>NC_141826.1:14262500-14582500 GCF_982586985.1 Callionymus lyra
AAGTCACAAAGTCATGAAGTAAATATTTAATGAAATAATAAAATAATAATTTAAAAGTGCATACGTTTAAAAATATATTTCAGTTACATTAAACTGTTTAAATATTTAAATGCATGACGATTTATAGACTTATTTGTGGCATTTCCCCCATGATAATAACACCAGAAAAAAATGCAAATAATGAAGATTTTGCCCAATTTAGCTTCTGGCTGTTTTCTTCCATCCTTTATTCATAAGTCATTACTTTTTTTTCTTACTTTGGAAAATTTTAACATCATTAAATCAACCAATTAATACATTTTTTGGTCGGTTTTAAGGACGATTGATCTTCCATCCCATGGCATTGGTATATAGATTGTATTCACCAGTATCCATAAACGAATTAAGCACACAGTTTAAACCTAAATAATAACAGCATTTCCTCTGTTATCATTTTTTTTTCAGGTTCTTCATCTCATCAAATGAGGCATCCGACCTCCACTGGTCACCTTCCTAATTTACAGGTAAATATTGAATTTTTTTATTTCTTAAAATAATTCTATGACCAACATTCTTTTCAACACAGGAAGACAATGTGGTATATTCTACAGCAATCTACGCCAGAAAAAACCTCAGAGGAGAGAAGAATCTGCAAATGAGAGCGTCGTCTACTCTGGAGTGAGATTAGAACGTTAGCAAGATAAGAAAGTTGCAGTTTTCCTCATATTTTCTTCACTATATTAATAAAAATATTAATTCACCTGACTTTAGTTTTTTGCTTTTTCTTTCAACTCACATTAATCAACACAAATGCTACGCTGCTTATTCACCAACGAGGGTCAATCTGCCTTTTATGGTCATGTCATATCTATCCAGATCTATCTTGGCCCATACATTATGACGTTGAGAATTATTTTAATTTGATTGTGAATAAAACACGTTTTTGGGAAAGAAAAAAATTAAAATGAAAAGATTCTTAGTAGTATGATCCATTCAATAATGTAAAATGAGTCATGATCTGTTTTGATTCAGGGTTATTGGTAGATCAGGAGTTTAACTATAATCTGGAATTTTGTATTTTCATTTTTGCAGACTACGTAAAATGAAATGTAAAAATTGTAAAAAATGTCTCCAAAAGAGTTTGGTTGTGTGCTATCTAGATAAACTACGTTGTACATTTTGATCATATGATTGAAAATCAACCAATCAGTGAGGACCTCCCTTTTTCCCTCCCAGTTTCTCTTTAGTCTATTCAACCGCGTCTTCTGTTCGCCATACATATAGTTCATTTATCTTATTATGATAATTGCTCTTAATCTATTTTTCCAACCTTGGAAGGGAAGAAAAATCTAGACTTTATTAAATTTAATAACATTTCTTAGTATTTTCCTTGTTGAGATGTTCATGTCCTTTTCTCTAAATATATCTATTTTTAAATCTTCTGTTCTTATTGATTGTTTATACAATGCTGATGCAATTTGACGGAGCCAACAAAGAGAGTTTTTAGTATTCTGATTTTAATATTTCCTTTTGTTGTTGACTTTGAACAGAGACTTAATTCTTTAATGTCGTATTTTTGCAAACAACTACAACTGTAACTGTTTTTTTTTTTGTTTTATCCTTTTTATTATTTAATTTACTTCAAACCCTTACACAATTAAACCTTCCTGACTTACACAGGGAACGTTGTGTATTTTATCGTGCTAATCAAAACTTGGAATAATGTTAAATTAAAAGTTAAATTTAAATTTAAATGTATTACTAAAGTTTTGTGTTTGAATTGTGATGTGGGATGAAATGGGCGAAGTTAAACTATTTTATCTTGTTCTTCTTTCAGGAGCCACAAGTGAACACACACTTACAAATGGTAGTTTCAGAAGAACAAAGTGTAAATTTGACATGCAGAGTCGCAACCTTCGATTTCCATCTAGCAGATGTAATTTAAATTAAACTGTCAGTCGATAAAATCCTTGAAACTTTTCTCACGACTGAATCCTTGGGCATCCAAGTTTTACTCCTGCCTTTATTCTAATTCAACCATTTTCTTTTTTTGGTTTTGTTCATAATCTAGGGTTTTCCCTTCCTCTTATTCTACTCATCTGCTTCTGTTATTTGTAGCTTTCGCATTACAGCTGCTGCTCTAATGATTTACATCAAGAAAAAGTTGATGGAATCTGAAGGTAAGTGACGCTAATAATCATGACATGGTAATATGTGAATGAAAAAAATAGGAAGAACAAACAAGACTTAATATGCTTTTTATTTTTTCATTTTTAATTTAAGAAAATTACTAATTCAATACTATACAGTAACTCACTCGTTCGGCTGTGATATACAATATGCTAGGAACCATTAGCTTTATCAACAACAAACATCTGCAGCTACGCTCTTCACACAAATGTAAGTTCTTAAGTTCAAGTTTCAATTAAATTATGGTAATAATACCATTATGGTCTTTCAAAAAATTTGATATAAATATTTTGCGATTACTGAAATTAAATTAATTGAAACTTATTAAACCTAATGTTAAAATGTCTCTTGAAAAATATAAATATTTATTTAGAAACGACCATGATTATATGTGGAATCCTCCCATGATAATAAGAGAAAAACGCTTACTTTATTGTTTTTGGTAGTTTTTCCAATGATAATATTTAAATACCTTTTCCAAATTATCTATAAATAGTTTAACTATTGTCTAAACAAAAAGGAGCTGTCTCGCCTGTAGTAAATACAAAACTCTGCAGCGAGAATTCTGACTTGCTCTTGTAGGAGAACTCACATTTCTCTGATCCTTAAAACTCTGGATTGGCTGCCAGTTTCTTGGATCAATTGTAAAATTCTGGTTCTTACTTTCAGAGCTATTAATGGTCAGGCTCCTCCTTACATCAGTGATGCGATCCAGACTTACACCCCAGCTCGGGCTCTGAGGTCTGTGGATCAGAATCTACTGATGGTTCCTAAACAAGCTTCCGGACCAGAGGAAAGAAAGCCTTCCAGACTGTTGCTCCTAAGCTTTGGAACGATCTTCCTCTCACTCTGTGTTTGATGATCTACTGACTCCTTCAAGAAGACAAACTCCTGTATAAGGCGCTTTACAAATAACCATTACTTACCTACTTACTTACTTACTTACTATCAAGCACCAAAATTCTTAATGACGGTTTCCCTTTTTCAGCTTCTTCGTCTCCTCAAATGAATGATCCGACCTCCACTGGTTACCAGCCTAATTTAGAGGTAATTATTGACTGCTTCGCTTTTCATAGTCTGGTGTGACTGATATTATTTTGACACAACTCTACAGGAAGTCTACACACATGTGGTTTTTATTCTGCACCAAGAAAAAAAAACCTCACTGGAGAGAAGAGTCTGCGAAACAGAGCTTCATCTACTCTGGAGTGAGATTGATGGTTAGCAATATGAATAAGTTGATGAAGGTTTTGTTCATATCTTCTTTAACTATAATTAAAATCTATCAATCTGTCTGACTCAAGTTGTTGTTGTTGTGTGGACTACATTTAACTGATATTTAAATCATTATTTGAATCACTGTAATCCGTTTCTGCTTTTAGATGGTGTTTTTATTGTCTACTTAAAATAAAGCTTTCTGGAGTTCATCTATTAAAATTAAGAAGTCCCGTCAAGATTGTCAGTGACTTTAACTCGAAGTAACTCACCAGGATCAAGTTGAATGGATAAAGAATAATGGAGATAAAAATGTTAATAAAGTCTTCTCCTCTTCTTGCGAAACAAACAGAAGGATATAAGAAAAAAAAAGTTTATTTCAGTGACTTCCTGTTAATTTAGTTGCGTGCTCTATATCCCCAAAACCGTGCAGCAGAATCAGCCAGAGCTCTCAGACAAACCAAAATCGTGAAAGGTACTTTGACCAATCTATAGCTAGATCGAAACACTAAATCCACCTGAGCACGTCAACAGGAAGCCCTTCGAGTTTCAGAAGCTGTTTCTCATAAAAAGTTTTTTTTTTTCAGTCGATGAAACTCTTCTCTTTAAGTTATTAATGTTTTAAAGAAATGTAAGAAAATATATATTTAAATAAACTGTAATATAAAAAATATATATATTTGGAGTTGGAGATTGAATTCAATTGTTTGATTTATTAGTTTTATATTATATTTTATGAAATTTTAATACATTATCAGTTGAATGAAGAACTAAGACATTTCGTGTTCACAAACTATTTGCGTGCGACAAGAAAACCTCAACGATGTACTCGCATCAACTCTGAAACTTTTCTTGGCTATTATAAGAACTTTGAGGGGTTGGTCTTGACAGGAAGTGTTGTAGGTTAAAGTTTAGTTTCATTACCTTAGAATTGAGTGCTTCAGATCTAGCTACACCAGAATATGAAACAAAAAAGATTTCTTATATGACTATGATATATCATAAAACATTCATGGATTCATTATTAGACAAGTAATTACTTATTCTGAAGTAAAAAACATACAAAAATGTTAATTTTCGCTGCTTTACTTTTCAATATTTTGGAAGATTTTTTTTATATTATTGTAATTTTACTCTTAATTTTTCCCATGAAAATAAAAAATTAAAAAACCTGAATTACATTACAAAATGAGTCTTTTTTTAAAAAATGTATAACCAGGGAAGAAAATGCAGATGATCAAAACGTCTAGAAGGTTGTAAAGTTCCTGTAAGTTCACCTGATGAAGAAAACCTCATTTCATCATTTTCATTTCATTCGAAATAGCTTTTCCATCACCGTGTGTGAAACCACATGATATAAATCTACTGAAGTCTGCGAAACTGTGCAAGGTTACACAGGAAGTATATTTCTACAGATCAGCCAATCATGTAGAGTCTGACAGTCAAAAGCTTCATCATTCTCTCCAAGTCTTCAGAGCACGACAGGATCTTGAGGCATGATGTTTGCGACACTGGCAGCTCTTATTCTCCTCTGGACATTTCCTGCAGCTCTGACACAAAGCCAGACTCCACAAAAAAGCTCCGTCATCAGGGCTGAAGTCGGGAAAGACGTAACACTGACTTGTGCCGCTGAGTCGGAACACAGGTCCAGGTGGCACAGGTTCGGGTGGCACAGGCTCGACTTTGGATTTATGCCTCAGACAATTGTGAAAGGATCTTATAAGGATGTAAAACTTACTCCTGAGTTTGCTGACTCAAGACTAAACTTCACAAAATGGAAGGATTTGTATCGTCTCACAATCTCAAATGTGACACAGGATGATGAAGGAACATATTTCTGTGAAACTGGAGAGTCGGTTGTAAGCACATTTGTCAACAAGACTGATTTAAAGATTGTCGGTAAGAATCTCTTTTTTTTTCTAATAATAACATTGAATGATTCTAACCAGTCACTTTATCCTTGTGATTGACACAGACAGACAAAAGAAGCGTTACCATGTTGAACAGGGGACCATTGTAGAGGCTGGTTTGTATCGCGCTTTAAAGAAAAACATTTTAAGACATTTTTTTTTAAAAGGTGATATGCTCTACGATATTAAAACAATGTTTTAAAGTCAGTAATAATTATCCACAAATAAATATTTACATTTTGATTTTTTTTTTGTATTTAATAGAAGGACTTGTTGGTTTTCCATGAAACCTATAAGACTAGTACAAACTACTAAAAGTTTACCGATGCATGTATCATTTGAAATTGTACATACATTTTATTGGAAACATGGGGAAAAGTTTCCATCGAAGCATCTCTGCACATTCACAGCTAGTGAGCTCAGTTTCAATTTGTTTTGTCGTTTCCTGTTAACTTGAAACTTTGAGGTAGGAAAGTTCTGCCTCAACATTGACATAATATGAGGCAATGTTTTCACATCGCTTAGCAAAATAGAATTTTAATTTTATTTAGTGATTTGTTCATGCCATTAAATGAGTCATTTGAGTTTTTGTTTTTCTCTCTCTCTCACAGCATGTGGACCTCAAATAATGACTATTGTGCTTGGAGTACTGTTGGCAATTAGTTTGGGAGTAATAGCAGCTTTGGTTGTTTCCGGAAGAGTTTGCAAAGGTAGGCTGTCTTTGCATTTACTTTAAAGTTTTACTTTTACTTTGATTATATTTCTGTTCACCAGTCAAAAATACAATCAATTTTTCATGATCCCGCGAACAATGTGAACAAAATAAATGTTGCACAAGTTTTGAAAATGTGATTTTCTAAAGTCTCCAAAAAACAGGAAAAATTTACCTTTTTTCATTAGAAAAAATGCCCCAAAATCAACATCTCTGAGAGTGGATAAAATAGCCCCCAAAAATGTTGAAATCTTGATTGTCTAATGTCTAAAAAAGCAAAAACTATAGAGCCTTTTTTCATTGGAAAAAATGCCACAAAACCAAAGGTTATTATTCCGTGGATGATTTAAACACAAATAAATGTTGCCCAAATGTTTACTGATGTCTAAAGAAAAGGAAAACAATTAACCTTCTTTTCATTACAAGAAGATGAAAAATGGCCAAAATTCAACGTCCCTAAAAAAGGGGGAAAAATCTGCTAAATCAAAGTTCATGATCCCTTGGATTTTGTGAAAAGATCTCAGAAAAGAAATCCACCTTTTTTCAATGAAAAAAACCTACCCAAACTGGAGATTTCCGTAACTGAAAGATTGAATTTTCAAAATGGCGACTATTTCTAATTGCCTTCTAAAGCCTTTCAGGGGGTGATGTTGCTGATACAAAGTCCAAGTTTTATACAGTCCATGGTCAGACCTCATGCTTCTCTGACATTTCAGCTCCTCCTTACACTAAAATGTATAATCTTATTGTAACATAACAGTTGTAAAACACCTAATAATTTCAATATTTTGAATGTATTAACAGAAGGACGATCGGCTAGAGCTCCATTTGAGACCACTGACCAGACACAATGCGAGGTGAGTTTATTATTCACTCAGTGGTAAATGAAACCAATACACACCTCACAACAAGAAGGGCTTTGGTTTGTTCAGTCTGAAGAAACTTTTTGGTTTGGATTGGCAACTGTGGCTCCAGAGCCTATTATGTAGCTCTTTGAGCCTTCTGATGACGCTCACTGAGGTTTTAAAAAATAAGTGTCAGAATAAATGTGGGTATTTAATGCAAATGTTTTGAGCGTTGTAATGCCAATGGTGCATTAAAAAAAAAGCAGCTTTTTCCTTTCAGTTTGACTTTATTCAACAAAAACTGTCACTGCTGGATATAACGAATAGGAGCATGAGAATAAAAAACATATTCTCTTCACCATTATCAGCTGTAACTCTTAAAGGAACAGTAACACGCCAAAGATGATGATGATGATGATGATGATGATGATGATGATGATGATGATGATGATGATGATGATGATGATGATGATGATGATGATGATGATGATGATGATGATGATACAATTATTCTGATATATATGAATTTATATATAACCTTTCGGAGTTACAAATACCAATTGTAGGAATTGTTTCTAAAAAACTTAAACAAGTCTATATTTTAAGTCTTTTTGTAGAGGAAGCTGCTAGTGTCTCCTTATTTAAACACATTGCAAGCGCAACATTTACAAGCTTAAAACATACAGACATATTACTTTTTTTTTTAACAATTCCTCTTGTCGGGGCTTCAATATAATATGGACATTACAGACGAGCAGTATGGAGGTATTCGGATGTTTTTAAGTTTTTATCAAAATAAATGGATTAAGAAAAAATGATGTAGGATATTTTGACAGCTAACTTAAAAAAAAATCAGTATTACTTCAACTGTATTTTCAATTGTTACTTTGTTGTTGTTTCTTGGTCTTTTTGAGTATTTCATAGTATTTCAGGATAAATATAAACATTTAACTAAATCTGTTAATAGTTTATGATGAATATTGGGGACATTTGAATGAAATGAATCCAAAATAAACTTATATACCATTAAATGAGAACTTAAGGTCAGTTAAATAATATATTTTTGAGTTATCTCATTGAGGGCTTTGACTTCAATCTCTCTTCCATCATTCACAGGACGGTGAATCAGTCCACTATGCAGCTCTGAATTTTCCAATGAAGAAATCAAAGAGAAAGCAGAAAACACAGGATTGCATCTACTCCGAAACCTCTGCGGGCATGTGCTGAACTGATTTCAAGATAAAAGACACAAAGATTGGAGAGGTTGTTTAAACCTTGAGAAATAACTTCTGAATCAACGCTTCATCACAGAAGCGTAAACGCACGTCTCCTCCTCGTGGTCTTGCTCTTCTTGTGGTCTGTCAGCTCTCTTTTCAAACCTCAGGTTTGAAGCATATATCAAAGAATGGGTCTGATGGAAAAATAATCAATGGTGATTATTAATACAATTTTCAGACTAGAAAATAGACTTACAGATTGATGGAGGACATCATTGTTATCTTGAAGCGTAGTCCTGCCTAATGAAGAGAAATTATTCATTTTTTAAAATACTAAAATTAGGGTTTGTTTTTCCTACCACTTACCGGACTGACTCTTCAGTGTCTTGATAGAATGAAGCAGAAACAAGATGAACATCAGGCTGATGGTCAAAGCGACGCCCATGAGGACATTATTTCTGTTGCGTTTTGTCGCTTCACACAAACCTGCTGTGAGAGGAAATCAAATGACCTCAAAGTTATTTAAAAAGGATAATGACCTTCGACCTTTTTTTTCTTGACAATATGTTTCAAATCCAAAACTTGTAATATGTTATCTTTATTTTAATTTATTATTTGTCAATTGTGTTTTTCCATCCAATGGACACATTTTTTGAGTTGTTGATGAGTCACTCCGGAAATATCTTTGTTACTCTCATGACTAAGAGTCACTGTATGAGTCTTGGTTGACTTCCTACTATAACCTAGGGTCTAGCATTAGAGTCTGGGAGGGGCACAAAGTAGAGTTTCTACTCCCTCATTAGATTAGATTAGATTAGAGGAGCCAGTTGAGGGGCCTCATAAGAACTTCTTGTTAAGTCAGCCCGAGAGCAAATTTACTAATTTCATCTCGCTTTTTTGGCTGTTTTTACCATTTATTTTAATCTTTATACTGCCGGCTTAAGTTGAACAAAAAAAAAAGTCTTAATTCTTTGATGCCTGCATCCATTGGAGAACTCAAACTTCCCAATAAAAATTAAAAGCTCCATAACAAACTAAGGTACATTTCTAATGAAATTGAATATGTAAAAAAATATTTATAAAAACATGTTTTTTGTTCTTTCTTTTGTACTCATGTAAAAAAAAAGTTATATTAAAGCATTTACAACCCTAATCATAACCTATGAAGATTTCCTTTCCATTTTACAACATAAATAGTTTCATGTTAATCCATAGAATCGATCATAATATCATAATAATAATAATGATGAAAATATGGAGATAAAAAAAAATAAAATGATAAGATATAATGTATGATAAACTTGTGATAGAAATCAGTACCTGAAGTCTCGTGCTCAGACATTCCACTTGACCCTTCTCCGCACAAAGACCCATTGGTGGTGTTGAAAAGGCTGATATTCATGAGGAAGTTGTAGATGCATTTTTTCTACTCATGTCCCCAGAGATCATCTTCACAAATGTCCACATGAATTCCTTCGGTGCAAACAAGACTGGGGTTGGACCGAAACTTTCCAGGTGGAAAACAGGTGTCATGTTTTGGTGCTTTCCTGTTTTATTTTGTAGTCGGTTTCCTGTTTTGGTTCGTGTTTTTGTTTGTGTCTTGACAGACGCTGGCAGGTGCGTGGCTGGGGGTGATTGAATGGCGGGTTCTTCCCACAGAAAAGGAGCGTCGCGGACCTAAAGAACTCGCCAGAGAATTGAGTTTCCAGACTAGGTTGGCATTCGTAGATTCTCTTTGCTCGTGTTTCCTATGAACTGTTTCCGGAAGACCCCTGACGTTGTCAGCGCCTTGTTTTGCTCACGTGAGTTTTTTCCCTCTTTTGTTTTAGTTCCGGATCTGAGATACCGATCTCCAGCCGCGTCCTGCCTTCGTCCCGAGTTCCTGATTTGTTTTTTGTTTCGGTCCCTTCCGACCGCTTGGAATATTAAAAGACTTTTGCTTGAACATTTGCTCCGAGGATTTTGTCCACTTCCGCTTCTGGGTCTCCTGCCGAGTTCCACCCGTGACAGAATTCTCTGGCCACCAAATGGACCCAGCGGAAGTGAAGGAGCTCCGCTGAGCCCTCGGTTCTCAAGGAACAAGACTTTGTTCGCTCGAGGAGATGACACGGGAGAGTCACGCAGCGCTGGTCCAGCTGTCAGCCGCCGTGGGTGAGTTGACTCTCCGTGTGGCCCCTCCCGCACCTGTTGCAGCCGCTGCAGCCTCTATACGCACACCGACTGTCTCTGCTCCTGCTCAACCTGAGAGACTGCCGGTTCTACGCGAACCCACGATACCCACGCCGGGATATTATAGTGGAGAAGTGGGTGGTTGTTCACGTTTTTTGCTACAAGTTCAGTTAGTTTTTAGCCAGCAGCCCTCCTCGTTTTCTGCGGGTCGCGCTCAGATCGCTTATCTAATAAACCTCCTCCGGGGTAGAGCAGTGGACTGGGCTACTTCCCTGTGGGAGTCTAACTCTCCGGCTTTAGCTAATTTTGATTGTTTCTCTGACGAGATGCGCCGGGTTTTTGACCTACCACATCGCTCTCCCGCGGTGTCCTCTCGCAAGACTACTCAGGTTACGACAGGGCGAGGAGTCTGTGGGGCATTACTCGGTAGATTTCCGTATTTTAGCTGCTGAGAGTGGTTGGAATGAACCCGCACTGATCACCGCGTTTACCCAGGGGTTAGGTAGCGCAGTCAGGGATCAACTCTCCACACGGGAAGAACCAGAGGGGTTGGAGGCTCTTATCAGCCTACCCATCAGAATTGATAATAGGTTGAGGGAGCGCCGAAGGGAACGTGGCAGGGACGTTTTCTCTTCCTCTTTTCCTCCTTTCGACCAACCTGCTCCTCTGTTAACTCCTGAGACTCCGACGCCGCCACCCGATGAGCCGATGCAGCTGGGTAGGACACGTTTGTCTCCGGAACAGCGCTACCACAGGCTCACGAAGGGACTGTGTCTATACTGCGGCGAGCCTGGTCATCGACTACTTGTCTGCCCCAGTCGACCTAAGGTTAGTGCTCGGGTGGGACACACTCGTTCGTCTCATGACCCCACTCACCGGATCACCCTACCTGGTCTTTTGACGGTTGACATGACTTCGACGGCGGAGACTGTACTAATCGACTCTGGCGCTGACGACAATTTTATTGACCGAGACTTCGCCCTTTCCCTCAACCTTCCCCTGGTTAAGCTAGACGTTCCCCGCCCGGTCTGTGCCATAGATGGCCGACCACTACTCGACGTTACTCACCAGACTACTCCCCTTTCCCTCACGATTTCGGGTAACCACTCTGAGTTAATTTGTTTTCTTCTGATTTCTTCTCCCTCTTCTCCTATTGTTCTCGGTCTCCCCTGGCTTCGTATCCATAACCCTCACTTTGATTGGGTGAACTCCACGGTACTTGGTTGGAGCCCGCATTGTCATTCACAGTGTCTCCGTTCTGCACCTACTTCCTCTCGTCCTCCACTTCCCATCTCTCCCCCTCCTGACCTTTCCTCCGTTCCTCCGGAGTATCACAGTTTGGGTGAGGTTTTTAGCAAAGAGAGGGCGCTATCCCTACCACCGCACCGTCCCTATGACTGCGCCATCGACCTACTTCCTGGTTCTCCTCTTCCCTGTAGTCGACTGTATAAGGTTTCTCGCCCGGAGCGCCAGGCCCTCGACACTTATATCGGGGAGTCACTGACCGCCGGTTTAATTCGCCCCTCTTCTTCGCCTCTTGGTGCAGGGTTCTTTTTTGTGAGTAAGAAGATCAAGTCCCTGAGACCTTGTATAGACTACCGGGGATTAAACAGCATAACCGTTAAGAATCGGTATCCCCTCCCACTCATAGACCCGTCGTTTGATCCTCTGAACAAGGCCATGATATTCACCAAACTGGACCTTAGAAGTGCTTATCACTTGGTCCGTGTTAGAGAGGGAGATGAGTGGAAGACGGCTTTTAAGACCCCCTTAGGTCACTTTGAGTACCTGGTCATGCCGTTTGGCCTGACCAATGCGCCAGCGGTGTTCCAGAGACTTATCAATGAGGTCTTAGGGGACCTTTTGAGTGATTTTGTGTACGTTTATCTTGACGACATTCTGATCTTTTCCAGTTCTCCTGAGGAACACGTCAGCCACGTCCGCCGCGTACTCCAACGATTACTAGAGAACAGACTGTTTGTCAAGGCAGAGAAGTGCGAGTTCGGGGTCCCCACAGTGAGTTTTTTGGGTTTTATTCTAGGGCAGGGTCAGTTGCGGCCAGATCCCATGAAGGTGGAGGCAGTTGCTCAATGGCCGGTGCCTGTTAGCCGAAAGGAATTGCAGATTGATTCTTGGGTTTCGCTAATTTTTATCGCAGGTTCATCCGGGGTTATAGCCAGGTTGCCGCTCCATTAACCCAGCTTACCTCCACTAAGAGTGCTTTCACCTGGTCCTCCAAGGCGGACGACTCCTTCAACCGGCTGCGCTCGCTGTTCTCCTCCGCGCCTATCCTACGACACCCCGACCCAGCCCGTCAGTTCATCGTGGAGGTGGACGCTTCGGACACCGGCATAGGGGCAGTGCTGTCCCAGAGGTGCGCCAGGGACAATAAGGTGCATCCCTGTGCCTTCTATTCCCGGAAGCTGTCCCCAGCGGAGCAGAATTATGACATTGGCAACCGGGAGCTCCTGGCGGTGGTGGCGGCACTTCAGGAGTGGAGGCATTGGTTGGAAGGCTCAGAGGTACCCTTTCTGGTTTTAACGGATCATCGGAACTTACTCAACCTACAGGAGGCCAGGCGCCTGAACTCCCGCCAGGCCCGTTGGGCCCTAATTTTGGGTCGTTTCGACTTTTCCCTGACGTACCGCCCGGGAGGTAAGAACGTTAAGCCTGATGCCTTATCCCGTCAGTTTGCTCCTTCCCAGGAGGGTCTGGCAGAGGAGACCATCCTTCCAAAGCCGTGTTTTATCAGGTTCCACCCGTGACAACAGGAGATGAAATCCATCCGTTGGGTGATTGGGCTCGAAACTGTGGTCACTGGAGTGGACTGACTGACAAAGGGATCTTAAGGAGAAAGAAAGTAGAAATTTTGATGGAAAAAAATAGGGTTTTTGTTTGATATTAAATCATCCTTACCTGTAACCACCAGCTTTACTTGTTTTGAGAAAGTCCAGCTTTTTCCAATGACTTTCAGACAGATATAAACGGCAGAGTCATTTTTACTAACTCTTTTAAGCTCCAGGATCAGGTCTTTCTCCTTTTTGATGACAGTTATGTGGAAATACTTCTGAGACGGATGAGAGTTCTTTAGGACAAACACATCAGGAAAGCTCTTAGGAACCATTCTCAACCAGGCAAACTGACTTGACGCCATCGGACAAACGAGTTGAACATCATCCCCAGTGAACGCTTCTTTTGTTTCAATGGTTCCAACGCAGCCTGAAAACACAAATATATCAGATTTACACATGTTTTTTTTATTTCAGAGAGTTAAATACCTTTCATTTCAAGAAACAGCAGCAGAGTCAAAACGTTCATCTCTTCACTCTCAGTACTGATATTATTATGAGAAAAGAGGAAATGAAAACGCTCATCGAGAGTGGGCGGTTATTTTATAGATTTCTGATTCGTTCGTTGGACACTAGAGTCGACACGTCCAAATATAGACCAAGACCACATCACACCAAACGCCTACATGAGCGAGGGGGAGCAGTTTTTTGAAGGCTAGAAATGTTTTTAACCTCTGTAGTTTTTATCAAAAGTTCAACTCAGAGTGAGGAGCTAAGACCTTTGGATTTGGTGAGTCACACCATGAAGATGTGCATCAATGAGCAGCACCAACGTTGTTATTCTAGAGATGAATGTCCTCAGTTGTGTCTTCTGGAGTTTAGGGAATGACGATGAGGTTCAAGTGAGGGTGGCGCAGATCATGTATGAGGACGGGTACACAGGTGTGGTTTTGGTTCAAGGTGAGAACGAGGGATGGAGATGGACAGACTGATAGACAGGGTAAGCAAGACTCCACGGGTGATTATGTTTGAGAAGACGATTGAAGGTCATCAGCAGCAAGACAAAATACACATGTGATGAAATAATAAAGATCAGGGGAGCTGAAGAAGAGAATGCAGACGTGGTGAGGATGACTGCCACCTCAGAGTTTAGAGTACATTTTAGTTTTGATGCAATGATCCAATCACGAAACAAGGCAAGAAAAAGTTAGAAAAAAAAAAAAAATCCTAAAAAGATACTATAAAAAAGTTAAACACTCAAAACATAGAACTAGACTTGGATAGATGGATTTTGAACTAATTGAGTTTATATTTATGTTTTAATTATTTTTATTTTTTTACTTTAATTTCACTAGACTCATCTCATGAAACCCAGTGGATACAAGACAAGCAAGTTGGCCTTTTCTGGATCGAAAAGAAATACATAGATAAAAAAAAAAGCAAAAAGTAGCATTTGAACAAAACAGTTTATTAGAAGCCATACAATATCAGTGTAAAAAAAAATAACTTAGAGAAGAATAGGCTACTCTTTGATATAATCTTTATAAGCATGCAGGAAGTGAAAAAGAAAATAACATTAATAGATTGACACAATGGCTCAAAGTGTTCTCACTTTGAAACCTTCTCTACAAAACTGCAGCACTTTGCGGTTGCCATGTTTTTTTCTAGTTGTGACCACGTGGATTTGAGGAAACGGGTTACATTTCTCAGTAATTCTAATCAACTTCTTCCGTGAAAGACTTTTTAATTTATGGTACTAAACATGTTAGTCAGCTAAAAGCGACCTACCTCCAAAGTGTCCGTATATAACCGGAAACTGCATATGTTTAGACAAGGAAAACGGTTTTGTGACAATTATGGTCGTGCTTCACTATTTAAAAAACACTATGGTTGTTCAAACATCTTCTAACGCTTCACTTGAGGCTTTGACGTTGAGCCACATCCTGTTTTCGCTGTCTAAAGGCTTCAAGAGAAATAGAACCACAGGGCTCAAACCTTTCCATCTCACGAAACTTTAAAAAAAAAGTCTATCCGATTGACTTGAAAATGATTTGATTCTTCTCTACGACACCACCTGTAATCTTTTACCTCAATATTTCATCAGTGGTTGGTTCTGACTGACGTGTAGATGCATTGCTCTTCCTGTGGCCTGATGTTCCGTGTTCTCTTATCTCTAGACCGATTCCTAAAATTTGTCGGAGTTGAATACGTCACAGAACCAGCCTGTTGATTACACAGGAAGTATATTTCTACAGATCAGCCAATCATGTAGAGTCTGACATTCAAAAGCTTCATCATTCTCTCCAAGTGTTCAGAGCACGACAGGATCTCGAGGCATGATGTTTGCGACGCTGGCAGCTCTTATTCTCCTCTGGACATTTCCTGCAGCTCTGACACAAAGCCAGACTCCACAAAAAAGCTCTGTCATCAGGGCTAGAGTCGGGGAAGACGTAACACTGACTTGTGCCGCTGAGTCGGAACACAGGTCCAGGTGGCACAGGTTCGGGTGGCACAGGCTCTGCTTTGGATTTATGCCTCAGACAATTGTGAAAGGATCTTATAAGGATGTAAAACTTACTCCTGAGTTTGCTGACTCAAGACTAAACTTCACAAAATGGAAGGATTTGTATCGTCTCACAATCTCAAATGTGACAAAGGGTGATGAAGGAACATATTTCTGTGAAACTGGAGAGTCGGTTGTAAGCACATTTGTCAACAAGACTGATTTAAAGATTGTCGGTAAGAATCTCTTTTTTTTCTAATAATAACATTGAATGATTCTAACCAGTCACTTTATCCTTGCGATTGACACAGACAGACAAAAGAAGCGTTACCATGTTGAACAGGGGACCATTGTAGAGGCTGGTATGTATCGCGCTTTAAAGAAAAACATTTTAAGACATTTTTTTTTAAAAGGTGATATGCTCTACGATATTAAAACAATGTTTTAAAGTCAGTAATAATTATCTACAAATAAATATTTACATTTTGATTTTTTTTTTGTATTTAATAGAAGGAGTTGTTGGTTTTCCATGAAACCTATAAGACTAGTACAAACTACTAAAAGTTTTCCGATGCATGTATCATTTGAAATTGTACATACATTTTATTGGAAACATGGGGAAAAGTTTCCATCGAAGCATCTCTGCACATTCACAGCTAGTGAGCTCAGTTTCAATTTGTTTTGTCGTTTCCTGTAAACTTGAAACTTTGAGGTAGGAAAGTTCTGCCTCAACATTGACATAATATGAGGCAATGTTTTCACATCGCTTCGCAAATTAGAATTTTAATTGTATTAAGTGATTTGTTCTTGCCATTAAATGAGTCATTTGAGTTTTTGTTTTTCTCTCTCTCTCACAGCATGTGGACCTCAAATAATGACTATTGTGCTTGGAGTACTGTTGGCAATTAGTTTGGGAGTAATAGCAGCTTTGGTTGTTTCCGGAAGAGTTTGCAAAGGTAGGCTGTCTTTGCATTTACTTTAAAGTTTTACTTTTACTTTGATTATATGTCTGTTCACCAGTCAAAAATACAATCAATTTTTCATGATCCCGCGAACAATGTGAACAAAATAAATGTTGCACAAGTTTTGAAAATGTGATTTTCTAAAGTCTCCAAAAAACAGGAAAAATTTACCTTTTTTCATTAGAAAAAAATGCCCCAAAATCAACATCTCTGAGAGTGGATAAAATAGCCCCCAAAAATGTCTAAAACTGGATTGTCTAATGTCTAAAAATGCAAAAACAATGGAGCTTTTTTTCATTGGAAAAAATGCCGTAAACCAAAGGTTATGATTCCGTGGATGATATAAACAGATGTAAATGTTGCCCAAATGTTAACTGATGTCTTAAAAAGGGAAAACAATTAACCTTTTTTTTATTATAAAAAGATGGAAAATGGCCAAAATTCAACGTCTCTAAAAATGGGGAAAAAATCTGCTAAATCAAAGTTCATGATCCCTTGGATTGTGTGATGTCCCTAAGAAATCTGAGAAAAGAAATCCACCTTTTTTCAATGAAAAATCCTGCCCTAACTGGAGATTTCCGTGACTGAAAGATTGCATTTTCAATATGGCGACTATTGCTAATTGCCATCTAAAGCCTTTCAGGGGGTGATGTTGCTGATACAAAGTCCAAGTTTTATACAGTCCATGGTCAGACCTCATGCTTCTCTGACATTTCAGCTCCTCCTTACACTAAAATGTATAATCTTATTGTAACATAACAGTTGTAAAACACCTAATAATTTCAATATTTTGAATGTATTAACAGAGGGACGATCGGCTAGAGCTCCATTTGAGACCACTGACCAGACACAATGCGAGGTGAGTTTATTATTCACTCAGTGATAAATGAAACCAATACACACCTCACAACAAGAGGGGCTTTGGTTTGTTCAGTCTGAAGCCACTTTTTGGTTTGGATTGGCAACTGTGGCTCCAGAGCCTATTATGTAGCTCTTTGAGCCTTCTGATGACGCTCACTGAGGTTTTAAAAAATAGGTGTCAGTATTAATGTGGGTATTTAATGCAAATGTTTTGAGCGTTTGCCAATGGTGCATTAAAAAAAAAGCAGCTTTTTCCAACATTTACAAGCTTAAAACATACAGACATATTACTTTTTTTTTTAACAATTCCTCTTGTCGGGGCTTCAATATAATATGGACATTACAGACAAGCAGTACGGAGGTATTCGGATGTTTTTAAGTTTTTATCAAAATAAATGGATTAAGAAAAAATGATGTAGGATATTTTGACAGCTAACTTAAAAAAAAAATCAGTATTACTTCAACTGTATTTTCAATTGTTACTTTGTTGTTGTTTCTTGGTCTTTTTGAGTATTTCATAGTATTTCAGGATAAATGTAAGCATTTAACTAAATCTGTTAATATTTTATGTGTCACGGGTGGAACACGGCAGGAGACCCAGATGCGGAAGTGAATAATCCTCGGAGGAAATGTTCAGAACAAAGTCTTTTAATTATCCACACGGTCGGAAAAGACCGAAACAAAAAACATAACAGGCGCTCGGGACGGAGGCAGGACGCGGCTGGAGATCGGGGTCTCAGATCCGCAACTACAACAAAGGGGAAAAAAGACTCACGTGAGTAACTAAAATCGCTGACAACATCAGGGGTCTTCAAAAGATCGTTCATTCAGAACACGAGCACGGAGAGATCTGAGATGCCAACCTGGTCAGGAAACTGAATACTCTGGCGAGTTCTTCCGGTCCGAGACGCTCCTTATGAGTGGGAAGAACCCGCCATTCAATCATCCCCAGCCGCGCACCTGCCAGCGTCTGTAAAGACAAAACAGAGGACCACGTACCAAAAACGGAAACACAACTTCAAAATAAAACCGGAAAGACATAAACATGACAGTACCCCCCCCTCTAGGTAGCGCCTCCAGGCGTTCTACCCGGTCTTTCCGGGTGCTCCCGGTAAAAGTCTCGGAGGAGGGAGAGGTCCAGGATGAGTGAGCGGGAGGTCCAGGAGCGCTCCTCTGGACCGTAGCCCTCCCAGTCCACTAGGTACTGGAAGCCCCGACCTCTGCGGCGAACCTCCAGGATCTTGTGGACTCTGTACGCGGGGTGATTGTCAATGATGAGAGGAGGAGGTGGAGGCTCGGCTGGCGCACTGAGAGGACTGGTGGTGACGGGCTTCAGGAGAGAGACGTGGAAGGTGGGATGGACCTTGAGCGACGGAGGGAGCTTGAGGCGCATGGCAGTGGGATTTATGATCCTTTCGATCTCAAAAGGCCCCACGAACCTAGGAGCCAGCTTGCGTGATTCCACAGGAAGGGGAAGGTCCCGGGTGGACAACCAGACCTTCTGGCCAGGTGAGTACCTCGGGGCTGGCACATGGTGCTTGTCAGTGAGACGTTGATTCCTTGTGGCGGTGCGGGACAAGGCCGCCCTGGTCTGGTGCCAGACAGACCGACAACGTCGTAGGTGGGCCCGAACTGAGGGAACCGCTGAAGAGAGGTGGTTGATACCCGTAAGCTGCCATGAATGGTGACCTCCCAGTGGCAGATGAAGTTAGGGAGTTGTGAGAATACGGATGTGTACGGGGATGTGCTGACACCAGGAGGCAGGGTGACGAGCCGACACGCAGCGTAGAGCTGATTCCAGGTCCTGGTTGGCCCGTTCCGTCTGTCCGTTGCTCTGCGGATGGTAGCCCGACAAAAGGCTAGCCTTAGCCCCCAGGGATCTACAGGAGGCTCTCCACACTTGTGAGGAGAACTGGGGTCCACGATCCGAGACGATGTCCACCGGGATGCCATGGAGTCTAAAAACGTGTAGGACCAGCAGGTCTGCTGTCTCCAAGGCTGACTTGATCAGGGGGATAAAGTGAACCATCTTGGAGAAGCGGTCCACTACCGTCAGGATAACAGTCCTACCCATGGATGGAGGAAGACCGGTGACGAAGTCCACTGAGATGTGCGACCAGGGGCGACTCGGCACAGGTAAGGGTTGAGGAAGTCCCGCAGGGGGGCGACGAGAGGACTTTCCGCGAGCACACGTGGCACATGCAGCCACAAACTCCTGGACGTCGGGTGCCATCTCCGGCCACCAGAATCTCTGTCTGAGAAACGAGAGTGTCCTCAAAACGCCCAGGTGACACGCTACCTTGTGGTTGTGCCCCAACTGAAGCACTTGGGCACGAGTTGGCTGCGGAACAAAAAGTCTATCAGGCTGTTAGGGGTAACTAACTCAAATCTAATAAGTCTATTTTGAAGTAGAGATTTTGATAAAATATATATTGATATGGAGCCAGTATCCACTGCTTTGAAAAACCTCTTTAACGAGGTAAAAAGAAAGCAGCAGCCCCGTTGTCGGCGACTTGGATGTGGGCTCTTCGTGTGAGGTGTTGTTGACGTACTCCCCCGTCAACAGTGCATCATTGAGCTCGTCCTGCAACATAGGAAAGACATGAACAGCATCGCATTCTTTGGACAAATGAGAAACAATACATCTTTAAATCATGCTTTTTATTTAGAATTGACTCATACTACTTCATGCAGACAAAATTAACCCCTTCCTATTTACTACCCAAGTCAGAGAGATAGTAAAACACAGTCGTACCTTATTCTCGAGCTGTTTTCTACACCAAAAATGTAAACTAATTGAATGCAATCTGGACAGAGCTCCCTTCAGCAGTGTTGATCGACAGAACCGTGCAACAAGAATCACCATCACGTAACAAACCTATTATCCAGCTAAGTATCTATCTAAGTCCTCCCCCTGAGGGACAAATAGAACAACCTAATTTATTTGTATTTAAAAAATGTTTTCTTGAATAACTTTATATCCAAATCTATTGTCAAATCATTTAATTAATCATAATACTTTTTGTATTAACTCTCTTAAATTAGATTAATTAATTATTAATTTAATTTAATTAAAATATATGACATTATTAGCTAAAAAAAAATATTCTAAGCTTTGTTTAATCTTTATTATTCCTCTTAGATTTGGTTTGAAAGTCTATTGCTAAAGTAAATGGATAATATCAAAATAAAAAAGTGACTGTCAAAAGTGACCATTTCTGCATCCGTTTATTTATTCAATTTTGTTTTTTCTATATTAGCATTTCTATTGTTGGATTTCCGGACCTAAGTTTAACCAATTAATAAAAGACTAACCAAGACTTAATTTATGAATAATTAAAAAATTAAAAAATTAAAAATTAAAAATAAAAAAAATAAAAATCTACTCTATAAAATATTTTTTCAGATTATAATTATAATGATTCATTATTTTCTTTTCTTTTCTTCTCCTTTGTTAGATATAGAACTCCACTAAAATTTGTAACCGTATTTTCCATTATTAACCAATTCAATTTAATTTAATTTTAAGTGTCTTATCGTTACAACCAATTTATTATCTTTATTTTAAAGTTCCCCAAAGAATGTTAAACTCTAGTATTTCAAATTGGTATTTATTTTAGGTTTATTCAGGTTCATTTTGTCATGTGGATGAAGACTAGTAATTTTCAATGCTTATGTAATTCAATTCCTTCAATAAATTACACTTGCTAGTCCATATTTTAATTTAGCACTCAACTTGTTTATTTTCCATCAATCTCTTGCTCTAGTTCTTATTTTTTGATCAACTTAGATTAAAGGTAGATTTACCCTTAACAAAGTTAATTTAAAGATTGATATGATTCTGTAGTTTCTAAATAGATTATTTACTATTTTCTTTCCTGAAGGCATCATTTATTAATTTATTCTTACATTTTCCAGAGTCAATTTCTTTTCCCTGCTTTATATTTTTTGTTAATGTTTATAGTTGCCTTAGAACGTTAGAAGCAGCTTTAGAAACACATTTCCATTTCTTATTGAACTTTTTCAATTAATCAATTTCAGTTTTTAATTCCAAGTTTCACTTTTCATATTGTCTATTGTATTATTGGCTGCTATTGATGTAGATAAAATATTTTATTTTAATTTATTAAAAATATATATATATAAATTCTGAAAATATGTTTTAATCATAACAATATGTTTTCTGTTATTTGAAATTTCCTCCAATGTTTGGACAATTTCCTTTCTGATTGTCCTTTTAAATATATAACACCAATATGTTCCTTCTTTTAGCATTAAGTAAAGTCTTATTAGTTTGAGGGAAGTTGTATTTATCTCAAATCATGATTTCTTGTGTTTGGTAATTTAAACATCTTAACTATTTCACCACATGTCCAAAGAGTAGTTTCCTAAAACTACATTTGTTCATATATATATTTAAAAGTATGCTAGTCAAGTTTTTAGCTTTACTCATGCTGGCTCATGTTTCTGTCTCTTCTGAGAAGGAGATCTTTTGATATATTTAAAAGTCTGCAGTGGACAGTGGCTTCTTATTTCTCCCTCACTGGAGCTTCTCAACACCACCTCTGACAGGATAAGATCAGAAGTTATGAGAAGGTCAGTTATGCATCTATTCAGGTGGTGATGAGGAAATTGTGTGTGTGTCATGAGTTGTGTATTCATAACTTTGATCTGTGGATGTCTGGTAAAGCTTGTCATGTGTTTTATTTGAATAAACCTTGAAGTTAGCAGAGAGTTCAAATGATCAGAATGTTTTGACTTCATGGAGAAGAGAGAAACAGAGGCGGGTGTTCGAGAGAATTCTTTCACTCTCTCACACACACAGGGAGCAGGTTGTAGCAGAGACACTTTTTTATCTTATTCAATTTAAAATGTAAGTCATGTGTTTGTTTGTTTGTCTCTGAGATCAGTGTGTTATTTGTAATATCTATGTGAATGTCTGAGATTGTTGTGTGAGTTCAAATGTGTTTATGAATGTTATAGTTAATTAGATCAGGTGTGAGTCAGACCTCTTTGATTATTTACCCACAACAGAAATACAGTATCTATTCTAGATTACTATTTTGCTTATCTTAACTAGTTTCTTTAATTAATATTCACTTCAATGAGATTTCCTCTTGGTCTATAGGTGTTTGGTTTATGCAACTAGAGAGAAGAATATCATATTAATATTTCTCAGTGTTTCTTTTAATTTATCTCTTAATCTATTTTTTTTCTTTGACCTTTCCTCCTACAGTATTTTAGTCTCTATTTTTTCCATTTTCACTATTTTAAGTCTAATTACCAAAGAACAATAACATAAATTTCACTCGCATCAATATGGAGTGGCTTAGTATAGTATAGTCTAATCTCTATAGTATATTCTTTATTGTCTATTCTCTATAGTATATTCTTTATTGTCTAGTCTCTATAGTCTAGTTTCTGGAGGTGACAAGTCAGCAGCCCTAGACAGAGTCACTTTTAATTAGTTTAAATAAAATTCTGCATCAGTCGACCACACACGTTTTCTTTTTGTTTTCTTATGGCTGCTTTCTTCATAGCTCTGAGTGGAGCGATCAGAGTATGTTATTCTGGGATTCATTTTTTTACTGTTACATCTTAAGATATCATGTCTCTAACAGGCTAGATTTGTATGCTTTTTTCGTCAAATCGCAAACAACTTTGCATTTCTTAATCATGTGTCTCAGGGCCATAGCTTCTCCACCAGCAACCACAGCAGAGCAACGCGAGGGACAGAAGTGTCAGAGAGAGCCTAGAGAACACCTTGTTCGTTTGTTAGTTCTGCAGCCTCACCATCAGGACCCACAAAAATGTCACCGCAGACAAGAGTCAAGTTCATGTTTGCGACCAGATCGTGCCATTTGTCTTCATAATCACGTTCATCATCATCCCAGACATAGTTCTTAGTGCTGTGTGGGGGGTCCAAAGGTGGATCATAGGAATGAAGTCTCAAAAGTCTTTTCAAGATCAGGGAAATCAGATGTTCAATCATGTTGAACCAGTACAGCTCCTCCCTCTCTGGAGCAGAAGTTCATTCTTGGTGGAGAGTTGTTGAGGTTGAGTTCTTGTTTGTTCAGCTCAGGAAAATTGCTTCAATCGTAGGTGTCACCAATAGGGAACTGGACCAAAGTTCCTGGACTAAAAGCCAAAAATGTGCCATTGTTGACCAACATTCTTTGTTTGTTTCCATCCCCTCGTCCTCTTCTCCTGCCACACCCATGCACTCCAGCCAGTGGCCAATAGGGAGACATAATAGGACCCTAGAACTATCATCAACTATCATCTTCTCTATTTTTTAGAGAAGCTCTTTCAAGTCTTTAATTTGAATCTTAATTAGCTGTATCAAGCTAGCTCACTTTGTTTAACTATTTTATTTATTATGAATTCTCAGAAATCATTGATGTGAGTAACCTACTCATAAGATTTACCATTAAATTAAAAAACAGAGTTTAAAGTTTCTTATTTTCTTCCCTGTCAGGAGCTTTAACTTGTCACCTGTAGTAAAAGTTACTTTTCTCTTAAAAAAGAGGAGGTCAATAAATGAATAGAACAAATTAATAATTATATTAATAATATTAATAATAATGCTAGAAATAATAATAAGTAAAGAAGCGATTATCAAAAAAAAAATTAAATGAAAATATAAAAGATGAAGAATTTAAAAATCTAAATTAAGAACCAAAACTTCAATTAACTAATTAAAATCCATTATAAAATCCGAGATAATAATAAAAATAAAACAAATAGTAAACTAATATATTAATAATAAAAAAAAAAAAAAAAAAAAATAAAATGGAATAATTTATGACTAATTGTTAAAATAATAAAATGTATTTAAAGTAATAATTGAAAAACTAAGAAAACAGAATAAACTGCAATTGATTCAATTAATCAATAATTAAATAATTACACCAATTGAGTCAGAACAAAAGTCAATTAGGAAGTAAACAAAGAGCAAACCAGCAGGAGGCAGCATAGCAAATACAACACCAAAGATCAGAAATTGAGAGAAGAAGAGAAAACAGGAACTAGATATCAACAAACGTACACATGTGCAAGCAGTCAGTCACACACTTGTTTTAGATAAGCAGTATTAGCAACACAAAACAACCAAGTTACACTCAATGTGACCAATTGTGAGTTGATCAATTGACAATGTGAAATATGAAGAGAGGAGGATCAAGATCATTAATACATACAACACTGTGCCAACAATCAATGTCAATTGTGTTATTGTTATTGAACACAGCAGAAGAAGGAGAAAATTGAAATGTGAGTTGGTTTGTTTTTCTTCTTAAACCAATTATACCAGTAATTAACTGTATATATTCATATATACCTCAATTAAGTAATCAAACCCAATAGTGAATAGAATTCAAGATGACGTAAGAATGTGTGTTTAAAGAAGACATGAATACAACGGGAGGGTCGGTGAGGAAAAGAAGGAAGTCTTAAAAGTTCAACCTCCAAGCGAAACCACTCCCACCAACAAGGAAAAACTATTTCGGAGCTCATTCGTACTTGCAGCAGCTAAAGAGACAAGTCTGCCAAGCAGCAGTTCTTATCAGCAAGAGATAGTGTCCAAAGACACACGAACCTGGACTCTCAGCTGAGTCACAGAAAGTCAGAGATCTCACACAAATGAATGATAATTTTTACAAGTACTGCAGCGAGAAAAAATTATTCAAAAGATACAAACATACAGACACAGACAATTTTAACAGAACAATATGTCATGACAATACGACGACAACAGTATTTTACCAAAACAGGTCAGAGAGACACACTATGCTACGTGGAACGAGACTCTTGACCAGCCTGTCGTGTCTAAAGTGTCGAAATCAGATTGGAGAGCCTCTCGATCCGTAATCAGTTTCAAAACACCCTGGATAGGAGACCGCTCAACTCATCCATTCTATTTCAACCCCCGTCGAACTAACTCTAAACTAATCATCAATGAGACTTTATCCATCACCGTGATTGTTCGGAAAAATTAACTAGCCCTAACTATACTGCCAAATACCTGTGGAGCCCCTCGACACAGAAACACAATGAGATCTAACTGGCCTACACACCGGCTGGCAGAGTCTTCAGACCAGGATATTGGGAGAGACCCGCTCAAATCCCACACATCCCCAAATTAATGATAGCTACTTGGCTTACTGAAAAAGTACGTCTACTATAATCACCCATTGGCCAAGCATCCTAACTAGTTTAAGAATCTGGAAAAACGTCAGATGCCCTGTAGAGGGAGCCAGCTACACTCCACCCCTACTCAGAATTCTCAAGGGTTACGAGGTCGTGTAACCGTCTCCTCTGCCTATCAATTCAACTTAAATTCTAATCAACGTTTTTTTCCTTTTTTCAACGATGCTTCTTCTTCCCGGGACACGATAATGTCGTCTACACTTAATACAACAACAAACAACAACTGACCATGCAATACCTCAAAAAACGAGCATCAGATTATAAAAGCACTATTGAGAAATATAATCTAAATTTGTGACAGAACCAGAGACTTACGTTTATTCTTCCAGGCAACCAAAACTAATATAAAATATATATGTAATCTTTTCCTAACCAAATATAAACTTAATTTTAGATTATAGATTATAAAATCTATGTAGAAAATAAGATAAAATCTTTCTCACCTGATTCTTGAAGTAAGGTATAGTTGCCGGCCTGGTTGCCTGGAGAACAATCAGCTCAGAGTTCGTCTCGGAGTCGAAAAGGCCTTCAAACCATCAGTCCACGCCAAGGGTCACGTGCACCAAGTTGTTAGGGGTTTTTGTGTTTCCATGAACCGACCCCTCCCCAGCCTCGTACGTGGTGATGGAATGAAGGACAGACACATGGATGAGTTTAAGAAAAATGCTCGTTTAGTGAATTATGCAAAAGTCAGAGACAAACTTACGTGAACACGGGCGCTAGCAAGCAGAGAGATCTATCGCAGACGTCTTCGAATGCCAGGGAAAAGTCAAATCGACCCAAAAACAGGGCCCAACGGGCCTGGCGAGAGTTCAGGCGCCTGGCCTCCTGTAAATAGAGCAAGTTCCTATGATCCGTTAAAACTAGAAAGGGTACCTCTGAGCCCTCCAGCCAATGCCTCCACTCCTGAAGTGCCGCCACCACCGCCAGGAGCTCCCGGTTGCCAATGTCATAGTCCTGCTCCGCTGGGGACAGCTTCCGGGAGTAAAAGGCACAGGGATGCACCTTGTTGTCCTTGGCGCACCTCTGAGACAGCACTGCCCCTATGCCGGTGTCCGAAGCGTCCACCTCCAAGATAAACTGACGGACTGGGTCAGGGTGTCGTAGGATAGGCGCGGAGGAGAACAGCGAGCGCAGCCGGTTGAAGGAGTCCTCCGCCTTGACCAGGTGAAAGCACTCTTAGTGGAGGTAAGCTGGGTTAGTGGAGTGGCAACCTGGCTATAACCCCGGATGAACCTACGATAAAAGTTAGCGAAACCCAAGAACCGTTGCAATTGCTTGCGGCTAACAGGCACGGCCATTGGGACACTGCCTCCACCTTCATGGGATCCGGCCGCAGCTGACCCTGCCCTAGAATAAAACCCAAAAAACTCACTGTGGGAACTCCGAACTCACACTTCTCTGCCTTGACAAACAGTCTGTTCTCTAATAGCCGTAAGAGAACGCGGCGGACATGGCTGAGGTGTTCATCAGGATAACTGGAAAAGATCAAGATGTCGTCAAGATTAACATACACAAACTCATTCAAGAAGTCCCCTAAGACCTCATTAATAAGTCTCTGGAGAACCGCTGGCGCATTGGTCAGGCCAAACGGCATGACCAGATACTCGAAGTGTCCTAGGTGGGTCTTAAAAGCCGTCTTCCACTCATCGCCCTCTCTAACACGAACCAAGTGATACGCACTTCTAAGGTCCAGTTTAGTGAAGATCATGGCTTTGTTCAGAGGATCAAAAGACGGGTCTATGAGTGGGAGGGGATAACGATTCTTGACGGTTATGCTGTTTAACCCCCGGTAGTCTATACAAGGTCTCAGGGACTTGTCCTTCTTACTAATAAAAAAGAACCCTGCACCAAGAGGCGAAGAAGAGGGGCGAATTAAACCGGCGGTCAGTGACTCCCCGATGTACGTGTCGAGGGCCTGACGCTCCGGACGAGAAACCTTGTACAGTCCACTACAGGGAAGTGGAGAACCAGGAAGTAGGTCGATGGCGCAGTCATAGGGACGGTGCGGTGGTAGGGATAGCGCCCTCTCCTTGCTAAAAACCTCACCCAAACTGTGATACTCCGGAGGAACGGAGGAAAGATCAGGAGGGGGAGAGATGGGAAGTGGAGGACGAGAGGTAGTAGGTGCAGACCGGAGACACTGTGAATGACAATGAGGGCTCCAACCAAGTACCGTGGAGTTCACCCAATCAAAGTGAGGATTATGGATACGAAGCCAGGGGAGACCGAGAACTATAGGAGAAGAGGGAGAGGAAATGAGAAGAAAACAAATTACCTCAGAGTGGTTACTAACCCCTCTGGTTCATCCCGGGTGGCGAGTTGATCTCTGATGGAGCTACTTAACCCCTGGGTAAACGCGGTTATAAGTGCGGGCTCATTCCAACCACTCTTGGCGGCTAATATACGGAAATCTACAGAGTAATGCCCCACAGACTCCTCTCCCTGTCTTAACCTAAGTAACTTGCGAGAGGACACAGCGGGAGAGCGATGTGGTAGGTCAAAAACCCGGCGCATCTCGTCAGTAAAACCGTCATAATTCGCTAGAGCCGGAGAGTTAGACTCCCACAGAGAAGTAGCCCAGTCCGCTGCTCTACCCCGGAGGAGATTTATCAGATACACGATCTGGGCGCGACCCGTGGAAAACGAGGAGGGCTGCTGGCTAAACACTAACTGGACCTGGAGTAAAAAACGTGCACAACCACCCACTTCTCCACTATAATGTTCCGGCATGGGTATCGTGGGTTCGCGTAGAGCCGGCAGTCTCTCAGGTTGAGCAGGAGTGGAGACAGTCTGTGCGCGCACAGAGGCTGCAGCGGCTGCAACAGGTGCGGGAGGGGCCAAACGAAGTGTGAGCTCACCCACAGCAGCTGACAGCTGGACGAGCGCTGCGTGACTGTCCCGTGTCACTTCTTCGAGAGAGCAAAGTCTTGTTCCTTGCGAACCGAGGGCTCCGCGGAGCTCCTTAACTTCCGCTGGGTCCATCTGGTGGCCAGAGTATTCTGTCACGGGTGGAACACGGCAGGAGACCCAGATGCGGAAGTGAATAATCCTCGGAGGAAATGCTCAGAACAAAGTCTTTTAATTATCCACACGGTCGGAAAATACCGAAACAAAAAACATAACAGGCGCTCGGGACGGAGGCAGGACGCGGCTGGAGGTCGGGGTCTCAGATCCGCAACTACAACAAAGGGGAAAAAAGACTCTCGTGAGTAACTAAAATCGCTGACAACGTCAGGGGTCTTCAAAAGATCGTTCATTCAGAACACGAGCACGGAGAGATCTGAGATGCCAACCTGGTCAGGAAACTGAATACTCTGGCGAGTTCTTCCGGTCCGAGACGCTCCTTATGAGTGGGAAGAACCCGCCATTCAATCATCCCCAGCCACGCACCTGCCAGCGTCTGTAAAGACAAAACAGAGGACCACGTACCAAAAACGGAAACACAACTTCAAAATAAAACCGGAAAGACATAAACATGACATTCAGAAGTAAACTGGTGATTGTATTTGGTGCTGGTCTCTTCATTTGTCTGCTCATTATTCTTCTACTGATTTACCTCCTCATGAGAAATAATGAATCCATTGGTGAGTAAAAATAGAAAAAAATATAAAGATAAAGTATTAGCATTGAAGAATTAAAAAAAAAATTTTTTTTATCTGCTTTTTATAATACATTTTTCACCATCCACTGAAGACCAAAACGTGCAGCAGGTAAATATTTAAGATGTAAAAGTGAAACATTTTCCATCTTTTTCTTGACATGTTCTGTTTCTTTCATGCAGGGAAGTGAAGATTCATCTGTGCACTCTGTGGCCATTTTTACTCTGATGAAGGCTGGAGAGGGAGAATACAGAGCAGATGTGAAGAGAAGACACGTTCAAAAGTGATGAGAGGATTGTGATTATTTTCAGGCCTCTGTATCTGAAAGTTACTTCATTCCAAAATGTAGAAGTTTTTGTTTAATTCATTATATTGGTTTATTTTTGTTTGTTCCTTTATAATCAAGTTTTTACAGAGAGTTAATTAAATATATAAAAGTACCTGTTTCTGACTACATTTTTATCTTGTATGTATTTTTTTTCCTTTAATAAATCTATTTTCTCAACATGACTTACGTTGATCCTCAACCACATAGTTATAAACATATACAGTAAAGTCATTTATTATTTAATATATAAAATATTTTCATATATACAACCATATTCAGGTTAGTGAACTTTTAAATTGTGGCGTCATTTAATGATGAAATATCAATATGAAGAATGTGTTTTTTAACTGAGTGTGAGGGAGGTCTTTGTGATTTCGTCACTTGCAGTGAGAAGAAGAAACAATTTTTCTTGAACTCATTAAGAAAGAAACAGGAAGTTTGAATATGTGACCAAAGTAACGTGAACGTATCTAAACAAGCTCAGATTCTACTGTGTGTAATATCTGACTTCTGTGACGTTCTAACATTTTTTAGCTTTTGAGTGACTATTGGTGAAGGTTGAAAAAAAGAATAAACGTGGAGAAACTTTATCAAACATTAAATTAAAATCAATCAGCCAGTGAGAGATAAATACTTACCACATCGTCACGGTAAATCCACTAACATCGACACTTTGATTTGAAACGTCTTCATCTGTTGCCTTTAAAGAGAAACAAAATAGGGGTGGGAACAAGAACATGTACCTGTGATTTGATTGGTTGATCCCAAAACACCCCTTTTAATATTGAAACATCCTCCTCATCTTCTTCTTAGCTTTTGCACACAATAAATACATATTTTTTACAGTTCACCTCCACTCAGATCAGACTTCAACAACTACTGGATGGATCAACAACCAATTTCATGTAATGACCTTTTGTAGTGATTATTTTAAGTGTCAAAACAAATTTTCAGTGACGGTTAAACTGAGTTTGAGACCCTTTATCTGAATTTCCTTAAGTTTAAATAAACATTTGGAAAACTGTGGAGATTCATAAAGACAGTAGATTGATTTGATGACACAGTTTATAAAGTTCATGAAGAAAAGTCACTCTCGTAACACACTCCAAAGAACAAACACACAATCTAGTCACAAAATCAAGTAAACTGTTTATATTGTTGATTACCTTTTTCCGATTACCTAAAAACTTAAAGGTTACACTTTGATTTGATTTTTATCGAATTATAAACTAAAGTTTTTTTTTATTTTTATTTTAAAACAGTTTCAGATCCAGCAGAAGAACTTGTTGTTCACAGTTGAATGGAAAGTTTATTGTTGTTGTGGTCGTCAGACGCTCTTCCTGTCTATTGCTGCTCAAGGTTTAGAAAAGTGGACTTTTTTTCATCTCTGTGTGTGAAGTAACCACACGAGAGCTGAACAAACATAAAGAGCCTCTGCAGACCTCATCCTGCATGAAGGTGTGACTTAAACTGCAGCAGTCGAGCGTCATGAACATGCTCTGTGGAGTCAAGTCCATTTTTAAAGATATTAAAACACTCAACATGTCCCTTTTTAATGATTAATGATATTTAATTAAGTTTTATTTTAGCATTTGCCCAAAAAAGCTTGCTTAAATGTTTTTTGTAAACATGTGTAAAAGACATGTTTTCTTACACTAGGAGTCATAAGACAGGAAGCACATCAAGCCTCAGAGAGAAGAAGACAGGAAGTCAGAGGCCATCGCTTGACAGGTTTTAATGTTGCACTCTAGACCACATCTCTATGAGACTGTGAGTGTTTTCTTCACAATAAAGAAACATGATTTGAACAAAAAAAACATCCAAACAAAACATTTTTTTTTGGAAAGTTGTTTCAGCAGTCATTTATAATCTATAATTGTAAACGCATATTTCATCAGTTTATCCACAGACTCATCCATCCAACATGAAAATAGTTCAAATATGTTATTCAAGCACAACAATCATGTCATTATGTGTCACTGTAATGAAACTTGAATGGAAAAATATATATCTATAGTGAGTATAAACACCATGAAGTGAGTAAAGTATTCCACGTAAATTTGATTTGAATAGAAAAAAAACAAATCTGTTGCTATTCGATATTTTTTTGTTATCATTTATTCTTCTGTATTTATTTGAAAAGATTAAATTACACCTTTTTTTTTTTACTTACTGTCACAAAAATGCTTTGAAATCTCTACACAGAAGTCTCCTTTGAGTTCTTCTGGGGTAAAAAAAAAAATGCAGATTATTTTCATTGGTCGAACTGAGAAGAAAAAAACGACGACCGACCAATGATTCTTTTGTTCCCACCCACTTGTGTCGCAACATAAACGCTTTGTTTGTAGGTTTTGTATCTGAAACTTGGCTGGACTTGTGGTGAAGATGTTTTTTACTTATTTTCTCTTCGTCTTTGTCTCGACTGGAGGTAAGAATTATCAGCTTTATGAACTTTAGTTCATTAAAACACTTGATTTACTTGTAATAACAATAATTTGTTCTGTTTTTTATATACTACCTACTTGTTGTTTTCATCTGTTGTTTTTTAGTTTTTGTTTGAAATCATTTTAATTCTGGATGAGTTAGTTTTGTGTTTCTATAAATTCATCAGAAACATTCGTAACAAACCGATCAAATTTTTTTGGTTATTTGGTACAATTTCAACCAAAAATAGATTTTTATTTTATTTTAACATTATAGCAATACTCAGCTTTTTATTGAGAAATTGAGGAAAATTGGTGTGGAATAAAAATAAATTGTGAATTAAAACGTTCACAATTTTACATTTTTACAAAAAAAATGACATGTTTAATCTGTTTCAGGATGTGATCAAAAATTCTCAACAATCACCGTACTTGTTGGACAGGATGTGACTTTCAAATGCAACATTGGGACGAGCTATGGAAACACACAGTGGACCAGATTAACTTCTGACAACCTGCTGGAAGTTTTAGCCTCTGTGGATCCCTCTGGAAGTCGAATAATAAACAAGTCTCCCCGATTGACTGCAAAACGTGACTCAGATCATTTTTATCTGAATCTTAGCAGAGCAGAGTCTGGAGACACTGGATTTTATTTCTGCAGTGAAGTTGTGTACTCAAAGATGACATTTATGAATACATTGTTTCTGCATGTTAAAGGTAAAAGTATCTTCTTCGCCACTATTGATACAGATTAAAATCACATATTTACATTTACAATATTTAACTTCCGTGTTAAATTTGTTTTCATTCTCCATTTTAATCAATCATAACTAAATATTTGTACTTATTCACAGACAGAGATGCTTATGTAACTGATGTGGTTCAGACTGATCTGCTGCATTCAGGAACCTCCGGTAATCTTCAATGTTCACTCCTCACAGAGAAGAAAAACTCATGTTCTGGAAAAGAATCAGTTTACTGGTTCAAATCTGGAGCAGACCATGCACCAAGTTTTCTCTTGGCTCGTGACATTGGAGGAGATGAATGTGAAGAAAACTCTACCATTCAGTCGAGGAAATGTTTCTACAACTTGTCCATAGACGTGAGCTCCTCTCACCATGAGACCCTCTACTGCGCCGTGGTCTCATGTGGACACATTTTATTTGGAAATGGATCGAACATCAAAGACAGTCAAGGTATTTTTACCAAATATTTTACATTATTGAATTCACTTGTAAATGTATTTTCCAACAGGAAATAATAGCAGTGACTTCATGAGTAAACTGGTGATTGTGTTTGGTGCTGGTCTCGCCATTTGTCTGCTCATTATTATTCTACTGATTTACATCCTCATGAGAAATGATGAATCCATTGGTGAGTAAAAATTGAAAAAAATATAAAGATAAACTATTAGCATTGAAGAGTTAAAAAATTATGTTTTTTTTATCTGCTTTTTTACCTCGATACATGTTTCACCATCCACTGAAGACCAACACGTGCAGCAGGTAAATATTTAAGATGTAAAAGTGAAACATTTTCCATCTTTTTCTTGACATGTTCTGTTTCATTCATGCAGGGAAGTGTAGATTCATCTGTTCACTCTGTGGCCATTTTTACTCTGATGAAGGCTGGAGAGGGAGAATACAGAGCAGATGTGAAGAGAAGACACGTTCAAAAGTGATGAGAGGATTGTGAAGAACATTATTTTCAGGCCTCTGTATCTGAAAGTTACTTCATTCCAAAACTTGAAAGTTTTTGTTTAATTCATTATATTGGTTTAATTGTTTTTGTTCCTTTATAATCAAGTTTTTACAGAGAGTTAATTAAATATATAAAAGTACCTGTTTCTGACTACATTTTTATCTTGTATGTATTTTTTTTCTTTAATAAATCTATTTTCTCAACATGACTTACGTTGATCCTCAACCACATAGTTATAAACATATACAGTAAAGTCATTTATTATTTAATATATAAAATATTTTCATATATAGAACCATATTCACGTTAGTCAACTTTGAAATTGTGGCGTCATTTAATGATGAAATATCAATATGAAGAATATGTTTTTTAACTGAGTGTGAGGAAGGTCTTCGTGGTTTCGTCACATGCAGTGAGAAGAAGAAACAATTTTTCTTGAACTCATTAAGAAAGAAACAGGAAGTTTGAATATGTGACCAAAGTAACAGGAACGTTTCTAAACAAGCTCAGATTCTACTGTGTGTAATATCTGACTTCTGTGACGTTCTAACATTTTTTAGCTTTTGAGTGACTTTTGGTGAAGGTTGAAAAAAAGAATAAACGTGGAGAAACTTTATCAAACATTAAATTAAAATCAATCAGCCAGTGAGAGATAAATACTTACCACATCGTCACGGTAAATCCACTAACATCGACACTTTGATTTGAAACGTCTTCATCTGTTGCCTTTAAAGAGAAACAAAAAAGGGGTGGGAACAAGAACATGTACCTGTGATTTGATAGGTTGATCCCAAAACACCCCTTTTAATATTGAAACATCCTCCTCATCTTCTTCTTAGCTTTTGCACACAATAAATACACGTTTTTTACAGTTCACCTCCACTCAGATCAGACTTCAACAACTACTGGATGGAAAAACAACACATTTCATTTAATGACCTTTTGTAGTGATTATTTTAAGTGTCAAAACAAATTTTCAGTGACTGTTAAACTGAATTTGAGACCCTTTATCTGAATTTCCTTAAGTTTAAATAAACATTTGGAAAACTGTGGAGATTCATAAAGACAGTAGATTGATTTGATGACACAGTTTATAAAGTTCATGAAGAAAAGTCACTCTCGTAACACACTCCACAGAACAAACACACAATCTAGTCACAAAATCAAGTAAACTGTTTATATTGTTGATTACCTTTTTCCGATTACCTAAAAACTTAAAGGTTACACTTTGATTTGATTTTTATCTAATTATAAACTAAAGTTTTTTTTATTTTTATTTTAAAACAGTTTCAGATCCAGCAGAAGAACTTGTTGGTCACAGTTGAATGGAAAGTTTCTTGTTGTTGTGGTCGTCAGATGCTCTTCCTGTCTATTGCTGCACAAGGTTTAGAAAAGTGGACTTTTTTTCATCTCTGCGTTTAAAGTAACCACACGAGAGCTGAACAAACATAAATACCCTCTGCAGACCTCATCCTGCATGAAGGTGTGACTTGAACTGCAGCAGTCGAGCGTCATGAACATGCTCTGTGGAGTCAAGTCCATTTTTAAAGATATTAAAACACTCCACATGTCCCTTTTTTCATGTTTTATGATATTTAATTAAGTTTTATTTTCCCATTTGCCCACAAAGCTTGCTTAAATGTTTTGTGTAAACATGTGTAAAAGACATGTTTTCTTACATTAGGAGTCATAAGACAGGAAGCACATCAAGCCTCAGAGAGAAGAAGAAGACAGGAAGTCAGAGGCCATCGCTTGACAGGTTTTAATGTTGCACTCTAGACCACATCACACATGTGAGTGTTTCCTTCACAATAAAGAAACATGATTTGAACAAAAAAAAATACAAACAAAAAATATTTTTTTGGAAAGTTGTTTTTACACCAAAGTTCAGAGAAGTTTTTACACTAATTTTGTTGGAGGTTTAATGAAAACACGTTCATCTGCTTAATATTCTCATTCCTCTCTAGAATCTTCACGTCTTCAACCAACATCCACCACTGATGACGGGGACCAGCAGGTATAAACCGGACGTCACTGAACTTCTCTATTTATCCATCAGTCTTAATATGTTTCTCATTTTCCAGCAGGGCAATTCTGAATCATTGGTTTACACTGTGCCGAGTTACAGCAAGAGGAGAAGCGGAAGAAAGGAAAAACGTGTGGATATACAGGAAAACGTGATCTATTCTGGGGTTAATCTGAAGGAATAGATTTGTCATCATGATGCTCCTGTTGGACCTGAGATGAGCCTGGACGTGGAAACACCAGAGAGATGAGAACAAGAGGCCAAAAGAGGAGTCTGGCCTGCTCGGATCTTCAAGGATTGATACGTCACAACCTTAACCTCTACTCTGGAGCTAAATCAATCCATAGAAAGAACTGTGTGGATGGACTAGGAGGAAGATCAGGAACATTGGAAGCCTCATGGACAACTCCTTTAACAGACATAATACAGTCAAGTAATTTAATTTTCTTAATATATGCAATATTTTCATTAATAACTATATTCACACAAGTCAACTTTTAAATTGTGGCATCATTTAATCATGAAATATCAAAATGAAGAATGTTGGACTGTGAGGGAGGTCTTTGTGGTTTTGTCACATGCAGTGAGAAGAAGAAACAAATGTTCTTGACCTCATTAAGAAAGAGAGAGGAATTAACATGAACTGTGTGAGTGACTTTTGGTGAAGATAAACATGGAATAAAAAATAAATAATAGAGTTTTTGACTCACAGAAGGTTGTGTGATGATAACTGGTGTTGCTATCTTGACGATCAGACAAAATAAGTTCAAAACATGACGAAAGTTTTCCATCCTGCTTTTGAATTAAAACCTCTCAGAGCGATCTGATTTGATTCTGAAAAAAATGTAAAAGTGTTTCTACTGTATGGAAGGAAATAATAAATTCAAATTGCGAGTTTGAAACTCTTATTGTCGCCTGTTGAACAGTTGTTTTGTTCTAATCTAGCAGCTAACGGTTTCCAACCAGCAGCAACTGGTGGCCAACATCACCAGCAGGTAGATATTTAGGGATTGTTATCCAAATAAATGTCTCTTTAAATTATATGTTATCCTAAACCAGCAAGTCAAAAAAAAAAAAGAAAGATTTTGGTTATGCTGCACAGAGCTACATCGACAGGATTTATTTCTGAGAGTCTCTTTCTATAACGGAGGGAGGCAGAAGAGTAGCCAGGAAAATTATTTTATTAAAAACTATTGAAAAACAACCTCAGGGAATTTAAGGTGGACTCTAAAAGCATCCTAACGCACACTTGTGACGCACACACAAATTCACCTGCACATGCACGGACATATTTTATAGACGATGAATGTTAACTATACATGTTGATACTGGTGAATATTATACTTTGTAATGAGATGTTAGGAACAGATTATTTTCTTTTCACAGTAATATTTTTTTCTATTAGTGCTGCTCGCACCGTCTTCAGCACCCCGGACAGCTCCTTGTACGCACCAAGAATTCACTTAAAATTTACTTTCAAAGACCTGGGATGTTTGGTTAACCACCTCCAGGGAGGAAACATGTCACATGAGAGAGACAAGTAGGTGAAGCAACATGAAGCACAACTGACAACAGCTCCTAAAAAATGAGCAGCCACAGCAAAAAAAAATAGATTGTGGGCGTGTGAACAACCGACATCACTGATGTTTTCAAACAAACCTCTGTGTGGTCGTCAACAGGAAGTAAAAGCAGCTCAAATGTAACAAATAAAAACTAATTCAACACAGAAACATGATTGTTTATGTATCTGTGTTGGTGCGTGTTAGTGACTTTGTGTTGTAGGTGTGATCCTGTGTGAGTGTTTGTGTTAGATTTTTACATTAAATTTCAATTGTTTATTGTCAGGCTCTCTATATTTAAAGCTTCTATCTTAAAATATAGAGAGCCTGACTTTAGTTTGACTGAGAACATGTTGAGTTCATATTTACATCAACAATATATGAAAGATATTTATTTTACCATTACATTCATTTTGAAAAAAAAAAGTCCTAGGCTTTTTTACCATCTTAATTTACTTTCCAGTCACAAATACAAAACACAAAATAGATAAATGTTTGTGTTGAAATGATGGAGACAGTGGTCAAGGAGGAACGTTTGTAAAACTGTAAATTTATTGGCAATTTGACACAAATAGTAACCATACAGTACTATTATTTTTTGGCCTCAGGTCTTGGACTTGTCTAAAGGGTTTTGACCTTGTCAACCAAGCAGGAATTTTTGTTTCACTTTAAACATCAATGGTTTAATTATCATGTGAACATCACAGGAACAATCTAGTGGATGATACAGTTGGAAAGCAAAGTCATGGTAGAATCTCGTTTTAAAAACCATCGGTTTGTGTCGACTGATCGAGACGATGCAACCATGAAAGCTGGTTTGTTGAACTTTGTCTCCTTTATGTTGAAGTGTATTAATCCCAATCAAATTTTCCAGAAGGAGGAAGAATTTGACCTCCAGTAATCTTCTATTCACGTCCTCTCACACCAGTATTTATGACGTTATCTTGCATATCAGGATTCTCTTTTCTGCCTTTTTTCCTCTTGTTGTAAATTGGTGCAGCATAGACCAGAACATCCTCATTAACCTGCTTGATTACAAGAAAACACAGTGAGATACTTTGAGAATAATCTGGATTGAGTTGCTCAGTGTGTTCTTTGAAAGTTTTACCTCTTGGTCTTCATGATCTTTGGTCTGCATTTGTTGAAAAGCACCTACAAAATAATAATAAAAACAAATATAAGTCACACATTCATATAAACCAATATTCTGTAGATGTCAAACATTTTAAACTTGTCCTGAAGAAGTTCAATGTTTTGCGTTTGTTTCAAAATCAAAATCCAAAGTCATTTGATTTAAAATCATGTTTCTTTCAAACCAAGTTTCTCGTACCTTCAGACGACCTACTTCAACGCTTACAGTTGAAAGCAGGAAATGGGCTGTCACTTACGTGCATTGACGTGTTTGTGTGGTTGTGGGAGGAAATAGAAGTAGCTCGGGACTTTGCAAAACGGAAGATATGAAAGTAAGAAGAGCGAGCAGAAAGCATCTACTAGTGTGAACTAAAGAGTTCAGCACGTATTCAACTTGAATTAAAACATATTATTATATGTTAAATCTTTGTTATTCTGATTCCAATGTGGTTGAAAAAAGAATAAACGTGGAGAAACTTTATCAAACATTAAATGAAAATCAATCAGCCAGTGAGAGATAAATACTTACCACATCGTCACGGTAAATCCACTAACATCGACACTTTGATTTGAAACGTCTTCATCTGTTGCCTTTAAAGAGAAACAAAAAAGGGGTGGGAACAAGAACATGTACCTGTGATTTGATTGGTTGATCTCAAAACTCCCCTTTTAATATTTAAAGCTTCATCTTCTTCTTAGTTTTTGCACACAATAAATACAGGTTTTTGACAGTTCACCTCCACTCAGATCAGACTTCAACAACTTTACTGGATGGAACAACAACAAATTTCATTTTATGACCTTTTGTAGTGATTATTTAAAGTATGAAAACTAATTTTCCGTGACGGTTAAACTGAGTTTGAGACCCTTTATCTGAATTTTCATAAGTTTGAAAAAACATTTGGAGACTGTGGAGATTCATAAAGACAGTAGATGCATTTGATGACAAAGTTTATAAAGTTCATGAAGAAAAGTCACTCTCGTAACACACGAACACACAATCTAGTCACAAAATCAAGTAAACTGTTTATATTGTTGATTACCTTTTTCCGATTACCTTAAAACTTTAAATCCTCCTTAAAGTTTCACTTTGATTTGATTTTTATCGAATTATAAACTAAAGTTTTTTTTATTTATACTTTAAAACAGTTTCAGATCCAGCAGAAGAACTTGTTGTTCACAGAATGGAAAGTTTCTTGTTGTTGTGGTCGTCAAACGCTCTTCCTGTCTATTGCTGCTCAAGGTTTAGAAAAGGGGACTTTTTTTCATCTCTGTGTGTGAAGTAACCACACGAGAGCTGAACAAACATAAAGAGCCTCTGCAAACCTCATCCTGCACGAAGGTGTGACTTAAACTGCAGCAGTCGAGCGTCATGAACATGCTCTGTGGAGTCAAGTCCATTTTTAAAGATATTAAAACACTCAACATGTCCATTTTTCATGTTTTATGATATTTAATTAAGTTTTATTTTCCCATTTGCCCAAAAAGCTTGCTTAAATGTGTTGTGTCAACATGTGTAAAAGACATGTTTTCTTACACTAGGAGTCATAAGACAGGAAGCACATCAAGCCTCAGAGAGAAGAAGACAGGAAGTCAGGGGCCATCGCTTGACAGGTTTTAATGTTGCACTCTAGACCACATCTCTATGAGACTGTGAGTGTTTTCTTCACAATAAAGAAACATGATTTTAACAAAAAAAAATACAAACAAAAAATATTTTTTTTGAAAGTTGTTTCAGCAGTCATTTATAATCTATAATTGTAAATGTATATTTCATCAGTTTATCCACAGACTCATCCATCCAACATGAAAATAGTTCAAATATGTTATTCAAGCACACAAATCATGTCATTATGTGTCACTGTAATGAAACTTGAATGGAAAAATATATATCTCTAGTGAGTATAAACACCATGAAGTGAGTAAAGTATTCCAAGTAAATTTGATTTGAATAGAAAAAAAACAAATCTGTCGCTATTCCATATTTTTTTTTTATCATTTTTTCTTCTGTATTTATTTGAAGAGATTAAATTACACATTTTTGTTTTAAAATCAATTAATTCATCATTTAATTATTGTTTGTAAGTCAATCATTTACCATAATATGCTACAAAAATAAGCAACATAACTCAATATGAATCATTTTTAAGTACATTTTATTGATTGCCTAAATTATTTTTTTATATCTTTTTTGGATTATTTATCTTTCTCTGTGTCTTCAGGTTAATGGCCAACATGTATAATCTATTAATTTGTTTGTTCATTCAAAATGTAATGTGCTACTCTTGGTTCACAGATGACAGAGGAGCGGTTCTGATCCACGTAGAAACGTAGTTTGGCCTCTTTTATCCGGAATCTTGTCATGTAATTTAATCTTATTATAAAGTTCAGAAATACTAGAAAAACACCAAAGAAAGAGGAAAATAGACATTCTTCACAAGCAGGATCAACATCTTTTGTCACATCCATCTTCATTCTCATAGTGAGTCAAAAAATGTTGTGTTAAGAAGCCCAATAAATAAGAGATGCTTCTAAGACTTCCTCCAAAAATCAAGTTCAAAGTTCAAATATAAATATACAAACAATAATTGAATACATCAGAGGAAGATTATTTGTTCGTGCTGCACCAAACTCACATGAAGCAGAAGATATTTAAGAAAAAACAATAACTCTGAGAGCCATTTAATTCATTCTTCAAGCTTGTAAAAAGAGGAGTAACATATTTTCACAACCATGCTTTGAAATCTCTACACAGAAGTTTCCATTGAGTTCTTCTGGGGTAAAAATAAATGCAGATTATTTTCATTGGTCGAACTGAGAAGAAAAAAACGACGACCGACCAATGATTCTTTTGTTCCCACCCACTTGTGTTGCAACATAAACGCTTTGTTTGTAGGTTTTGTATCTGAAACTTGGCTGGACTTGTGGTGAAGATGTTTTACATTTATTTTCTCTTCGTCTTTGTCTCGACTGGAGGTAAGAATTATCAGCATTATGAACTTTTAGTTCATTAAAACCCTTGATTTACTTGTAATAACAATAAATTGTGCTGTTTTTTATATACTACTTACTCATTGTTTTATCTGTTATTTTGTGGATTTTGGTTTGAATATTTACTCCTCTATGTTTATCTGTCTGCGTGTGTGTGATCGACTAATCTCCATTTCGAGACTTCTCGAACCATAGAGGGGAAAAATAAAACGTTGAAAATGTGTATAATACTAAATACATATTTCCCAAGTTTCAGCTTCTTTTGACATTATGCCTGTATTTACTATTTTCATTCCTTACCCTGTATCTTCAGAGGTTATGGATAATTTGGTTTTCAATTTTTTTGTTTTGTTTTCTATGTATCCTTCGAACTCTTACTCTACTTCCATGATTTACCCTGGCAACGTTGCATGTTTTAGCTTCTTAATGTCATGTATTGATTTAAATGTGATTAATAAAATAATGTTTGCTTTCTCCTATATTTTATTCATTCGAATATTTTGCTTCAATGCATTTTGTTTTAATCGTGAGTAATGGGTTAATTTATTTTATTTTGTTTTTCTTTCAGGCGCCACAAGTGAACACACAGTTACAAACGTGACAGTTTCAGAAGGTCAACGAGTTAATTTGACATGCAGATTTACCAATTCAACTGTCAATGAGTCGGGTGTACTCTGGATGAAACTGTCAGTCGTTAACGTCCTTGAAACTTTGCTCGCGACTGAATCCGTTGGCATCCCTTGTGAGTCCAAGTCCACTCGTTTTGAAGCCACTTGCGACCCGTCGGAGTTTGTGCTGCAACTCAGCAGCGCTCAGCGGGAGGACGATGGGTTTTACTTCTGCCTTCAGCTTGTTGGACATAAAGTAACGTTGTTTAATTCCACTTTGTTGAAAGTAGGAAGTATATCAAGGTCAGTTTTTTTATTATTAAAAATATCCACTCACAGACGAATTAGAATTAAACCAGTTTTTTTCTTCTGTTTTAAAGTCCAGAAACTCCTCTTTCCACTTCTACTTGGTTGCTGCTGTTATTTGGTGTTCCTGCTATATTTCTGACTGCTGTTGCTCTACTGATTTACATCAAGAAAAAATTCCTAATATCTAATGGTAAGTGACTATAAATGGTTACTTTTATCACAAAATAAACACGGATGAACAACAAAAAAAAAAACACGACTACGTTAAAAGGTGTTTTTTGGTTGTTCCTCTCATAATACACCGTCACTCACTCGCCTCTGTGAAATGAAGTTCTTAAGAGAAATGTAATTATTTGATACTTAACTCTATATTCAAATATACTTTACCTTTTTTTTAAAGTCAGCGTCAAAGTCACAAAGTCATGAAGTAAATATTTAATGAAATAATAAAATAATAATTTAAAAGTGCATACGTTTAAAAATATATTTCAGTTACATTAAACTGTTTAAATATTTAAATGCATGACAATTTATAGACTTATTTGTGGCATTTCCCCCATGATAATAACACCAGAAAAAAATGCAAATAATGAAGATTTTGCCCAATTTAGCTTCTGGCTGTTTTCTTCCATCCTTTATTCATAAGTCATTACTTTTTTTTCTTACTTTGGAAAATTTTAACATCATTAAATCAACCAATTAATACATTTTTTGGTCGGTTTTAAGGACGATTGATCTTCCATCCCATGGCATTGGTATATAGATTGTATTCACCAGTATCCATAAACGAATTAAGCACACAGTTTAAACCTAAATAATAACAGCATTTCCTCTGTTATCATTTTTTTTTTCAGGTTCTTCATCTCATCAAATGAGTGATCCGACCTCCACTGGTCACCTTCCTAATTTACAGGTAAATATTGAATTTTTTTATTTCTTAAAACAATTCTAAGACCAACATTCTTTTCAACACAGGAAGACAATGTGGTATATTCTACACCAATCTACGCCAGAAAAAAACCTCAGAGGAGAGAAGAATCTGCAAATGAGAGCGTTATCTACTCTGAAGTGAGATTAGAACGTTAGCAAGATAAGAAAGTTGCAGTTTTCCTCATATTTTCTTCACTATATTAATAAAAATATTAATTCACCTGACTTTAGTTTTTTGCTTTTTCTTTCAACTCACATTAATCAACACAAATGCTACGCTGCTTATTCACCAACGAGGGTCAATCTGCCTTTTATGGTCATGTCATATCTATCCAGATCTATCTTGGCCCATACATTATGACGTTGAGAATTATTTTAATTTGATTGTGAATAAAACAAGTTTTTGGGAAAGAAAAAAATTTAAATGAAAAGATTCTTAGTAGTATGATCCATTCAATAATGTAAAATGAGTCATGATATGTTTTGATTCAGGGTTATTGGTAGATCAGGAGTTTAACTATAATCTGGAATTTTGTATTTTCATTTTTGCAGACTACGTAAAATGAAATGTAAAAGTTGTAAAAAATGTCTCCAAAAGAGTTTGGTTGTGTGCTATCTAGATAAACTACGTTGTACATTTTGATCATATGATTGAAAATCAACCAATCAGTGAGGACCTCCCTTTTTCCCTCCCAGTTTCTCTTTAGTCTATTCAACCGCGTCTTCTGTTCGCCATACATATAGTTCATTTATCTTATTATGATAATTGCTCTTAATCTATTTTTCCAACCTTGGAAGGGAAGAAAAATCTAGACTTTATTAAATTTAATAACATTTCTTAGTATTTTCCTTGTTGAGATGTTCATGTCCTTTTCTCTAAATATATATATTTTTAAATCTTCTGTTCTTATTGATTGTTTATACAATGCTGATGCAATTTGACGGAGCCAACAAAGAGAGTTTTTAGTATTCTGATTTTAATATTTCCTTTTGTTGTTGACTTTGAACAGACTTAATTCTTTAATGTCGTATTTTTGCAAACAACTATAACTGTAACTGTTTTTTTTTTTGTTTTATCCTTTTTATTATTTAATTTACTTCAAACCCTTACACAATTAAACCTTCCTGACTTACACAGGGAACGTTGTGTATTTTATCGTGCTAATCAAAACTTGGAATAATGTTAAATTAAAAGTTAAATTTAAATTTAAATGTATTACTAAAGTTTTGTGTTTGAATTGTGATGTGGGATGAAATGGGCGAAGTTAAACTATTTTATCTTGTTCTTCTTTCAGGAGCCACAAGTGAACACACACTTACAAATGGTAGTTTCAGAAGAACAAAGTGTAAATTTGACATGCAGAGTCGCAACCTTCGATTTCCATCTAGCAGATGTAATTTAAATTAAACTGTCAGTCGATAAAATCCTTGAAACTTTTCTCACGTCTGAATCCTTGGGCATCCAAGTTTTACTTCTGCCTTTATTGCAATTCAACCATTTTCTTTTTTTGGTTTTGTTCATAATCTAGGGTTTTCCCTTCCTCTTATTCTACTCATCTGCTTCTGTTATTTGTAGCTTTCGCATTACAGCTGCTGCTCTAATGATTTACATCAAGAAAAAGTTGATGGAATCTGAAGGTAAGTGACGCTAATAATCATGACATGGTAATATGTGAATGAAAAAAATAGGAAGAACAAACAAGACTTAATATGCTTTTTATTTTTTCATTTTTAATTTAAGAAAATTACTAATTCAATACTATACAGTAACTCACTCGTTCGGCTGTGATATACAATATGCTAGGAACCATTAGCTTTATCAACAACAAACATCTGCAGCTACGCTCTTCACACAAATGTAAGTTCTTAAGTTCAAGTTTCAATTAAATTATGGTAATAATACCATTATGGTCTTTCAAAAAAATTGATATAAATATTTTGCGATTACTGAAATTAAATTAATTGAAACTTATTAAACCTAATGTTAAAATGTCTCTTGAAAAATATAAATATTTATTTAGAAACGACCATGATTATATGTGGAATCCTCCCATGATAATAAGAGAAAAACGCTTACTTTATTGTTTTTGGTAGTTTTTCCAATGATAATATTTAAATACCTTTTCCAAATTATCTATAAATAGTTTAACTATTGTCTAAACAAAAAGGAGCTGTCTCGCCTGTAGTAAATACAAAACTCTGCAGCGAGAATTCTGACTTGCTCTTGTAGGAGAACTCACATTTCTCTGATCCTTAAAACTCTGCATTGGCTGCCAGTTTCTTGGATCAATTGTAAAATTCTGGTTCTTACTTTCAGAGCTATTAATGGTCAGGCTCCTCCTTACATCAGTGATGCGATCCAGACTTACACCCCAGCTCGGGCTCTGAGGTCTGTGGATCAGAATCTACTGATGGTTCCTAAACAAGCTTCCGGACCAGAGGAAAGAAAGCCTTCCAGACTGTTGCTCCTAAGCTTTGGAACGATCTTCCTCTCACTCTGTGTTTGATGATCTACTGACTCCTTCAAGAAGACAAACTCCTGTATAAGGCGCTTTACAAATAACCATTACTTACCTACTTACTTACTTACTTACTATCAAGCACCAAAATTCTTAATGACGGTTTCCCTTTTTCAGCTTCTTCGTCTCCTCAAATGAATGATCCGACCTCCACTGGTTACCAGCCTAATTTAGAGGTAATTATTGACTGCTTCGCTTTTCATAGTCTGGTGTGACTGATATTATTTTGACACAACTCTACAGGAAGTCTACACACATGTGGTTATTATTCTGCACCAAGAAAAAAAAACCTCACTGGAGAGAAGAGTCTGCGAAACAGAGCTTCATCTACTCTGGAGTGAGATTGATGGTTAGCAATATGAATAAGTTGATGAAGGTTTTGTTCATATCTTCTTTAACTGTAATTAAAATCTATCAATCTGTGTGACATAAGTTGTTGTTGTTGTGTGGACTACATTTAACTGATATTTAAATCATTATTTGAATCACTGTAATCCGTTTCTGCTTTTAGATGGTGTTTTTATTGTCTACTTAAAATAAAGATTTCTGGAGTTCATCTATTAAAATTAAAAAGTCCCGTCAAGATTGTCAGTGACTTTAACTCGAAGTAACTCACCAGGATCAAGTTGAATGGATAAATGGAGATACAAATGTTAATAAAGTCTTCTCCTCTTCTTGCGAAACAAACAGAAGGATATAAGAAAAAAAAAAGTTGATTTCAGTGACTTCCTGTTAATTTAGTTGCGTGCTCTATATCCCCAAAACCGTGCAGCAGAATCAGCCAGAGCTCTCAGACAAACCAAAATCGTGAAAGGTACTTTGACCAATCTATAGCTAGATCGAAACACTAAATCCACCTGAGCACGTCAACAGGAAGCCCTTCAAGTTTCAGAAGCTGTTTCTCATGAAAAAGTGTTTATTTTTTTTCAGTCGATGAAACTCTTCTCTTTAAGTTATTAATGTTTTAAAGAAATGTAAGAAAATATATATTTAAATAAACTGTAATATAAAACAAATAATATTTGGAGTTGGAGATTGAATTCAATTGTTTGATTTATTAGTTTTATATAATATTTTATGAAATTTTAATATATTATCAGTTGAATGAAGAACTAAGACATTTCGTGTTCACAAACTATCTGCGTGCGACAAGAAAACCTCAACGATGTACTCGCATCAACTCTGAAACTTTTTTTGGCTATTATAAGAACTTTGAGGGGTGCGTCTTGACAGGAAGTGTTGTAGGTTAAAGTTTAGTTTCATTACCTTAGAATTGAGTGCCTCAGATCTAGCTACACCAGAATATGAAACAAAAAAGATTTCTTATATGACTATGATATATCATAAAACATTCATGGATTCATTATTAGACAAGTAATTACTTATTCTGAAGTAAAAAACATACAAAAATGTTCATTTTCGCTGCTTTACTTTTCAATATTTTGGAAGATTTTTTTTATATTATTGTAATTTTACTCTTAATTTTTCCCATGAAAATAAAAAATTAAAAAAGCTGAATTACATTACAAAATTAGTCTTTTTTTAAAAAATGTATAACCAGGGAAGAAAATGCAGATGATCAAAACGTCTAGAAGGTTGTAAAGTTCCTGTAAGTTCACCTGATGAAGAAAACCTCATTTCATCATTTTCATTTCATTCGAAATAGCTTTTCCATCACCGTGTGTGAAACCACATGATATAAATCTACTGAAGTCTGCGAAACTGTGCAAGGTTACACAGGAAGTATATTTCTACAGATCAGCCAATCATGTAGAGTCTGACAGTCAAAAGCTTCATCATTCTCTCCAAGTCTTCAGAGCATGACAGGATCTTGAGGCATGATGTTTGCGACACTGGCAGCTCTTATTCTCCTCTGGACATTTCCTGCAGCTCTGACACAAAGCCAGACTCCACAAAAAAGCTCCGTCATCAGGGCTGAAGTCGGGAAAGACGTAACACTGACTTGTGCCGCTGAGTCGGAACACAGGTCCAGGTGGCACAGGTTCTTGTGGCACAGGCTCCGCTTTGGATTTATGCCTCAGACAATTGTGAAAGGATCTTATAAGGATGTAAAACTTACTCCTGAGTTTGTTGACTCAAGACTAAACTTCACAAAATGGAAGGATTTGTATCGTCTCACAATCTCAAATGTGACACAGGATGATGAAGGAACATATTTCTGTGAAACTGGAGAGTCGGTTGTAAGCACATTTGTCAACAAGACTGATTTAAAGATTGTCGGTAAGAATCTTTTTTTTTCTTCTAATAAATAACATTGAATGATTCTAACCAGTCACTTTATCCTTGCGATTGACACAGACAGACAAAAGAAGCGTTACCATGTTGAACAGGGGACCATTGTAGAGGCTGGTATGTATCGCGCTTTAAAAAAAAACATTTCAAGACATTTTTTTTTAAAAGGTGATATGCTCTACGATATTAAAACAATGTTTTAAAGTCAGTAATAATTATCTACAAATAAATATTTACATTTTGATTTTTTTTTGTATTTAATAGAAGGATTTGTTGGTTTTCCATGAAACCTATAAGACTAGTACAAACTACTAAAAGTTTACCGATGCATGTATCATTTGAAATTGTACATACATTTTATTGGAAACATGGGGAAAAGTTTCCATCGAAGCATCTCTGCACATTCACAGCTAGTGAGCTCAGTTTCAATTTGTTTTGTCGTTTCCTGTTAACTTGAAACTTTGAGGTAGGAAAGTTCTGCCTCAAAATTGAATAATATGAGGCAATGTTTTCACATCGCTTAGCAAAATAGAATTTTAATTTTATTTAGTGATTTGTTCATGCCATTAAATGAGTCATTTGAGTTTTTGTTTTTCTCTCTCTCTCACAGCATGTGGACCTCAAATAATGACTATTGTGCTTGGAGTACTGTTGGCAATTAGTTTGGGAGGAATAGCAGCTTTGGTTGTTTCCGGAAGAGTTTGCAAAGGTAGGCTGTCTTTGCATTTACTTTAAAGTTTTACTTTTACTTTGATTATATTTCTGTTCACCAGTCAAAAATATAATCAATTTGTCATGATCCCGCGAACAATGTGAACAAAATAAATGTTGCACAAGTTTTGAAAATGTGATTTTCTAAAGTCTCCAAAAAACAGGAAAAAATTACCCTTTTTCATTAGAAAAAAATGCCCCAAAATCAACATCTCTGAGAGTGGATAAAATAGCCCCCAAAAATGTTAAAAACTGGATTCTCTAATGTCTAAAAATGCAAAAACAATGGATCTTTTTTTCATTGGAAAAAATGCCGTAAACCAAAGGTTATGATTCCGTGGATGATATAAACAGATGTAAATGTTGCCCAAATGTTAACTGATGTCTTAAAAAGGGAAAACAATTAACCTTTTTTTCATTATAAAAAGATGGAAAATGGCCAAAATTCAACGTCTCTAAAAATGGGGAAAAAATCTGCTAAATCAAAGTTCATGATCCCTTGGATTGTGTGATGTCCCTAAGAAATCTGAGAAAAGAAATCCACCTTTTTTCAATGAAAAATCCTGCCCTAACTGGAGATTTCCGTGACTGAAAGATTGCATTTTCAATATGGCGACTATTGCTAATTGCCATCTAAAGCCTTTCAGGGGGTGATGTCGCTGATACAAAGTCCAAGTTTTATACAGTCCATGGTCAGACCTCATGCTTCTCTGACATTTCAGCTCCTCCTTACACTAAAATGTATAATCTTATTGTAACATAACAGTTGTAAAACAACTAATAATTTCAATATTTTGAATGTATTAACAGAGGGACGATCGGCTAGAGTTCCATTTGAGACCACTGACCAGAAACAATGCGAGGTGAGTTTATTATTCACTCAGTGATAAATGAAACCAATACACACCTCACAACAAGAAGGGCTTTGGTTTGTTCAGTCTGAGGCAACTTTTTGGTTTGGATTGGCAACTGTGGCTCCAGAGCCTATTATGTAGCTCTTTGAGCCTTCTGATGACGCTCACTGAGGTTTTAGAAAATAGGTGTCAGTATTAATGTGGGTATTTAATGCAAATGTTTTGAGCGTTTGCCAATGGTGCATTAAAAAAAAGCAGCTTTTTCCTTTCAGTTTGACTTTATTCAACAAAAACTGTCACTGCTGGATATAACGAATAGGAGCATGAGAATAAAAAACATATTCCCTTCACCATTATCAGCTGTAACTCTTAAAGGAACAGTAACACGCCAAAGATGATGATGATGATGATGATGATGATGATGATGATGATGATGATGATGATGATGATGATGATGATGATGATGATGATGATGATGATGATGATGATGATGATGATGATGATGATACAATTATTCTGATATATATGAATTTATATATAACCTTTCGGAGTTATAAATACCAATTGTAGGAATTGTTTCTAAAAAACTTAAACAAGTCTATATTTTAAGTCTTTTTGTAGAGGAAGCTGCCAGTGTCTCCTTATTTAAACACATTGCAAGCGCAACATTTACAAGCTTAAAACATACAGACATATTACTTTTTTTTTTAACAATTCCTCTTGTCGGGGCTTCAATATAATATGGACATTACAGACGAGCAGTATGGAGGTATTCGGATGTTTTTTTTTTAGTGCATCATTTTGGACGACAATAAGGACGAAGACAACAGAGCATGAGTTGTCGTCAGCCCTCCAACTGGATTCTTGCAGCCCTGCCAAAGTCTTAATAAAAAATAAATGGATTAATAAAAAATGATGTAGGATATTTTGACAGCTAACTTAAAAAAAAAGGTTTATTACTTCAACTGTATTTTTAATTGTTACCTTGTTGTTGTTTCTTGGTCTTTTTGAGTATTTCATAGTATTTCAGGATAAATATAAACATTTAACTAAATATGTCAATATTTTATGATGTATATTGGGGACATTTGAATAAAATTAATCCAAAATAAACTAATATACAATTAAATGAGAACTTAAGATCAGTTAAATAATATCCTTTTGAGTTATCTCATTGAGGACTTTGACTTCAATCTCTCTTCCATCATTCACAGGACGGTGAATCAGTCCACTACGCAGCTCTGAATTTTCCAATGAAGAAATCAAAGAGGAAGCAGGAAAAAACACAGGATTGCATCTACTCCGAAACCTCTACGGACGTGTGCTGAACTGATTTCAAGATTACAGACACAAAGATTGGAGAGGTTGTTTAAACCTGGAGAAATAACTTCTGAATCAACGCTTCATCACAGAAGCGTAAACGCACGTCTCCTCCTCGTGGTCTTGCTCGTCTTGTGGTCTGTCAGCTCTCTTTTCAAACCTCAGGTTTGAAGCATATATCAAAGAATGTGTCTGATGGAAAAATAATCAATGGTCATTATTAATACAATTTTCAGACTAGAAAATAGACTTACAGATTGATGGAGGACATCATTGTTATCTTGAAGCGTAGTCCTGCCTAATGAAGAGAAATTATTCATTTTTTAAAATACTAAAATTAGGGTTTGTTTTTCCTACCACTTACCGGACTGACTCTTCAGTTTCTTGATAGAATGAAGCAGAAACAAGATGAACATCAGGCTGATGGTCAAAGCGACGCCCATGAGGACATTAATTCTGTTCCGTTTTGTCGCTTCACACAAACCTGCTGTGAGAGGAAATCAAATGACCTCAAAGGTATTTAAAAAGGATAATGACCTTCGACCTTTTTTTTCTTGACAATATGCCTCAAATCCAAAACTTGTAATATGTTATCTTTATTTTAATTTATTATTTGTCAATTGTGTTTTTCCATCCAATGGACACATTTTTTGAGTTGTTGATTAGTCACTCCTGAAATGTCTTTGTTACTCTCATGACTAAGATTTACTGTATGAGTCTTGGTTGACTTCCTACTATAACCTGGGGTCTTGCATTAGACTCTGGGAGGGGCACAACGTAGAGTTTCTACTCCCTCATTAGATTAGATTAGATTAGAGGAGCCAGTTGAGGGGCCTCATAAGAACTTCCTGTTAAATCAGCCCAAGAGCAAATTTACTAATTTCATCTCGCTTTTTTGGCTGTTTTTACCATTTATTTTAATCTTTATACTGCCGGCTTAAGTTGAACAAAAAAAAAAGGCTTAATTCTTTGATGCCTGCATCCATTGGAGAACTCAAACTTCCCAATAAAAATTAAAAGCTCCATAACAAACTAAGGTACATTTCTAATGAAATTGAATATGTAAAAAAATATTTATAAAAACATGTTTTTTTCATTACTTTTGTACTCATGTAAAAAAAACGATATATTAAAGCATTTACAACCCTAATCATAACCTATGAAGATTTCTTTCCATTTTACAACCCAAATAGTTTCATGTTAATCCATAGAATCGATCATAATATCATAATAATAATAATGATGAAAATAAAATGGAGATAAAAAAAATAAAATTATAAGATATAATGTATGATAAACTTGTGATAGAAATCAGTACCTGAAGTCTCGTGCTCAGACATTCCACTTGACCCTTCTCCGCACAAAGACCCATTGGTGGTGTTGAAAAGGCTGATATTCATGAGGAAGTTGTAGATGCATTTTTTCTCCTCATGTCCCGAGGGATTATCTTCACAAATGTCCACATGAATTCCTTCGGTGTAAACAAGACTGGGGTTGGACCGAAACTTTCCAGGTGGAAAACAGGAGATGAAATCCATCCGTTGGGTGATTGGGCTCGAAACTGTGGTCACTGGAGTGGACTGACTGACAAAGGGATCTTAAGGAGAAAGAAAGTAGAAATTTTGATGGAAAAAAATAGGGTTTTTGTTTGATATTAAATCATCCTTACCTGTAACCACCAGCTTTACTTGTTTTGAGAAAGTCCAGCTTTTTCCAATGACTTTCAGACAGATATAAACGGCAGAGTCATTTTTACTAACTCTTTTAAGCTCCAGGATCAGGTCTTTCTCCTTTTTGATGACAGTTATGTGGAAAAACTTCTGAGGCGCATGAGAGCTCTGTAGGACAAACACATCAGGAAAGCTCTCAGGAACCATTCTCAACCAGGCAAACTGACTTGACGCCATCGGACAAACGAGTTGAACATCATCCCCAGTGAACGCTTCTTTTGTTTCAATGGTTCCAACGCAGCCTGAAAAGGCAAATATATCAGATTTACACGTGTTTTTTTATTTCAGAGAGTTAAATAAAACGTACCTTTCATTTCAAGAAACAGCAGCAGAGTCAAAACTTTCATCTCTTCACTCTCAGTACTGATATGTTTATGAGGAAAAGAGGAAATGAAAACGCTCATCGAGAGTGGGCGTTTATTTTTATAGAATTCTGATTGGTTCGTGGGACACTAGAGTCAACACGTCCAAACATAGACCAAGATCACACCACAGCAAACGCCTACATGAGCGAGGGGGAGCAGTTTTTTGAAGGCTAGACATGTTTTTAACCTCTGTAGTTTTTATCAAAAGTTCAACTCAGAGAGAGGAGCTAAGACCTTTGGATTTGGTGAGTCACACCATGAAGATGTGCATCAATGAGCAGCACCAACGTTGTTATTCTAGAGATGAATGTCCTCAGTTGTGTCTTCTGGAGTTTAGGGAATGACGATGAGGTTCAAGTGAGGGTGGCGCAGAACATGTATGAGGACGGGTACACAGGTGTGGTTTTGGTTCAAGGTGAGAACGAGGGATGGAGATGGACAGACTGATAGACAGGGTAAGCGAGACTCCACGGGTGATTATGTTTGAGAAGACGATTGAAGGTCATCAGCAGCAAGACAAAATACACATGTGATGAAATAATAAAGATCAGGGGAGCTGAAGAAGAGAATGCAGACGTGGTGAGGATGACTGCCACCTCGGAGTTTAGAGTAAATTTTAGTTTTGATGCAATGATCCAATCACGAAACAAGGCAAGAAAAAGTTAGAAAAAAAAAAAAAAAAAGATAAAAATAAAAATAAAATCCTAAAAAGATACTATAAAAAAGTTAAACACTCAAAACATAGAACTAGACTTGGATAGATGGATTTTGAACTAATTGAGTTTATATTTATGTTTTAATTATTTTTATTTTTTTACTTTAATTTCACAAGACTCATCTCATGAAACCCAGTGGATACAAGACAAGCTAGTTGGCCTTTTCTGGATCGAAAAGAAATACATAGATAAAAAAAAAGAAAAAAAAGTAGCATTTGAACAAAACAGTTTATTAGAAGCCATACAATATCAGTGTAAAAAAAAAAAAGAACTTAGAGAAGAAAAGTCTACTCTTTGATATAAGCTTTATAAGCGTGCAGGAAGTGAAAAAGAAAATAACATTAATAGATTGACACAATGGCTCAAAGTGTTCTCACTTTGAAACCTTCTCTACAAAACTGCAGCACTTTGCGGTTGCCATGTTTTTTTCTAGTTGTGACCACGTGGATTTGAGGAAACGGGTTACATTTCTCAGTAATTCTAATCAACTTCTTCTGTGAAAGAGTTTTTAATTTATGGTACTAAACATGTTAGTCAGCTAAAAGCGACCTACCTCCAAAGTGTCCATATATAACCGGAAACTGCATATGTTTAGACAAGAAAAACGGTTTTGTGACAATTATGGTCGTGCTTCACTATTTAAAAAACACTATGGCTGTTCAAACATCTTCTAACGCTTCACTTGAGGCTTTGATGTTGAGCCACATCCTGTTTTCGCTGTCTAAAGGCTTCAAGAGAAATAGAACCACAGGGCTCAAACCTTTCCATCTCACAAAACTTAAAAAAAAAAGTCTATCGAATTGACTTGAAAATTATTTGATTCTTCTCCGCGACACCACATGCAGTCTTTGACCTCAATATTTCATCAGTGGTTGGTTCTGACTGACGTGTAGATGCATTGCTCTTCCTGTGGCCTGATGTTCCGTGTTCTCTTATCTCTAGGCCGATTCCTAAAATTCGTCGGAGTTGAGTACGTCACAGAATCAGCCTGTTGATTACACAGGAAGTATATTTCTACAGATCAGCCAATCATGTAGAGTCTGACAGTCAAAAGCTTCATCATTCTCTCCAAGTCTTCAGAGCACGACAGGATCTCGAGGCATGATGTTTGCGACGCTGGCAGCTCTTATTCTCCTCTGGACATTTCCTGCAGCTCTGACACAGAGCCAGACTCCACAAAAAAGCTCTGTCATCAGGGCTAGAGTCGGGAAAGACGTAACACTGCTTTGTGCTGCTGATTCGGAACACAGGTCCAGGTGGCACAGGTTCTTGTGGCACAGGCTCCGCTTTGGATTTATGCCTCAGACAATTGTGAAAGGATCTTATAAGGATGTAAAACTTACTCCTGAGTTTGTTGACTCAAGACTAAACTTCACAAAATGGAAGGATTTGTATCGTCTCACAATCTCAAATGTGACACAGGATGATGAAGGAACATATTTCTGTGAAACTGAAGAGTCGGTTGTAAGCACATTTGTCAACAAGACTGATTTAAAGATTGTCGGTAAGAATCTCTTTTTTTTTCTAATAATAACATTGAATGATTCTAACCAGTCACTTTATCCTTGCGATTGACACAGACAGACAAAAGAAGCGTTACCATGTTGAACAGGGGACCATTGTAGAGGCTGGTATGTATCGCGCTTTAAAGAAAAACATTTTAAGACATTTTTTTTTAAAAGGTGATATGCTCTACGATATTAAAACAATGTTTTAAAGTCAGTAATAATTATCCACAAATAAATATTTACATTTTGATTTTTTTTTTGTATTTAATAGAAGGACTTGTTGGTTTTCCATGAAACCTATAAGACTAGTATAAACTACTAAAAATTTACCGATGCATGTATCATTTGAAATTGTACATACATTTTATTGGAAACATGGGGAAAAGTTTCCATCGAAGCATCTCTGCACATTCACAGCTAGTGAGCTCAGTTTCAATTTGTTTTGTCGTTTCCTGTTAACTTGAAACTTTGAGGTAGGAAAGTTCTGCCTCAACATTGACATAATATGAGGCAATGTTTTCACATCGCTTCGCAAAATAGAATTTTAATTTTATTAAGTGATTTGTTCTTGCCATTAAATGATTCATTTGAGTTTTTGTTTTTCTCTCTCTCTCACAGCATGTGGACCTCAAATAATGACTATTGTGCTTGGAGTACTGTTGGCAATTAGCTTGGGAGGAATAGCAGCTTTGGTTGTTTCCGGAAGAGTTTGCAAAGGTAGGCTGTCTTTGCATTTACTTTAAAGTTTTACTTTTACTTTGATTATATTTCTGTTCACCAGTCAAAAATACAATCAATTTTTCATGATCCCGCGAACAATGTGAACAAAATAAATGTTGCACAAGTTTTGAAAATGTGATTTTCTAAAGTCTCCAAAAAACAGGAAAAATTTACCTTTTTTCATTAGAAAAAATGCCCCAAAATCAACATCTCTGAGAGTGGATAAAATAGCCCCCAAAAATGTTGAAATCTGGATTGTCTAATGTCTAAAAAAGCAAAAACTATAGAGCCTTTTTTCATTGGAAAAAATTCCACAAAACCAAAGGTTATTATTCCGTGGATGATTTAAACACAAATAAATGTTGCCCAAATGTTTACTGATGTCTAAAGAAAAGGAAAACAATTAACCTTCTTTTCATTACAAGAAGATGAAAAATGGCCAAAATTCAACGTCCCTAAAAAAGGGGGAAAAATCTGCTAAATCAAAGTTCATGATCCCTTGGATTTTGTGAAAAGATCTCAGAAAAGAAATCCACCTTTTTTCAATGAAAAAAACCTACCCAAACTGGAGATTTCCGTAACTGAAAGATTGAATTTTCAAAATGGCGACTATTTCTAATTGCCTTCTAAAGCCTTTCAGGGGGTGATGTTGCTGATACAAAGTCCAAGTTTTATACAGTCCATGGTCAGACCTCATGCTTCTCTGACATTTCAGCTCCTCCTTACACTAAAATGTATAATCTTATTGTAACATAACAGTTGTAAAACACCTAATAATTTCAATATTTTGAATGTATTAACAGAAGGACGATCGGCTAGAGCTCCATTTGAGACCACTGACCAGACACAATGCGAGGTGAGTTTATTATTCACTCAGTAATAAATGAAACCAATACACACCTCACAACAAGAAGGGCTTTGGTTTGTTCAGTCTGAAGCAACTTTTTGGTTTGGATTGGCAACTGTGGCTCCAGAGCCTATTATGTAGCTCTTTGAGCCTTCTGATGACGCTCACTGAGGTTTTAAAAAATAAGTGTCAGAATAAATGTGGGTATTTAATGCAAATGTTTTGAGCGTTTGCCAATGGTGCATTAAAAAAAAAGCAGCTTTTTCCTTTCAGTTTGACTTTATTAAACAAAAACTGTCACTGCTGGATATAACGAATAGGAGCATGAGAATAAAAACCATATTCTCTTCACCATTATCAGCTGTAACTCTTAAAGGAACAGTAACACGCCAAAGATGATGATGATGATGATGATGATGATGATGATGATGATGATGATGATGATGATGATGATGATGATGATGATGATGATGATGATGATGATACAATTATTCTGATATATATGAATTTATATATAACCTTTCGGAGTTACAAATACCAATTGTAGGAATTGTTTCTAAAAAACTTAAACAAGTCTATATTTTAAGTCTTTTTGTAGAGGAAGCTGCCAGTGTCTCCTTATTTAAACACATTGCAAGCGCAACATTTACAAGCTTAAAACATACAGACATATTACTTTTTTTTTTAACAATTCCTCTTGTCGGGGCTTCAATATAATATGGACATTACAGACGAGCAGTATGGAGGTATTCGGATGTTTTTAAGTTTTTATCAAAATAAATGGATTAAGAAAAAATGATGTAGGATATTTTGACAGCTAACTTAAAAAAAAATCAGTATTACTTCAACTGTATTTTCAATTGTTACTTTGTTGTTGTTTCTTGGTCTTTTTGAGTATTTCATAGTATTTCAGGATAAATATAAACATTTAACTAAATCTGTTAATATTTTATGATGAATATTGGGGACATTTGAATGAAATTAATCCAAAATAAACTTATATACCATTAAATGAGAACTTAAGGTCAGTTAAATAATATATTTTTGAGTTATCTCATTGAGGACTTTGACTTCAATCTCTCTTCCATCATTCACAGGATGGTGAATCAGTCCACTATGCAGCTCTGAATTTTCCAATGAGGAAATCAAAGAGAAAGCAGAAAACACAGGATTGCATCTACTCCGAAACCTCTGCGGGCGTGTGCTGAACTGATTTCAAGATAAAAGACACAAAGATTGGAGAGGTTGTTTAAACCTGGAGAAATAACTTCTGAATCAACGCTTCATCACAGAAGCGTAAACGCACGTCTCCTCCTCGTGGTCTTGCTCTTCTTGTGGTCTGTCAGCTCTCTTTTCAAACCTCAGGTTTGAAGCATATATCAAAGAATGGGTCTGATGGAAAAATAATCAATGGTGATTATTAATACAATTTTCAGACTAGAAAATAGACTTACAGATTGATGGAGGACATCATTGTTATCTTGAAGCGTAATCCTGCCTAATGAAGAGAAATTATTCATTTTTTAAAATACTAAAATTAGGGTTTGTTTTTCCTACCACTTACCGGACTGACTCTTCAGTTTCTTGATAGAATGAAGCAGAAACAAGATGAACATCAGGCTGATGGTCAAAGCGACGCCCATGAGGACATTAATTCTGTTCCGTTTTGTCGCTTCACACAAACCTGCTGTGAGAGGAAATCAAATGACCTCAAAGTTATTTTAAAAGGATAATGACTTTTGACTTTTTTTTCTTGACAATATGTCTCAAATCCAAAACTTGTAATACGTTATCTTTATTGTAATTTATTATTTGTCAATTGTGTTTTTCCATCCAATGGACACATTTTTTGAGTTGTTGATGAGTCACTCCGGAAATATCTTTGTTACTCTCATGACTAAGATTTACTGTATGAGTCTTGGTTGACTTCCTACTATAACCTGGGGTCTTGCATTAGACTCTGGGAGGGGCACAACGTAGAGTTTCTACTCCCTCAATAGATTAGATTAGATTAGAGGAGCCAGTTGAGGGGCCTCATAAGAACTTCCTGTTAAGTCAGCCCAAGAGCAAATTTATTAATTCCATCTCGCTTTTTTGGCTGTTTTTACCATTTATTTTAATCTTTATACTGCCGGCTTAAGTTGAACAAAAAAAAAGAGTCTTAATTCTTTGATGCCTGCATCCATTGGAGAACTCACACTTCCCAATAAAAATTAAAAGCTCCATAACAAACTAAGGTACATTTCTAATGAAATTGATTATGTAAACAAATATTTATAAAAACATGTTTTTTTTTGTTCTTTCTTTTGTACTCATGTAAAAAAAAATTATATTAAAGCATTTACAACCCTAATCATAATCCATGAAGATTTTCTTTCCATTTTACAACCTAAATCGTTTCATGTTAATCCATAGAATCATAATATCATAATAATAATAATGAACAAAAAAAATGGAGATAAAACTAGTATAATTATAAGATATAATGTATGATAAACTTGTGATAGAAATCAGTACCTGAAGTCTCGTGCTCAGACATTCCACTTGACCCTTCTCCGCACAAAGACCCATTGGTGGTGTTAAAAAGGCTGATATTCATGAGGAAGTTGTAGATGCATTTTTTCTCCTCATGTCCCCAGAGATCATCTTCACAAATGTCCACATGAATTCCTTCGGTGTAAACAAGACTGGGGTTGGACCGAAACTTTCCAGGTGGAAAACAGGAGATGAAATCCATCCGTTGGGTGATTGGGCTCGAAACTGTGGTCACTGGAGTGGACTGACTGACAAAGGGATCTTAAGGAGAAAGAAAGTAGAAATTTTGATGGAAAAAAATAGGGTTTTTGTTTGATATTAAATCATCCTTACCTGTAACCACCAGCTTTACTTGTTTTGAGAAAGTCCAGCTTTTTCCAATGACTTTCAGACAGATATAAACGGCAGAGTCATTTTTACTAACTCTTTTAAGCTCCAGGATCAGGTCTTTCTCCTTTTTGATGACAGTTATGTGGAAAAACTTCTGAGGCGCATGAGAGCTCTGTAGGACAAACACATCAGGAAAGCTCTCAGGAACCATTCTCAACCAGGCAAACTGACTTGACGTCATCGGACAAACGAGTTGAACATCATCCCCAGTGAACGCTTCTTTTGTTTCAATGGTTCCAACGCAGCCTGAAAACACAAATATATCAGACTTACACATCGGTTTTTTATTTCAGAGAGTTAAATAAAACGTACCTTTCATTTCAAGAAACAGCAGCAGAGTCAAAACTTTCATCTCTTCACTCTCAGTACTGATATGATTATGAGGAAAAGAGGAAATGAAAACGCTCATCGAGAGTGGGCGTTTATTTTTATAGAATTCTGATTGGTTCGTGGGACACTAGAGTCGACACGTCCAAACATAGACCAAGACCGCACCACAGCAAATGCCTACATGAGCGAGGGGGAGCAGTTTTTTGAAGGCTAGACATGTTTTTAACCTCTGTAGTTTTTATCAAAAGTTCAACTCAGAGAGAGGAGCTAAGACCTTTGGATTTGGTGAGTCACACCATGAAGATGTAAGTAAGTAAGTAAGTAAGTAATATTCATTTATATAGCGCTTTTCGAGACCATGGTCACAAAGCGCTTAAACAATCAAAACAATACCCAAAAAACATGCATGTACATACTTTAAAGATCAAGACAACACCGAGAACAACACAGGTGCAACAATGAGCAGCACTAAAGATTTTATTCTGGAGATGAATGTCCTCAGTTGTGTCTTCTGGAGTTTAGGGAAAGACGATGAGGTTCAAGTAGTGGTGGCGCAGAACATGTATGAGGACGGGTACACAGTATGTGGTTTTGGTTCAAGGTGAGAACGAGGGATGGAGATGATAGGACAGACTGATAGACAGGGTAAGCGAGACTCCATGGGTGATTATGTTTGAGAAGACGATTGAAGGTCATCAGCAGCAAGACAAAATACACATGTGATGAAATAATAAAGATCAGGGGAGCTGAAGAAGAGAATGCAGACATGGTGAGGATGACTGCCACCTCAGAGTTTAGAGTAAATTATAGTTTTGATGCAATGAAGATTTATTTAGAAAACCAATCACGAAACAAGGCAAGAAAAAGTTAGGAAATTAAAAAAAAAAGATAAAAAGAAAAATAAAATCCTAAAAAGATACTAAAAAAAAGTTCAAAGCTCAAAACATAGAACTAGACTTGGATAGATGGATTTTGAACTAATTAAGTTTATACTCCAGTTATAATTTTTCTTTTTTTTAACTTCAATTTCACAAGACTCATCTCATGAAACCCAGTGGATAAAAGACAAGCAAGTTGGCCTTTTCTGGATCGAAAAGAAATACATAGATGAAAAAAAGCAACAAGTAGCATTTGAACAAAACAGTTTATTAGAAGCCATACAATATCAGTGTAAAAAAAAAATGAACTTAGAGAAGAAAAGTCTACTCTTTGATATTAGCTTTATAAGCATGCAGGAAGTGAAAAAGAAAATAACATTAATAGATTGACACAATGGCTCAAAGTGTTCTCACTTTGAAACCTTCTCTACAAAACTGCAGCACTTTGCGGTTGCCATGTTTTTTTCTAGTTGTGACCACGTGGATTTGAGGAAACGGGTTACATTTCTCAGTAATTCTAATCCACTTCTTCTGTGAAAGACTTTTTCTTTCATGCTACTAAACATGTTAGTCAGCTAAAAATGACCTACCTTCATCGTGTCCGTATATAACCGGAAACTGCATATGTTTGGACAAGGAAAACGGTTTTGTGTTAATTATGGTCGTGCTTCACTATTTAAAAAAAACCACTTTGGTTGTTGAAAACATGTTCTAACGCTTCACTTGAGGCTTTGACGTTGAGCCACATCCTGTTTTCGCTGTCTAAAGGCTTCAAGAGAAATAGAACGACAGGGCTCAAACCTTTCCATCTCACGAAACTTAAAAAAAAAAGTCTATCGAATTGACTTGAAAATTATTTGATTCTTCTCTGCGACACCACATGCAATGTTTGACCTCAATTATATTTCATCAGTGGTTGGTTCTGACTGACGTGTAGATGCATTGCTCTTCCTGTGGCCTGACGTTCCGTGTTCTCTTATCCCTAGGCCGATTCCTAAAATGTGTTGGAGTTGAGTACGTCACAGAATCAGCCTGAAAGAAGGACATGACATTGAAATCTTTTTTTTTCTTCTTTTTTTTAGCAATACTGACTCTTACCTCATGGTTTTGGTCGGTCTCTGCTTGCAAAGCTGCTGCATCTGAAAGCGAATTCAACATGATGAAGACGGTGGTTTCTTGCAGGAGCAGAAACGCTTACTTGTTAGCTTCTTTTTTGAGTGAAGAAGGAAGATTATGACCACCAGGCTTAAGATCAATGCAGCCCCCAATGTAAGAGATACAATGGTGTTCGTCAGTTGACCAGAAAACTTTTCTGTTGAAGGAAAATAAGCAGAAACATCTGGTTTATTTTCTCTGCTGGAAACAACTTCATGAACATTTTTTTTAATAAATATTTTGCCCTCAAGTTTCTTAGACCTACTAGCTTAATTCATATACAGCTTTATTTATGTCCTTCTCAGTTTCTCGACAGAAATAATCCACATTTTAAGATATTGTATACAATGTATGTGTTGACAACAATGTTCATGGATGATCAAGGTAAGTAAGAGTTATTTGTAAAGCGCCTTTCTAGACTAAGGTCACAAGTGCTTTAACAATATAAAGAAATACACATTTAAAAATACCTACACATTTAAAAAACTGTTAATGGCCAGGACATAACACCAACAGACAAAGTGAGAACAGAAATATTATACAACAAAAGAACTGAAATCATCCAACATCTATCAGCCTTTAGATTACTGATGTTCTTTTGAAAGTTAAATCTCATTATCATTCATGTTGTCCTGTTTTGTGAGATTTTGCTGCTGCTCCTGTAGTTTGACACATGTGCTTTGACTAATTCAGAAAAAAAATTTGATGCCTCATGTTTGTTTTTTTTTTTCAACCAAAGTGACCTTCTGATTGAAGGTCACTGCAAGAAAAACACACATTGTCGGGAAACCTTCTCTATGACCTTTAAAGTGGCTTTTTTTCTATTTGTGCATTTTATTTGTTGTCATCTCAGCTGTCAGGTTATGATTGTTAGGATGCTTTGATAAAAAGAAAAAGTAGCAGAACTATAACTGTTTTGGTAATAAAGGTTTAATGTATCAACCCCTCACATACGTACAATTAATTAAATATATAAATATATAAATACAGTTTGAACATGTGTATGATCATTGAATAAAAAAATATCATAATTAAAATATCCAAATTACATGTTTACACAATTATAAATGAATATATAATAATTATAAAATAAATGGCAAAACCTTTGTTTTAAAGTAAAAAAAAATAATTTAGAAAAAAAATACCAATAGAAAGAAACGCGCCACGTCTTGATTTGAAAAAGTATTTAAAATGATATAGCGCTGTAATAAATAAATTACACAACGCACGTTTACATTTGAAAAAAGCTGTGTTAACATGTTTGTAATTGTAAAAAGTATAGTATGGAATTTAAAATAAGAAAATAAAAGGAAATATATGGACTAGATTAAATAAATGTCCAGTTATAATATGTAAACACCTAGTTATTTTTTTTTTTTTTTCAAAAATTGAGCTGAGCAGCCGATCAAAAAGATGAAGCTGTGCGGCACTAGAAGGATTTATTCAATGGAGTGTGGATGCCGCCGCGGCAAGATCTCACAGAAAATAAGAATCTTGACCAGGCTAATCTAGTTACTTTTTGAGTGATTTATAATTGTCAACAAATCCAAAAATGTTCAATAGGGACATATTTAATTAAGTGTAGACAGAAATTAAATCTGCTCTGACAAATGTCACTAACATCAAAGATGAAATTAAGTCCTACCTGCAGGTCCAGGATCAGATCTCACTCCACATGAGGTGACAGACCATAATCCTCCAGAGAGGCTGATGTTCATGAAGAAGCTGTAGACACATTTGGTCCTCGACTGTCCCTCGTGCTCGTCTCCACAATCGTACTCATGAGTTCCTTCAGTGTAAACTGAACCAGGTCTGGATTGAAACTTCTCAGGTGGAAAACAGGAGGTTACATTGTCTCGAGTTAGGCGGGGAGGAGGACAGATCTCTGGGTTGACTTGTTTAGATGCATCTACAGATGTCAGGAGGACAAATGTTATTTTTGTGTTTGTTTTTTGTGATTTAAAAGATGAAAAATGAACCCACCTTTAACCATCAGCTCTACACGCTTCCAAATATTCCATTTGTTTCCAGTTGTTGACAAACAGATAAAAACTGCAGTATCGTCTGCCTTTACTTTAGAGAGATGGAGGCTCAAGTTAGAGAGTTTATCTTGTTTTAAGAATTCAGTTTTAATGTGAGAAAGATTTATATTTTTAAATCCTGATCCTCCAAAAACATTGAGAGAGTTGTTCCGTCCCAATCTGATCCAAACCAAGTTTGGGACAAAACTTCGGTTACAAGCAAACCTGACATCTTCACCAGGACTCACAATCTTTTCTTCCACGATGGTACCTATGTTACAGTCTGAACAGAGACAGAAGAGAGAACTCTGAGATAAATCTCTAAAACTCCGTTAGAGAGAGAATAAAGTTTACTCACACACTTGGTTGAAGATCAACAGCAAGATCGCTTCGATCAACATCCTTCCTTGTTCATCTGAGCTCTGTTGAGACTGAGACCAGATAAGAAGTGACTGATCTACGAGGAGGAGCCAGTCACAGGACGGACTTCTTGACTTTCATATGTCGGTGGAAACTTCACATCAAAGGCACTGAACTTCTGCAGAACGGTTTCTCACCTTTGTGATACTAAGTATCTGGTTTTGAACTTATTTTAGCAGTTCAATTTACACTTTTTGTTTTTCCAAGTACTTCCCAGTAATAACTGGCTTTGAATAGTTTTGCTTTATCAATTTATATATTTTTAAAAGTGGTCCAGTTTATGTTTCAAATTAAGTCCCTGGCTGCCAGCAGAACCTCCCGCTATATTCTAGCAACATCTAGCATAGTAGCCATTGTAGCAAACATATAACAGGACCTTATTAGGTCATTGCAAAGCATGCTGGGACTCGACCAGCAATAACTATATTGATGTTGATGAACGTTGTGCTTTCACTCTGCTTGTTGTTAGAGGTCTCTTTGTTAGACTGTAGATTAAATCAAACCACGTTAAACCAAGTATTTTTTACAGTTTTTTTATTGGAAAAATTAAATCACATCATTGATATCAAACACAGATACATTCAAAATGCATATGAGAAAAAAAAAAAAAAAAGAATTAAAAAGGGAAACCGGGGGCAGCGACAGATACAAAGAGACCCAGACCTCTTCCTTCCTTTTCTGCCAGGTCAAATGAGAGACACAGTCTTTTGAATGTGTTACAGGTCGGACCCTTGGCTTCCTCACAGTTGAACATGGTACATCACCAAGGTGTCATTAAACTATTTCTCACCATGTTGGAGGAGCAGCGGTTCTACTCTGAGTGTGTCCAGAACGCGAAGCTCCTCACTGTATCTCAGAGAGAGTCCAGCCACCCTACACTATATTTAGTTTAGTTTATCTTGGTCAAACACAAAAAACAACATATACATTTTTTATTTTAGGGATCCTTGGGTTTAAAAAATAATTTGCATTTTAAAGGGGAAATAAAAAGCTGGTGCATTCACTTGAAATTCAGATTTTTTTTTGTATAAATATGTGTTTATATTGTTCATTTTAAGTAAAAAAGGTGTTTACTTAATTTTAAAAAGTCAATTCAAGCAAAGTACTTGTGGTATTTCTTAAAGATAAGAGACGCTAAGAAGTGAACATTTCTAATACAATCAACAGGAAGTTAAGATGAGGTTTCCTGTCACACATTTTCATCTATTCTGTTCTTTCTTCCCTTCATTTGCACAGCATTCTTGTCACTGCAGACCGTGTACATCACATGACTGATCATTTCTAGATCTAAGGAAAGACAACAAAAAGATGTTAAGACATGACTTTTACATTCAACTGTGACTTTGTTTCTTACCACTAGTTTGTTCTGTGTTGTTGGTCACACAAACCAGAATCAACATCAAAATAAGAAGATTGGTTACAGCAGCAGCTGCTCCTAAATAAATGATGTTTCTACTTGTCTCGCTCTTGTCTGCTGTTAAGAAGTAAAACAGTTGAAATTAAATATTTATATCTTAAATTCATGGTTTATTTGATCAATGAGTGAAACAAGCATCAACACTTTCATTATTTAATTTCTTAATGAAACACAAACCGGTCAAGTTTAGTGAAATCATCACTAATGATGTCATATAAAGAGACGTAGCTAACTCTACCGCCTCACTGCAAGAAGGTTGCCGGTTAGATTCCAACTTAAGGCAATCTGCATCCTTTCTGTGTTGGTACTCTGACTTGCCCAAAGGTGAGAGTTTTTATATGAATAGTTGTTTGTCTTTGTGACATGTGCAAGGTGCCTCATGCCTCTCACCCTAAGGATCTGGGAAAGGCTTGACCCTAATGATGGAATACTAGCAATACATACATATATTAAATATATTATACAAAAATCAAAATAATGAGTCTATGAGCTGAGATTTAATTTTAAATACAAGAATGACATTTGTTTATTATTCACATTGTAATATTCATTGCAGTGAAATAATGAATTAGTTAAATTTAAGCAATATATCAAATAAAAAAATAAAAAACATTTTGTGGAAATATTTGCAAATTAATTTCACTATTTCATTATGTCATTGCTCCGTTATTCAATTAAAAATACGTTAAAATGATTATATTAAACACAATCAATATAATTAAAATAAAATAAATGTATAAATTATGGAGAAAGACGAAACTGTGAATCGATATTTATCTTCATTTCATATTATAAAAAAGGTAATAATAATTATTTATAATTTATTTTGGGATGAGTCGGAAATTTAAACATTGTATTCAAATATAAGTGGTTAATATGTTGATTTAAAAATAGTTATTTAAATTCTTACCTGCAGGTCCAGGATCAGATCTCTCTCCACATGAGGTGACAGACCATAATCCTCCACCGTCAGAGAGGCTGATGTTCATGAAGAAGCTGTAGACACATTTGATCCTCGACTGTCCCTCGTTCTCGTCTCCACAATCGTACTCATGATTTCCTTCAGTGTAAACTGAACCAGGTCTGGATTGAAACTTCTCAGGTGGAAAACAGGAGGTTACATTGTCTCGAGTTAGGCGGGGAGGAGGACAGATCTCTGGGTTGACTTGTTTAGATGCATCTACAGATGTCAGGAGGACAAATGTTATTTTTGTGTTTGTTTTTTTGTGATTTAAAAGATGAAAAATGAACCCACCTATAACTGTCAGCTCTACACGCTTCCAAATATTCCATTTGTTTCCAGTTGTTGACAAACAGATAAAAACTGCAGTATCGTCTGCCTTTACTTTAGAGAGATGGAGGCTCAGGCGAGTGAGTCTATCTGTTTTTAAGGATTCAGTTTGAATGTGAGAAAGATCAATATTTTTAAATCCTGATCCTCCAAAAACATTGAGAGAGTTGTTCCGTCCCAGTCTGATCCAAACCAAGTTTGGGACATTACTTCGCTCACAAGCAAACCTGACATCTTCACCAGGACTCACAATCTTTTCTTCCACGATGGTACCTTCGTAACAGTCTGAACAGAGACAGAAGATAAAACTCTGAGATAAATTTCTAAAACTCCTTTAGAGAGAGAATAAAGTTTACTCACACGCTTGGTTGAAGATCAACAGCAAGATCGCTTCGATCAACATCCTTCCTTGTTCATCTGAGCTCTGTTGAGACTGAGACCAGATAAGAAGTGACTGATCTACGAGGAGGAGCCAGTCACAGGACGGACTGATTGGTCTCTTCTTGACTTTCATATGTCGGTGGAAACTTCACAACAAAGGCACTGAACTTCTGCAGAACAGTTTCTCACCTTTGTGATACTTAGTGTCTGGTTTTAAACTTATTTTAGCAGTTCAATTTACACTTTTTGTTTTTCCAAGTACTTCCCAGTATTAACTGGCTTTGAATAGTTTTGCTTTAGCAATTTATATGTTTAGAAAGTGGTCCAGTTTATGTTTCAAATGAAGTCCCTGGCTGCTGGCAGAACCTCCCGCTATATTCTAGCAACATCTAGCATAGTAGCTATTGTAGTAAACATATAACAGGAGCTTATAAGGTCATTGCAAAGCATGCTGGGACTCGACCAGCAATAACTATATTGACGTTGATGAATGTTGTGCTTTCACTCTGCTTGTTGTTAGAGGTCTCTTTGTTAGACTGTAGATTATATTAAACCACGTTAAACCGAGTATTTTTTTTACAGTTTTTTATTTAAAAAATGAAATCACATAATTGATATCCAACACAGATACATTCAAAATGCATACAAGAAAAAACTAAAAAACAAGTATTTAAAGGGAAATCAGGGGCAGCGACTGATACAGAGAGACCCAGAGCTCTTCCTTCCTTTTCTGCCAAGTTAAAATGAGAGAGACAGTCTTTAAAATGTGTTACAGGTCGGACCCTTGGCTTCCTCACAGTTGGACAGGCCCATGGTACATCACCAAGGTGTCATAAAACTATTTCTCCCCATGTTGGAGGAGCAGCGGTTCTACAAGTGTGTCCAGAATGCGAAGCTCCTCACTGTATCTCAGAGAGAGTCCAGCCATCTTACACTATATTTAGTTTAGTTTATCTTGATCAAACACAAAAAGCAACGTATACATTTTTTCTTTTAAGAATCCTCGGATTTAAAAAATGTATTTGCATTTCAAAGGGGAAATAAAAAGCTGGTGCATTAACTATAAATTCAGATTTTTTTTTGTATAAATATGGGTTTATATTGTTCATTTTAAGTAAAAAGGGTGTTTACTTAATTTTAAAAAGTTAATTCAAGCAAAGTACTTGTGGTATTTCTTAAAGATAAGAGACGCTAAGAAGTGAACATTGCTAACACAATCAACAGGAAGTTAAGATGAGGTTTCCTGTCACACATTTTCATCTATTCCTGCTGTGGTCTGTTCTTTCTTCACTTCATTTGCACAGCATTCTTGTCACTGCAGACCGTGTACATCACATGACTGATCATTTCTAGATCTAAGGAAAGACAAAAAAAAGATGTTAAGAAATGACTCCTTTTACATTCAACTGTGACTTTGTTTCTTACCACTAGTTTGTTCTGTGTTGTTGGTCACACAAACCAGAATCAACATCAAAATAAGAAGATTGGTTACAGCAGCAGCTGCTCCTAAATAAATGATGTTTCTACTTGTCTCGCTCTTGTCTGCTGTTAAGAAGTAAAACAGTTGAAATTAAATATTTATATCTTAAATTCATGGTTTATTTGATCAATGAGTGAAACAAGCATCAACACTTTCATTATTTAATTTCTTAATGAAACACAAACCGGTCAAGTTTAGTGCAATCATCACTAATGATGTCATATAAAGAGACGTAGCTAACTCTACCGCCTCACTGCAAGAAGGTTGCCGGTTAGATTCCAACTTGAGGCAATCTGCATCCTTTCTGTGTTGGCACTCTGACTTGCCCAAAGGTGAGAGTTTTTATATGAATAGTTGTTTGTCTTTGTGACATGTGCAAGGTGCCTCATGCCTCTCACCCTAAGGATCTGGGAAAGGCTTCACCCTAATGATGGAATACTAGCAATACATACATATATTAAATATATTATACAAAAATCAAAATAATGAGTCTATGAGCTGAGATTTAATTTTAAATACAAGAATGACATTTGTTTATTATTCACATTGTAATATTCATTGCAGTGAAATAATGAATGAGTTAAATTTAAGCAATATATCAAATAAAAAAATAAAAAACATTTTGTGGAAATATTTGCAAATTAATTTCACTATTTCATTATGTCATTGCTCCGTTATTCAATTAAAAATACGTTAAAATGATTATATTAAACACAATAAATATAATTAAAATAAAATAAATGTATAAATTATGGAGAAAGACGAAACTGTGAATCGATATTTATCTTCATTTCATATTATAAAAAAGGTAATAATAATTATTTATAATTTATTTTGGGATGAGTCGGAAATTTAAACATTGTATTCAAATATAAGCGGTTAATATGTTGATTTAAAAATAGTTATTTAAATTCTTACCTGCAGGTCCAGGATCAGATCTCTCTCCACATGAGGTGACAGACCATAATCCTCCACCGTCAGAGAGGCTGATGTTCATGAAGAAGCTGTAGACACATTTGATCCTCGACTGTCCCTCGTGCTCGTCTTCACAATCGTACTCATGATTTCCTTCAGTGTAAACTGAACCACGCCTGGATTGAAACTTCTCAGGTGGAAAACAGGAGGTTACATTGTCTCGAGTTAGGCGGGGAGGAGGACAGATCTCTGGGTTGACTTGTTTAGATGCATCTACAGATGTCAGGAGGACAAATGTTATTTTTGTGTTTGTTTTTTTGTGATTTAAAAGATAAAAAATGAACCCACCTTTAACCGTCAGCTCTACACGCTTCAAAATATTCCATTTGTTTCCAGTTGTTGACAAACAGATAAAAACTGCAGTATCGTCTGCCTTTACTTTAGAGAGATGGAGGCTCAGGCGAGTGAGTCTATCTGTTTTTGAGTATTCAGTTTGAATGTGAGAAAGATCTATATTTTTAAATCCTGATCCTCCAAAAACATTGAGAGAGTTGTTCCGTCCCAGTCTGATCCAAAACAAGTTTGGGACAGAGCTTCGCTCACAAGCAAACCTGACATCTTCACCAGGACTCACAATCTTTTCTTCCACGATGGTACCTTCGTAACAGTCTGAACAGAGACAGAAGATAAAACTCTGAGATAAATCTCTAAAACTCCTTTAGAGAGAGAATAAAGTTTACTCACACGCTTGGTTGAAGATCAACAGCAAGATCGCTTCGATCAACATCCTTCCTTGTTCATCTGAGCTCTGTTGAGACTGAGACCAGATAAGAAGTGACTGATCTACGAGGAGGAGCCAGTCACAGGACGGACTGATTGGTCTCTTCTTGACTTTCATATGTCGGTGGAAACTTCACAACAAAGGCACTGAACTTCTGCAGAACAGTTTCTCACCTTTGTGATACTTAGTATCTAGTTTTGAACTTATTTTAGCAGTTCAATTTACACTTTTTGTTTTTCCAAGTACTTCCCAGTATTAACTGGCTTTGAATAGTTTTGCTTTAGCAATCTATATATTTTTTAAAGTGGTCCAGTTTATGTTTCAAATGAAGTCCATGGCTGCCGGCAGAATCTCCCGCTATATTGTAGCAACATCTAGCATAGTAGCCATTGTAGCAAACATATAACAGGAGCTTATAAGGTCATTGCAAAGCATGCTGGGACTCGACTAGCAATAACTATATTGATGTTGATGAACGTTGTGCTTTCACTCTGCTTGTTGTTAGAGGTCTCTTTGTTAGACTGTAGATTATATCAAACCACATTAAAACGAGTATTTTTACAGCTTTTTATTTGAAAAATGAAATCACATCATTGATATCAAACACAGAGACATTCAAAATGCATATGAGAAAAAAAAAAAAAAAACAAGAATTTAAAGGGAAACCGGGGGCAGCGACAGATACAAAGAGACCCAGACCTCTTCCTTCCTTTTCTGCCAAGTTAAAATGAGAGACACAGTCTTTCAAATGGGGCTTCCTCAAAGTTGAACATGCCCATGGTACATCACCAAGGTGTCATTAAACTATTTCTCAACTGATTTCTCACCATGTTGGAGGAGCAGCGGTTCTACTCTGAGTGTGTCCAGAACGTCGAAGCTCCTCACTGTATCTCAGACAGAGTCCAGCCACCCTACACTATATTTAGTTTAGTTTGTCTTGGTCAAACACAAAAAGCAACGTATACATTTTTTCTTTTAAGAATCCTTGGATTTAAAAATGTATTTTCATTTTAAAGGGGAAATAAAAAGCTGGTGCATTCACTTGAAATTCAGATTTGTTTTCTGTATAAATATGTGTTTATATTGTTCATTTTAAGTAAATAAGATGTTTACTTAATTTAAAAAAGTCATTACAAGCAAAGTACTTGTGGTATTTCTTAAAGATAAGCGACGTTAAAAAGTGAAAATATCTAACACAATCAACAGGAAGTTAAGATGGGGTTTCCTGTCACACATTTTCATCTATTCTGTTCTTTCTTCCCTTCATTTGCAACTTGTTGTTGGTTCTGGACAGAAGAGTCAGAACTGTCTGAGGATCCTGGAGTGACAGCAGTGGTAGAAGAGTCTGATAGTCAGATAATCATAAATCTCTAAGTTCAATTAAAAAACAAGATAGTTTACGTGCAACTGTGAGGATTGTTTGTTTAACAAGTTTCCAGAAATCTACAACAACTTCCACACAGATGCAAACACCAGTGTATTCTCTCTTCACTTTTGTTAAAGAAAGGATTAATTTATTTCCTGTTTTTTTTGTTTCAATGTGAGAATAATTTCGATCATTAGAATTTGAACTAAAAAAAAATGGAAACTTGTCTGGTAGCAGTCTGGTCCAATACAAGGGATTTGAAGACTTGCGCTCACAAGTCAACGTTACGTCTTCACCTGGACTCACACTCTTGTTCTCCTCGATCACACTCTCGCTACAGTCTGAAAGAAGAAGAGAAAGTTGAACCACTCCAACACTCACTCCAGTCGTGAGATAACAAAGTTTACTCACATGCTTGGTTGAGGAGCAGCAGCACGACAAAAATGATCACCATCCTTCTGGTTGTTCCTCTGAGCACTGCAGAGCACTGAGACGAGACAAGAAGTTCTGAACTATAGAGGGAGGAGCCAGAACCAGACTTCCTGATTTCACAGTGGAAACTGGTGGTGTTGCAGTAGGTTTGACATTTTTTTTAAGCTATATTTTGGTGTCAAATCCTTTTATGATAATATGTGGGACTGTGAGAGAAGAACGCTACGCCTATATTCATGGGTTCGAGAAACCAACCTCAAAATTAATTTTCAAAAATGTAACTAAATAGTTGTGTTGTAAGTTAGTAAGTAATTTATATTTTTAGAGCGCTTTTCCAGACCAGGGTCACAAAGTGCTTAAACAATCAAAACAATACACAATAAGATATATACTCAAAATGTCAAGACAACCAACACAGGAGTCTCAGAAAATCAAGGAAAAGTCTGCACGTATAAAATTGTCTTGAGATGTTTCTTGAAGAGTCAGTAGATCCATCAAACGCAGAGGGAGAGGAAGAAGGATTTCTCTCCTCTGGTCCTGAACCATGTGCGACTATCAGCCGATTCTGATCCACAGACCTTAAAGCCCGACCCCGGATGTAAGGCTGGATCAGCTCACTGATGTAAGGAGGAGCCTGAACATGAATAGCTCTGAAAGTAAGAACCAGAATTTTAAAGTTGATCCTGAAAGAAACTGGCAGCCAGCGAAGATATTTAAGGATCGGAGAAATGTGAGTTCTTCTACTAGGGCGTGATTTGAGGAGCAGGAGACAAGAGAGACAGGATGGGATGATGAAACTTCATGAAGCCTCAAATTAAAAGTAGCGTGGGTGGGGGGTGTTAAATACTCAATCTAAGAGTAGAGTGTTACAATTAGTGGACTCTTATCATGAGGCTTCATGAAGCTTTATAAGCTGATACTAGTAATAGGTAGATGAGGCATCATGATACTGCATCAGCCGTTTTGAAAGTCCACTAGATGTCACTCTCTGCTTGAAATTAGTTCTACTAACTCAATTAAACGTTGTATCTTTTTGTTCTGAGAGTTCCCTCTAGTCGCCTTTCAAAGTGTAGAATGATACAGTATCAGCTGCTTCATGATGCCTCATCAACCCATCACTAGTTGATACTTAGTTATTGAGTCACGTTAAAATATTGATAACACATTAAAGTCACACTAGTTGCTATCATTAAACAATGACATGGTTCTGTTAAATTATTTATCACATCTTCATTACTTGCAAGAATTGAATAAACCACAAAAAGGAGTTGAATGCTTTATTTAAAAAAGACAAATTAATCAGAAGGAAAAAAGAGAAATAATTAAGTTGGAAAATAAAAGTTTATCAGTTGTCAGTCCTGACTGAGGCGTACACACACGCTTCTGTTCTCGTCTTCACTCTCTTCTTCTCTCGAGGCGTCTTCTTCAAATGAACGGGTGTCGAGTAAATCACTGAATCATCCTGAAACAGAGACGACACACAGACTCAATGGTTCTGTACGACTCAGATCTGTTGGAGGAGAATGAGAAGCTGACCTGTTGACCACAGCTTGATGATGTTTGCACTGTTGCTGCATCTGAATGAACGACAGTGTTTTAATGTTTCATTATCAAAAGACAGTTACTCATGTTGCAAAACCTACTCTTCAGTTTCTTGTTTGAATACAGTAGAAAGATTATGACCACCAGACTAACGCTCAAAGCTGCTGCCATCACTGAGAGAGAGATGATGTTCGTCACTGAAGCACAAGTATGACCTGTTAGGAATAAAATAGAATTATTTAATACATATTTCATGACAAAGTTGCATGAATGTAAATTCGTAAAATTCGAAAAGCTGATTTTCTGTCATAATCGACAGTTGAAAATTGATGAAATAATAATGAGAATATTTGAATGATCTGGAGAATCAACTTTCCAGAAGGTAATTTAATTATGCATTTTGTTTTACAGCTCAAACAATTGAAAAGTAATAATTACAATAGGAATAATTGCACAGTAAAATATAACAATAAAATCATTAACAAGTTCAGCATATTCAACAGAAATCAATTAAATATGTTTGTATAGTGTAATTTTTTTATAAAGCAGCCTTGTAGAAAACATGATCTTGATGGAGTCTTAAATTATTTATTATAGAAAAATTATCTTAAGGTTTCTTAAAAAAAAACTGATAACTGCCGGAGATTTGGTGAAACTAAGACTTACTGAAAGATTATTGTTCGTCTTTCACAAGCAAAAACAACAGAGAAAAAGTTGGAATAAAATTCTAAATTCACTACATTTAAGTCGTAATAATAAATTAATTAACGGATTCTAAACCAAAATAATATCCGTCTAATAAAAACATGTAGCAGAATAAATTACTAAAATTAAACTTGAAATTCAAATAATTGATTGCCTGTTTTAAAAGGAAAATATATTATTAAGGTCCAAGATTTTTTTTATTAAATATTTAACCCATCAAAATATTAAAATATTTTATCATTTTAGGACGCTCTGTTTTCTTCATCTCATCTCTTCATGTATATAAAAGTGTATTCATAGTCTTGCTTAACAGTAGACAGACTCTTCAAATTAATAAAAACAAATAATGAATTTAAAATCATAAAATGAGTTCCTACCTGCAGGTCCAGGATCAGATCTCTCTCCACATGAGGTGACAGACCATAATCCTCCACCGTCAGAGAGGCTGATGTTCATGAAGAAGCTGTAGACACATTTGGTCCTCGACTGTCCCTCGTGCTCGTCTCCACAATCGTACTCATGATTTCCTTCAGTGTAAACTGAACCAGGTCTGGATTGAAACTTCTCAGGTGGAAAACAGGAGGTTACATTTTCTTGTTGTTGGTTCTGGACAGAAGAGTCAGAACTGTCTGAGGATCCTGGAGTGACAGCAGTGGTAGAAGATTCTGATAGTCAGAGAATCAAACACTTAATCACAAATCTCTATGTAAAACTAAAAAAAAAGATAGTTTACCTGCAACTGTGAGGATTGTTTGTTTAACAAGATTCCAGAGATCTTCAACAACTCCCACACAGACGTAAACACCAGTGTCTTCTCTCTTCACTTTTGTGAGATTAATGACTAATTTTTTTTCTTCTTTTTTTGTTTCAATGTTATAATACTTTGGGTTGTAAGGATTTGAACTAAAAAACACTGGAAACTTGTCTGGTAGCAGTCTGGTCCAATACAAGCGAGTTGAAGACTTGAGCTCACAAGTCAACGTTACGTCTTCACCTGGACTCACACTCTTGTTCTCCTCGATCACACTCTCTCTACAGTCTGAAAGAAGAAGAGAAAGTTGAACCACTCCAACACTCACTCCAGTCGTGAGACAACAAAGTTTACTCACATGCTTGGTTGAGGAGCAGCAGCACGACAAAAATGATCACCATCCTTCTGGTTGTTCCTCTGAGCACTGCAGAGCACTGAGACGAGACAAGAAGTTCTGAACTATAGAGGGAGGAGCCAGAACCAGACTTCCTCATTTCACAGTCGAAACTCAGTTGTACAACTTTACCTCTTTGTCTCAAACATCAACATGTGTTTCCTACTTGAGACGAGTTTTAGAAGCTTTTGTTTCTTAGACTAATAAATCATTATAAATACGTGTCTTACTATCTTTACTTGAGTGCAGTGGTTAGTGCTGCAGCTTCACACAAGTAGAATCTATAGTTCAAGTCGACTAAGATTCGTCACTTAGAGAAAAACAATCCATTCTTAGACTATTTCCTGTATTTCACTGGCTCAGGTTCTCTCATCCCTGCACTGAGCCTGTGAACCAAATTTTCTCAGCTCCTCTTTCAGCCAAGGTAATAAAAAGAACAATTTCTAAACAATATTTTTGAACATCAACATTAGTGAGACTGACAGGTTTTCGGTTTTCATGTGATGTTGCATTTTAACTCTTAATGGGATTTATTTATAGGTTCTGAAGTTTTTTAATTCATATTTATTTTCAACTGTGTATTGTTTTGTCGTTTAAGTACCTTGTGACCCTGGTCTGTGAAAGGTACTTTACAATTAAACTTACCAAGATACCACTTTGTTTTCTTTTTACTGTTGGATTTTACTCAAATGTGAGATTCTAATACCTCATGGAAATCATATTGCCGTGGACTATTTAATTGTTATTATTGTGCTTTTTTCAAAGGTCAACTAATATGTTGATTTAAGTATCTCTTTACTAGATCTTGGACGTCTATTGTTCTCATTAGTATCTGTCTGTTTGTATAAAACTCTATTTTTATTGAAACCTTTACTTTAGAAAATGATCGTCAGACCTGCTTACGGAAAATACTCATTTTCTGGAGATGGTATCTTGTTTACCATAACAACGCCCACTCTGCATGAAAGAAGATGCAGGGCGTTATTCGCTGCTGCAGGAGGAGTGTAGCCCATTATTATGTCATAATGGACTACGCTCTCGTAACCTCTCGTTCGCCAAGATTTCAGACGGGGGAGAACTCTATAAAGTGGAGCAGGAGAGTTGGGTTTTACATTAGTTGCCGTTTAATGGGCTGCGTCATTTTAAATAAGGTTTGTTTTATGTCTGTTTATATAAGGTAAGGTAAAACTTTATTGATCCGTCAGGAGGTCTCCTTTGGGAAATTGTTTAATAATATAAATATATAATATATAAAGCTCTCTGTAACTACTGTATGTCCTAAAGGTTCTATATAAATAAACATTTTTATTTGATTAGTTTATTCATAAAATGACTAGACGGAATGAAAATCTGGAACCAACGATGTCACACTAAAGTGCAGATGCTGGTTCCTAGTAGTAAAGCACACTAGATGTCACTCTTTTCATTACAATATTTGTCCCGGATTTCAAATTTAATTAAATTTGGCATCATTTTCAAACTTAGAGTTCCATCTAGTTGCCTTTCAAAATTAAGAAACAGCGTCATGATACAGCATAAAGCAGCTGATGCTGTATCATGACGCTTCATTAATCCATCACTACTGTCCACTACAAGACAGAGGGACAAAAACAAGGGATTTTCCTTGAAACACAAACATAACTTAATTAAAATGATTGATATGTTCTGTTCATGGTTATACAAAACTAAAATATAATTTAATAAAAATAATATTACGAAAATCTATGTTGTTTTGTATAAATAAAAATGTATCTTAGCATCCTAATTTATCACAACACTTGATTGAAAAATATAATCAGTGATTTTGTGTCGTTTTTCATTTAAGAAGATATATATAACAAATAAACAAAACTTGTAAATCATGCAGTTTTCACTCTTGCTACTACATTTCTTTCTTCACTGTCCATTTATCTCGATGATGTATCCCACAATTCACTGCTCCTCCTCTTTTCTCCTTCTTCACATACATACTATTGGTTCTTTACTTAAGGTGGTGATCGAAGGATCAATATATAACTGAAATAAACTTTTATTAAATGTTACGTAGCTATAGCTGTTATATGTTTTTATAGACCACAGAGACGAAACATGCAGATTCTCAAGTTGATACAAATGAGCGTTTAATGGTTTGATGAAGATGAGCTAATAACAGACAAACAAAGACAATGTGAGATAAAACTAACAGCCTGTAATACTATGTATCATTTTATATTTTTATTTACAAATCTTATTTCTCTAAATATACATCAAATCAAACATTTTAAATATCAAATTGATCAAGTTAATTTACAAACGGACGCCATCTTGTAAGTTACATCATGGTAAAGTTGATTCATCTCCTCTATGAAATATAACAAGTATTTCACAATAAAAATGAAATATAGTTCTTAGAACGATAAATATCTTATATGTGAATCAGTTAATGTCCAGAGGTGAAGTGAGTCGACGACACATCTCCAGGTAAAACTAATCCATTTCAAACATTGTTGTAGGAAGTCAAACACACTATTCCTCCTGCGTCCTGGTCTTTCTTCTCCTCTGTTGGTCATCATTCTTGTTACTGTAGACCAGTGTATAGTACGCCACTGAATATTCGGAACCCTCATGAGAACGAAGAAGAAAATGTTTGACTCAGAAATGTTAAACACAAAAACATCTTTGAGTTCATCAGGATCTTTCCAGATCTTACCAGGTGACTCTGATGATCCTCACTAGTGTGTTGTTCTAGTTCAGCCATGTCTGAAGAATACAAGTCACATTTTAATCTCAATTTAAAATGTTGAACTAATTGTTGTAACACTTACTTGTGGGTTTGCTTATCAAACAAACGAGAATCACGATCACAGTGAGTTGAACAGTCAAAGCAGCAGCCATCCCCCCAAAAATGATGTTGCTCGTGGATCAGCTCATATCTAAAATTATTAAACATATTTCATGACAAAGTTGCAACAATGCAAATTCAAAAAATTCTAAAAGCCAATTTGCAGTGATAATCGACAGTTGAACATTGATGAAATAATAATGAGAATATTTGAATGATCTGGACAATAAACTATCCAGAAGGGAATTTAATAATGAATTTTGTTTTACAGTTCAAACAATTGAAAAGTAATAATCACAATAGGAATAATTGCACAGTAAAATATAACAATAAAATCATAAAGTCCAGCATAGTCAACAGAAATCAATTAAACATGTTTGTATAATGTCATATTTTTTTAAGCAACCTTGTAGAAAACATGATCTTGATGGATTCTTAAAAAATGTATTATAGAGAAATTATCTAAAGGTTTCTTAAAAAAAACCTCATAACTGCCGGAGATTAAGTGAAACAAAGACTTACTGAAAGATGATTGTTCGTCTTTCACAAGCAAGAACAACAGAGAGAAAGTTGGATTCAAATTCTAAATTCAATACATTAAAATCGTAATCATGAATTAATTAACAGATTCTAAACCAAAATAAAATCCGTTGAATAAAAACATGTAGCAGAATAAATTACTAAAATTAAACTTGAAATTCGAATAATTGATTGCCTGTTTTAAAAGGAAAATATATTATTATGGTCCAAGATTTTTTTATTAAATATTCAACCCATCAAAATATTAAAATATTTTATTATTTTAGGACGCTCTGTTCTCTTCATCTCATCTCTTCATGTATATAAAAGTGTATTCATAGTCTTGCTCAACAAAAGACAGACTATTCAAAAATAATAAGAACAAATAATGAATTTAAAATCATAAAATGAGTTCCTACCTGCAGGTCCAGGTTCAGATCTCTCTCCACATGAGGTGACAGACCATAATCCTCTGCCGTCAGAGAGGCTGATGTTCATGAAGAAGCTGTAGACACATTTGGTCCTCGACTGTCCCTCGTGCTCGTCTCCACAATCGTACTCATGATTTCCTTCAGTGTAAACTGAACCAGGTCTGGATTGAAACTTCTCAGGTGGAAAACAGGAGGTTACATTTTCTTGTTGTTGGTTCTGGACAGAAGAGTCAGAACTGTCTGAGGATCCTGGAGTGGCAGCAGAGGTAGAAGAGTCTGATAGTCAGAGAATCAAACACTTAATCACAAATCTCTATGTTCAATTAAAAAAAAGATAGTTTACCTGCAACTGTGAGAATTGTTTGTTTAACAAGTTTCAAGACATTTTCAACGACTTCCACACAGACATAAACACCAGTGTCTTCTCTCTTCACTTTTGTGAGAGAAAGTAATAATTTATTTTCTTTTTTTTTTGTTTCAATGTCAGAATACTTTGGATCATTAGAATTGGAACTAAAAAAAAACACTGGAAACTTGTCTGGTACCAGTTTGGTCCAATACAAGTGAGTTGAAGACTTGCGCTCACAAGTCAACGTTACGTCTTCACCTGGACTCACACTCTTGTTCTCCTCGATCACACTCTCTCTACAGTCTGAAAGAAGAAGAGAAAGTTGAACCACTCCAACACTCACTCCAGTCGTGAGACAACAAAGTTTACTCACATGCTTGGTTGAGGAGCAGCAGCACGACAAAAATGATCACCATCCTTCTGGTTGTTCCTCTGAGCACTGCAGAGCACTGAGACGAGACAAGAAGTTCTGAACTATAGAAGGAGGAGCCAGAACCAGACTTCCTGATTTCACAGTGGAAACTGGTGGTGTTGCAGTGGGTTTGAACTATTTTTTTAAGCTATATTTCGTTGTTAAATCCTGTTATGATAATATGTGGGACTGTGAGAGAAGATCGCTACGCCTATATTCATGGGTTCGAGAAACCAACCTCAAAATTAATTTTCAAAAATGTAACTAAATAGTTGTGATGTAAGTAAGTAAGTAAGTCATTTATATTTGTAGAGCGCTTTTCCAGACCAGGGTCACAAAGTGCTTAAACAATCAAAACAATACACAATAAGATATATACTTAAAACGTCAAGACAACCAACACAGGAGTCTCAGAAAATCAAGGAAAAGTCTGCACGTATAAAATTGTCTTGAGATGTTTCTTGAAGAGTCAGTAGATCCATCAAACGCAGAGGGAGAGAAAGAAGGATTTCTCTCCTCTGGTCCTGAACCATGTGCGACTATCAGCCGATTCTGATCCACAGACCTAAAAGCCCGACCCCGGATGTAAGGCTGGATCAGCTCACTGATGTTAGGAGGAGCTTGACCATGAATAATTCTTAAAGTAAGAACCAGAATTTTAAAGTTGATCCTGAAAGAAACTGGCAGCCAGCGAAGATATTTGGATGGTAGAAATGTGAGTTCTCCTACTAGGGCGTGATTTGAGGAGCAGGGGACACGAAAGACAGGATGGGATGATGAAACTTCATGAAGCCTCAAATTAAAAGCAGGGTGGGTGGGGGGTGTTAAATACTCGATCTAAGAGTAGAGTGTTACAATTAGTGGACTCTTATCATGAGCCTTCATGAAGCTTTATAAGCTGATACTAGTAATAGGTAGATGAGGCATCATGATACTGCATCAGCTGTTTTGAAAGTCCAATAGATGTCACTCTCTGCTTGAAATTAGTTCTACTAACTCAATTAAACGTTGTATCTTTTTGTTCTGAGAGTTCCCTCTAGTCGCCTTTCAAAGTGTAAAATGATACAGTATCAGCTGCTTCATGATGCCTCATCAACCCATCACTAGTTGATACTTAGTTATTGAGTCATGTTAAAATATTGATAACTCATTAAAGTCACACTAGTTGCTATCATTAAACAATGACATGGTTCTGTTAAATTATTTATCACATCTTCATTACTTGCAAGAATTGAATAAACCACAAAAAGGAGTTGAATGCTTTATTTAAAAAAGACAAATTAATCAGCAGGAAAAAAAAGAGAAATGGATTAAGTGGGAAAATAAAAGTTTATCAGTTGTCAGTCCTGACTGAGGCGTACACACACGCTTCTGTTCTCGTCTTCACTCTCTTCTTCTCTCGAGGCGTCTTCTTCAAATGAACGGGTGTCGAGTAAATCACTGAATCATCCTGAAACAGAGACGACACACAGACTCAATGGTTCTGTACGACTCAGATCTGTTGGAGGAGAATGAGAAGCTGACCTGTTGACCACAGCTTGATGATGTTTGCACTGTTGCTGCATCTGAATGAACGACAGTGTTTTAATGTTTCATTATCAAAGGACAGTTACTCATGTTGCAAAACCTACTCTTCAGTTTCTTGTTTGAATACAGTAGAAAGATTATGACCACCAGACTAACGCTCAAAGCTGCTGCCATCACTGAGAGAGAGATGATGTTCGTCACTGAATCACAAGTATGACCTGTTGAGAATAAAATATAATTATTTAATACATATTTCATTAAAAAGTTGCATGAATGTAAATTCGTAAAATTCTAAAAGCCAATTTGCTGTTATAATCGACAGTTGAAAATTGATGAAATAATAATGAGAATATTTGAATGATATGGACAATAAACTATCCAGAAAGTTAATTTAAGTATGCATTTTGTTTTACAGTTCAAACAATTGAAAAGTAATAATCACAATAGGAATAATTGCACAGTAAAATATAACAATAAAATCATTCACAAGTCCAGCATATTCAACAGAAATCAATTAAATATGTTTGTATAATGTCATATTTTTTAAGGCAACCTTGTAGAAAACATGATCTTGATGGAGTCTTAAATTATTTATTATAGAAAAATTATCTTAAGGTTTCCTAAAAAATAATTCATAACTGCCGGAGATTAGGTGAAACAAAGACTTAGTGAAAGATGATTGTTCGTTTTTCACAAGCAAGAACAAACACAGAAAAAGTTGGATGAAAATTCTAAATGCAATACATTATAGTCGTAATAATAAATTAATTAACGGATTCTAAACCAAAATAATATCCGTCGAATAAAAATATGTAGCAGAATAAATTACTAAAATTAAACTTGAAATTCAAATAATTGATTGCCTGTTTTAAAAGGAAAATATATAATTATGGTTCAAGAATTTTTTATTAAATATTCAACCCATCAAAATATTAAAATATTTTATTCTTTTAGGACGCTCTGTTCTCTTCATCTCATCTCTTCATGTATATAAAAGTGTATTCATAGTCTTGCTCAACAAAAGACAGACTATTCAAAATAATAAAAACAAATAATGAATTTAAAATCATAAAATGAGTTCCTACCTGCAGGTCCAGGATCAGATCTCTCTCCACATGAGGTGACAGACCATAATCCTCCGCCGTCAGAGAGGCTGATGTTCATGAAGAAGCTGTAGACACATTTGGTCCTCGACTGTCCCTCGTGCTCGTCTCCACAATCGTACTCATGATTTCCTTCAGTGTAAACTGAACCAGGCCTGGATTGAAACTTCTCAGGTGGAAAACAGGAGGTTACATTTTCTTGTTGTTGGTTCTGGACGGAAGAGTCAGAACTGTCAGAGGATCCAGGAGTGACAGCAATGGTCGAAGAGTCTGATAGTCAGAGAATCAAATAAATTGAGACTTTTTTATATTCAATTTGTTAAAAAAATTAAAAAATACCTGCAAATCTCAGCAATGTTTGTTTTACTACAATCCAGGAGTTGTCGATAATTTCCACACAGACGTAAGTACCAGCGTCTTCTCTCTTCACTTTAATAAAAAATAGGGACAAATTCTCTCCATCTCTTTTAGTTCTAGTCTGAGAATACCCTGGAATATCAGAAGTCGAACTTGAATAGACTTCTGGAAACTTGTCTGGTACCAGTCTGGTCCAATACAAGCGAGTTGAAGACTTGTGCTCACAAGTCAACGTTACGTCTTCACCTGGACTCACACTCTTGATCTCCTCGATCACACTCTCGCTACAGTCTGAAAGAAGAAGAGAAAGTTGAACCACTCCAACACTCACTCCAGTCGTGAGACAACAAAGTTTACTCACATGCTTGGTTGAGGAGCAGCAGCACGACAAAAATGATCACCATCCTTCTGGTTGTTCCTCTGAGCACTGCAGAGCACTGAGACGAGACAAGAAGTTCTGAACTATAGAGGGAGGAGCCAGAACCAGACTTCCTCATTTCACAGTGGAAACTCAGTCTCACAACTTTACCTCTTTGTCTCACACATCAACATGTGTTTCCTACTTGAGACGAGTTTTAGAAGCATTTGTTCTTAGACTAATAATTCTTTATATATACGTGTCTTACTATCTTTGCTTGTGTGCAGTGGTTAGTGCTGCAGCTTCACACAAGTAGAATCTATAATTCAAGTCGACTAAGATGCGTCACTTAGTAAAGACAATCCACTCTTAGATTATTTCCTGGATTTCACTGGCTCAAGTTCACTCATCCCTGCACTGAGCCTGTGAACCAAATTTTGTCAGCTCCTCTTTCAGTCAAGGTAATAAAAAGAACAATTTCTAAACAATATTTTTGAACATTAACATTAGTGAGACTGACAGGCTTTCATGTGATGTTGCCTTTTAACTCTAAAACCTATTCATTAATACTGTTAAAAGTTTTTAATTAATATTTATTTTCAACTGTGTATTGTTTTGTCGTTTGAGTACTTTGTGACCCTGGTCTATGAAAAGTAATTTACAATTACTAACTTACTTAGTTAGAAGTTAGAACGTTGTTTTCTATGTATTATTGGATTTTGCTCAAATGTGGGATTTTAACATGTCATGGAAATCATATTGTCGTTGACTAATTTATTGTTATTATGGTGCTTTTCTCAAAGGTCAACTAATTTGTTGATTTTAGTATCTCTTAAATATATATTGGACGTCTATTGTTCTCATTAGTATCTGTCTGTTTGTATAAAACTCTATTTTTATTGAAATTTTTACATAAGAAAATGATCGTGAGACTTGTCTTCTGAAAACACTTCTTTTCTGGAGATCTAATCTTGTTTACCATAACCCACACCCACTCTGCATGCATCTAGTTGCCTTTCAAAGTTAAGAAACAGCGTCATGATACAGCATAAAGCAGCTGAAGCTGTATCATGACGCCTCATTAATCCATCACTACTGTCCACTACAAGACAGAGGGACAAAAACAAGGGATTTTTCTTGAAACACAAACATAACTTGATTAAAATGATTGATATGTTTTGGTTATGGTTATACAAAACTAAGTGATATTTTAATAAAAATAATATTATGAAAATCTATGTTGATTTGTATAAATAAAAATGTATCTTAGCATCCTAATTTATCACAACACTTAATTGAAAAATATAATCAGTGATTTTGTGTCGTTTTTCATTTAAGAAGATATATATAACAAATAAACAAAACTTGTAAATTCATGCAGTTTTCACTCTTGCTGCTACTTTTCTTTCTTCTCAGTCTATTTATCGTGATGATGTTTCCCACAATTCACTGCTCCTCTTTTCTCCTTCTTCACATACTATTGGTTCTTTACTTAAGGTGGTGATCGAAGGATCAATATATAACTGAAATAAACTTTTATTAAATGTTACGTAGCTATAGCTGTTATATGTTTTTATAGACCACAGAGACGAAACACGCAGATTCTCAAGTTGATACAAATGAGCGTTTAATGGTTTGATGAAGATGAGCTAATAACAGACAAACAAAGACAATGTGAGATAAAACTAACAGCCTGTAATACTATGTATCATTTTATATTTTTAATTTACAAATCTTATTTCTCTAAATATACATCAAATCACACATTTAAAATAACAAATTGAGTGCATTTACAAACGAACGCCATCTTGTAAGTATCATCATGGTAAAGTTGATTCATCTCCTCTATGAAATATAACAAGTGTCTCACAATAAAAAACAAAGATAAGTCTTAGAACGATAAATATCTTATATGTGAATCAGTTAATGTCCAGAGGTGAAGTGAGTCGACGACACATCTCCAGGTAAAACTAATACATTTCAAACATTGTTGTTGGAAGTCAAACACACTATTCCTCCTGCGTCCTGGTCTTTCTTCTCCTCTGTTGGTCATCATTCTTGTCACTGTAGACCAGTGTATAGTACGCCACTGAATATTCGGAACCCTCATGAGAACGAAGAAGAAAATGTTTGACTCAGAAATGTTAAACACAAAAACATCTTTGAGTTCATCAGGATGTTTCCAGATCTTACCAGGTGACTCTGATGATCCTCACTAGTTTGTTGTTCTAGTTCAGCCATGTCTGAAGAATACAAGTCACATTTTAATCTCAATTTAAAATGTTGAACTAATTGTTGTAACACTTACTTGTGGGTTTGCTTATCAAACAAACGAGAATCACGATCGCAGTGAGTTGAACAGTCAAAGCAGCAGCCATCCCCCCAAAAATGATGTTGCTCGTTGATCCGCTCACATCTAAAATTATTAATCATATTTCATGACAAAGTTGCAACAATGCAAATTCAAAAAATTCTAAAAGCCAATTTGCTGTGATAATCGACAGTTGAACATTGATGAAATAATAATGAGAATATTTGAATGATCTGGACAATAAACTATCCAGAAGGGTATTTAATAATGAATTTTGTTTTACAGTTCAAACTATTTAAAAGTAATAATCACAATAGGAATAATTGCAGAGTAAAATATAACAATAAAATCCAGCATAGTCAACAGAAATCAATTAAATATGTTTGTATAATGTCATATTTTTTTTAACCAACCTTGAAGAAAACATGATCTTGATGGATTCTTAAAAAATGTATTATAGAGAAATTATCTTAAGGTTTCTTAAAAAAAACCTCATAACTGCCGGAGATTAAGTGAAACAAAGACTTACTGACAGATGATTGTTCGTCTTTCACAAGCAAGAACAACAGAGAGAAAGTTGGATTCAAATTCTAAATTCAATACATTAAAATCGTAATCATGAATTTATTAACGGATTCTAAACCAAAATAATATCCGTCGAATAAAAATATGTAGCAGAATAAATTACTAAAATTAAACTTGAAATTCGAATAATTGATTGCCTGTTTTAAAAGGAAAATATATTATTATGGCACAAGATTTTTTTATTAAACGTTCAACCCATCAAAATATTAAAATATTTTTTTCTTTTAGGACGCTCTGTTCTCTTCATCTCATCTCTTCATGTATATAAAAGTGTATTCATAGTCTTGCTCAACAGTAGACAGACTATTCAAAATAAAAAAAAAAATAATGAATTTAAAATCATAAAATGAGTTCCTACCTGCAGGTCCAGGATCAGATCTCTCTCCACATGAGGTGACAGACCATAATCCTCCGCCGTCAGAGAGGCTGATGTTCATGAAGAAGCTGTAGACACATTTGGTCCTCGACTGTCCCTCGTGCTCGTCTCCACAATCGTATTCATGATTTCCTTCAGTGTAAACTGAACCAGGTCTGGATTGAAACTTCTCAGGTGGAAAACAGGAGGTTACATTTTCTTGTTGTTGGTTCTGGACAGAAGAGTCAGAACTGTCTGAGGATCCTGGAGTGACAGCAGAGGTAGAAGAGTCTGATAGTCAGAGAATCAAACACTTAATCACAAATCTCTATGTTCAATTAAAAAAAAGATAGTTTACCTGCAACTGTGAGGATTGTTTGTTTAACAAGTTTCAAGACATTTTCAAGGAGTTCAACACAGACGTAAACACCAGTGTCTTCTCTCTTCACTTTTGTGAGAGAAAGTAATAATTTATTTTCTTTTTTTTTTGTTTCAATGTCAGAATACTTTCGATCATTAGAATTTGAACTAAAAAACACTGGAAACTTGTCTGGTACCAGTCTGGTCCAATACAAGTGAGTTGAAGACTTGCGCTCACAAGTCAACGTTACGTCTTCACCTGGACTCACACTCTTGTTCTCCTCGATCACACTCTCGCTACAGTCTGAAAGAAGAAGAGAAAGTTGAACCACTCCAACACTCACTCCAGTCGTGAGACAACAAAGTTTACTCACATGCTTGGTTGAGGAGCAGCAGCACGACAAAAATTATCACCATCCTTCTGGTTGTTCCTCTGAGCACTGCAGAGCACTGAGACGAGACAAGAAGTTCTGAACTATAGAGGGAGGAGCCAGAACCAGACTTCCTCATTTCACAGTCGAAACTCAGTCGTACAACTTTACCTCTTTGTCTCACACATCAACATGTGTTACCTACTTGAGACGAGTTTTTGAAGCTTTTGTTCATAGACTAATAAATCATTATAAATACGTGTTTAACTATCTTTGCTTGTGTGCAGTGGTTAGTGCTGCAGCTTCACACAAGTAGAATCTATAGTTCAAGTCGACTAAGATGCATCACTTAGTAAAGACAATCCACTCTTAGATTATTTCCTGTATTTCACTGGCTCAGGTTCTCTCATCCTTGCACTGAGCCTTTGAATCAAATTTTGTCAGCTCCTCTTTCAGTCAAGGTAATAAAAAGAACAATTTCTAAACAATATTTTTTAACATCAACATTAGTGAGACTGACAGGCTTTCATGTGATGTTGCCTTTTAACTCTTAAACCTATTCATTAATACTGTTAAAAGTTTTTTAATTAATATTTATTTTCAACTGTGTATTGTTTTGTCATTTGAGTACTTTGTGATCCTGGTCTATGAAAAGTACTTTACAATTACTAACTAACTAAGTTAGAAGTTATAACGTTGTTTTCTATGTATTATTGGATTTTGCTCAAATGTGAGATTTTAACATGTCATGGAAATCATATTGTCGTTGACTAATTTATTGTTATTATTGTGCTTTTCTCAAAGGTCAACTAATCTGTTGATTTAAGTATCTCTTAAATATATATTGGACGTCTATTGTTATCATTAGTATCTGTCTGTTTGTATAAAACTCTATTTTTATTAAAATTTTCACATAAGAAAATGATCGTGAGATCTGACTTCTGAAAACACTTCTTTTCTGGAGATCGAATCTTGTTTACCATAACCCACACCCACTCTGCATGCATCAAGTTGCCTTTCAAAGTTAAGAAACAGCGTCATGATACAGCATAAAACAGCTGATGCTGTATCATGACGCCTCATTAATCCATCACTACTGTCCACTACAAGACAGAGGGACAAAAACAAGGGGTTTTTCTTGAAACACAAACATAACTTGATTAATATGATTGATATGTTTTGTTCATGGTTATACAAAACTAAGTGATATTTTAATAAAAATAATATTATGAAAATCTATGTTGATTTGTATAAATAAAAATGTATCTTAGCATCCTAATTTATCACAACACTTAATTGAAAAATATAATCAGTGATTTTGTGTCGTTTTTCATTTAAGAAGATATATATAACAAATAAACAAAACTTGTAAATTCATGCAGTTTTCACTCTTGCTGCTACTTTTCTTTCTTCTCATTCTATTTATCGCGATGATGTTTCCCACAATTCACTGCTCCTCCTCTTTTCTCCTTCTTCACATACATACTATTGGTTCTTTACTTAGGTGGTGATCGAAGGATCAATATATAACTGAAATAAACTTTTTTTAAATGTTACGTAGCTATAGCTGTTATATGTTTTTATAGACCACAGAGACGAAACACGCAGATTCTCAAGTTGATACAAATGAGCGTTTAATGGTTTGATGAAGATGAGCTAATAACAGACAAACAAAGTCAATGTGAGATAAAACTAAAAGCCTGTAATACTATGTATCATTTTGTATTTTTATTTACAAATCTTATTTCTCTAAATATACATCAAATCACACATTTAAAATATCAAATTGAGTACATTTAAAAACGAATGCCATCTTGTAAGTTACATCATGGTAAAGTTGATTCATCTCCTCTATGAAATATAACAAGTATTTCACAATAAAAAAGAAACATAATTCTTAGAACGATAAATATCTTATATGTGAATCAGTTAATGTCCAGAGGTGAAGTGAGTCGACGACACATCTCCAGGTAAAACTAATCCATCAAACATTGTTGTAGGAAGTCAAACACACTATTCCTCCTGCGTCCTGGTCTTTCTTCTCCTCTGTTGGTCATCATTCTTGTCACTGTAGACCAGTGTATAGTACGCCACTGAAAATTCCGAACCCTCATGAGAACGAAGAAGAAAATGTTTGACTCAGAAATGTTAAACACAAAAACATCTTTGAGTTCATCAGGATGTTTCCAGATCTTACCAGGTGACTCTGATGATCCTCACTAGTTTGTTGTTCTAGATCAGCCATGTCTGAAGAATAAAAGTCACATTTTAATCTCAATTTAAAATGTTGAAGTCATTGTTTTAACACTTACTTGTGGGTTTGCTTATCAAACAAACGAGAATCACGATCACAGTGAGTTGAACAGTCAAAGCAGCAGCCATCCCCCCAAAAATGATGTTGCTTGTTGATCCGCTCACATCTAAAATTATTAAAGATTTTAAATATTTCATCATTTAGGTTTTGGTCTTTCTCTGTCTTAATCTTTCCATTACTGTTGCCTCAAGTGCTTTTGTTTTCTTTTCTATGTTTAACTGTTTTAAGTTACTTCACTTAGAGTGAAAAGACAATATTCATATAGATTGTAAAAGTTAAGTTGTTAACATGTCGGCCACTTATCTCACCACACCTGAACTCTCCTAGATTTTGTTTGTTATTATAAAATAAAACATGATTCTCTATAGTGGTAAATAGTATATATTCTTATGGTTTCAAATTATAAAAGTAGACAAGTAGTGAAAGCAAATTATGGAATTATGAAAAACTATAATTCTGTAAAAACAGAAATTTGATTCATTATCATAAATTCTTACCTGCAGGTCCAGGATCAGATCTCTCTCCACATGAGGTGACAGACCATAATCCTCCGCCAACAGAGAGGCTGATGTTCATGAAGAAGCTGTAGACACATTTGGTCCTCGACTGTCCCTCGTGCTCGTCTCCACAATCGTACTCATGATTTCCTTCAGTGTAAACTGAACCAGGTCTGGATTGAAACTTCTCAGGTGGAAAACAGGAGGTTACATTTTCTTGTTGTTGGTTCTGGACAGAAGAGTCAGAACTGTCTGAGGATCCTGGAGTGACAGCAGTGGTTAATCACAAATGTCTATGTTCAATTAAAAAAAAAGATAGTTTACCTGCAACTGTGAGGATTACTTGTTTAACAAGATTCCAGAGATCTTCATCAACTTCCACACAGACATAAACACCAGTATCTTCTCTCCTCACTTTTGTGAGAGAAAGGAGTATTTTTTTTTCTTCTTGTTTTGTTTTAATGTCAAAATACTTTGAGTCATAAGAATTTGAACTAAAAAACACTGGAAACTTGTCTGGTATAAGTCTGGTCCAATACAAGCGATTTGAAGACTTGTGCTCACAAGTCAACGTTACGTCTCCACCTGGACTCACACTCTTGTTCTCCTCGATCACACTCTCTCTACAGTCTGAAAGAAGAAGAGAAAGTTGAACCACTCCAACACTCACTCCAGTCGTGAGACAACAAAGTTTACTCACATGCTTGGTTGAGGAGCAGCAGCACGACAAAAATGATCACCATCCTTCTGGTTGTTCCTCTGAGCACTGCAGAGCACTGAGACGAGACAAGAAGTTCTGAACTATAGAAGGAGGAGCCAGAACCAGACTTCCTGATTTCACAGTGGAAACTGGTGGTGTTGCAGTGGGTTTGAAATATTTTTTTAAGCTATATTTCGTTGTTAAATCCTGTTATGATAATATGTGGGACTGTGAGAGAAGATCGCTACGCCTATATTCATGGGTTCGAGAAACCAACCTCAAAATTAATTTTCAAGAATGTAATTTAATAGTTGTGATGTAAGTAAGTAAGTCATTTATATTTGTAGAGCGCTTTTCCAGACCAGGGTCACAAAGTGCTTAAACAATCAAAACAATACACAATAAGATATATACTTAAAACGTCAAGACAACCAACACAGGAGTCTCAGAAAATCAAGGAAAAGTCTGCACGTATAAAATTGTCTTGAGATGTTTCTTGAAGGAGTCAGTAGATCCATCAAACGCAGAGGGAGAGAAAGAAGGATTTCTCTCCTCTGGTCCTGAACCATGTGCGACTATCAGCCGATTCTGATCCACAGACCTAAAAGCCCGACCCCGGATGTAAGGCTGGATCAGCTCACTGATGTTAGGAGGAGCCTGACCATGAATAATTCTTAAAGTAAGAACCAGAATTTTAAAGTTGATCCTGAAAGAAACTGGCAGCCAGCGAAGATATTTGGATGGTAGAAATGTGAGTTCTTCTACAAAGGGCGTGATTTGAGGAGCAGGGGACACGAAAGACAGGATGGGATGATGAAACTTCATGAAGCCTCAAATTAAAAGCAGGGTGGGTGGGGGGTGTTAAATACTCGATCTAAGAGTAGAGTGTTACAATTAGTGGACTCTTATCATGAGCCTTCATGAAGCTTTATAAGCTGATACTAGTAATAGGTAGATGAGGCATCATGATACTGCATCAGCTGTTTTGAAAGTCCACTAGATGTCACTCTCTGCTTGAAATTAGTTCTACTAACTCAATTAAACGTTGTATCTTTTTGTTCTGAGAGTTCCCTCTAGTCGCCTTTCAAAGTGTAAAATGATACAGTATCAGCTGCTTCATGATGCCTCATCAACCCATCACTAGTTGATACTTAGTTATTGAGTCATGTTAAAATATTGATAACTCATTAAAGTCACACTAGTTGCTATCATTAAACAATGACATGGTTCTGTTAAATTATTTATCACATCTTCATTACTTGCAAGAATTGAATAAACCACAAAAAGGAGTTGAATGCTTTATTTAAAAAAGACAAATTAATCAGCAGGAAAAAAAAGAGAAATGGATTAAGTGGGAAAATAAAAGTTTATCAGTTGTCAGTCCTGACCGAGGCGTACACACACGCTTCTGTTCTCGTCTTCACTCTCTTCTTCTCTCGAGGCGTCTTCTTCAAATGAACGGGTGTCGAGTAAATCACTGAATCATCCTGAAACAGAGACGACACACAGACTCAATGGTTCTGTACGACTCAGATCTGTTGGAGGAGAATGAGAAGCTGACCTGTTGACCAGAGCTTGATGATGTTTGCACTGTTGCTGCATCTGAATGAACGACAGTGTTTTAATGTTTCATTAACAAAAGACAGTTACTCATGTTGAAAAACGTACTCTTCAGTTTCTTGTTTGAATACAGTAGAAAGATTATGACCACCAGACTAACGCTCAAAGCTGCTGCCATCACTGAGAGAGAGATGATGTTCGTCACTGAATCACAAGTATGACCTGTTAGGAATAAAATATAATTATTTAATACATATTTCATGATAAAGTTGCATGAATGTAAATTCGTAAAAATTCTAAAAGCCGATTTGCTGTCATAATCGACAGTTGAACATTGATGAAATAATAATGAGAATATTTGAATGATATGCACAATAAACTATCCAGAAGGGAATTCAATTATGCTTTTTTTTTTACAGTTCAAACAATTGAAAAGTAATAATCACAATAGGAATAATTGCACAGTAAAATATAACAATACAATCATTAACAAGTCCAGCATGTTCAACAGAAATCAATTAAATATGTTTGTATAGTATATTTTTTTTATAAGGCAGCCTTGTAGAAAACATGATCTTGATGGAGTCTTAAATTATTTATTATAGAAAAATGATCTTAAGGTTTCCTAAAAAATAATTCATAACTGCCGGAGATTAGGTGAAACAAAGACTTAGTGAAAGATGATTGTTCGTTTTTCACAAACAAGAACAAACACAGAAAAAGTTGGATTAAAATTCTAAATGCAATACATTATAGTCGTAATTATTAATTAATTAAGGGATTCTAAACCAAAATAATATCCGTCGAATAAAAATATGTAGCAGAATAAATTACTAAAATTAAACTTGAAATTGGAATAATTGATTGCCTGTTTTAAAAGGAAAATATATTATTATGGTCCAAGAATTTTTTTATTAAATATTTAACCCATCAAAATATTAAAATATTTTATTATTTTAGGACGCTCTGTTCTCTTCATCTCATCTCTTCATGTATATAAAAGTGTATTTATAGACTTGCTCAACAGAAGACAGACTCTTCAAATTAATAATAATAAATAATGAATTTAAAATCATAAAATGAGTTCCTACCAGCAGGTCCAGGATCAGATCTCTCTCCACATGAGGTGACAGACCATAATCCTCCACCGTCAGAGAGGCTGATGTTCATGAAGAAGCTGTAGACACATTTGGTCCTCGACTGTCCCTCGTGCTCGTCTCCACAATCGTACTCATGATTTCCTTCAGTGTAAACTGAACCAGGTCTGGATTGAAACTTCTCAGGTGGAAAACAGGAGGTTACATTTTCTTGTTGTTGGTTCTGGACAGAAGAGTCAGAACTGTCTGAGGATCCTGGAGTGACAGCAGTGGTAGAAGAGTCTGATAGTCAGAGAATCAAACACTTAATCACAAATCTCTATGTTCAGTAAAAAACAAAGATAGTTTACCTGCAACTGTGAGGATTGTTTGACTAACAAGATTCCAGAAATCGCCAACGACTTCCACACAGACGTAAACACCAGTGTCTTCTCTCTTCACTTTTGTTAAAGAAAGGAATAATTTATTTTCTACTTTTTTTGTTTCAATGTCAGAATACTTTGGATCATTAGAATTGGAACTAAAAAAAAACACTGGAAACTTGTCTGGTACCAGTCTGGTCCAATACAAGTGAGTTGAAGACTTGCGCTCACAAGTCAACGTTACGTCTTCACCTGGACTCACACTCTTGTTCTCCTCGATCACACTCTCTCTACAGTCTGAAAGAAGAAGAGAAAGTTGAACCACTCCAACACTCACTCCAGTCGTGAGACAACAAAGTTTACTCACATGCTTGGTTGAGGAGCAGCAGCACGACAAAAATGATCACCATCCTTCTGGTTGTTCCTCTGAGCACTGCAGAGCACTGAGACGAGACAAGAAGTTCTGAACTATAGAGGGAGGAGCCAGAACCAGACTTCCTCATTTCACAGTCGAAACTCAGTCGTACAACTTTACCTCTTTGTCTCACACATCAACATGTGTTTCCTACTTGAGACGCGTTTTAGAAGCTTTTGTTCATAGACTGATAATTCATTATAAATACGTGTCTTACTATCTTTGCTTGGGTGCAGTGGTTAGTGCTGCAGCTTCACACAAGTAGAATATATAGTTCAAGTCGACTAAGATGCATCACTTAGTGAAAAACAATCCACTCTTAGACTATTTCCTGTATTTCACTGGCTCAAGTTATCTCATCCCTGCACTGAGCCTGTGAACCAAATTTTGTCAGCTCCTCTTTCAGCCAAGGTACAATTTAAGTATCTCTCAAATAGATCTTGGACTTTGATTGTTCTCATTAGTATCTGTCTGTTTGTATAAAACTCTATTTTTATTGAAACCTTTACTTTAGAAAATGATCTTCAGACCTGCTTCTGAAAACACCTATTTTCTAGAGATGATATCTTGTTTACAATAACCACGCCCACTCTGCATGAAAGAAGATGCAGGGCGTTATTCGCTGCTGCAGGAGGAGTGTAACCCATTATTATGTCATAATGGACTACGCTCTCATAACCTCTCTTTCGCCAAGATTTCAGACGGGTGAGAACTTTATAAAGTGGAGCAGGAGAGTTCGGTTTTACATTATTTGCCGTTTAATGAGCTGTGTCATTTTAAATAAGGTTTGTTTTATTTCTGCATATATATAAAGCTCTCTGTTACTACTGTATGTCCTAAAGGGGCTATATAAATAAACATTTTTATTTAATTAGTTTATTCATAAAATGACCAGAACGCATTAAAATATGAACAATGTTTAGTCAAATATCACTGAAGTGCACATGTTGCCTCCTAATATAAAAGCACAGTATATGTCACTCTTTTCATTACAATATTTGTCTCATATTTCAAATTCAATTAAATTTTGGCATCATTTTCAAACTGAGAGTGCCAACTAGTTGCCTTTCAAATTTAAGAAACAGCGTTATGATACAGCATAAAGCAGCTGATGCTGTATCGTGACGCTTCTGTAACCCATCACTACTGTCCACTACAAGACAGAGGGAGAAAAACAAGGAATTTTCATTGAAACACAAACATAACTTGATTAATCTGATTGATATGTTTTGTTCATGGTTATACAAAACTAAGTGATATTTTAATAAAAACAATATTATGAAAAACTTTGTTGTTTTGTGTAAGTAAAAGTGTATTTCTAAAATTGTATATTGGCATCCTAATTGATCACAATACTAAATTGAAAAATATCAGTGATTTTGTGTCTTTTAATAATATACAACAATTAAAAAATAAATATAAATTCATGCAGCTTTCACTCTTCTGCTACTTTTCTTTCTTCTCTGTCCATTTCTCTCGATGATGTATCCCACTATTCACTGCTCCTCCTGCTTTCTCCTTCTTCACATACATACTATTGGTCCTTTAACTGAGGTGGTGATCGAAGGATCAAAATACACCTGAAATACCCTTTTATTATATGTAACGTAGCTATAGATGTTATATGTTTTTATTGACGACGGAGATGAAACACGCAGATTCTCAAGTTGATACAAATGAGCGTTTAATGGTTTGATGAAGATGAGCTAATAACAGACAAACAAAGACAATGTGAGATCAAACTAGCAATGTGTAATACTATGTATCCTTTTATATTTTGATTTACAAATCTTATTTCTCTAAATATACATCAAATCACACATTTTAAATATCAAACTGAGTACATTTACAAACGAATGCCATCTTGTAAGTTACATCATGGTAAAGATGATTCATCTCCTCTACAAAATATAACAAGTGTCTCACAAAAAAAAACAAAGATAAGTCTTAAAATGATAAATATCTTATATGTGAATCAGTTAATGTCCAGAGGTGAAGTGAGTCGACGACACATCTCGAGGTAAAACTAATCCATTTCAAACATTGTTGTTGGAAGTCAAACACACTATTCCTCCGGCGTCCTGGTCTTTCTTCTCCTCTGTTGGTCATCATTCTTGTCACTGTAGACCAGTGTATAGTACGCCACTGAATATTCCGAACCCTCATGAGAACGAAGAAGAAAATGTTTGACTCAGAAATGTTAAACACAAAAACATCTTTGAGTTCATCAGGATCTTTCCAGATCTTACCAGGTGACTCTGATGATCCTCACTAGTGTGTTCTTCTAGTTCAGCCATGTCTGAAGAATAAAAGTCACATTTTAATCTCAATTTAAAATGTTGAACTAATTGTTGTAACACTTACTTGTGGGTTTGCTTATCAAACAAACGAGAATCACGATCACAGTGAGTTGAACAGTCAAAGCAGCAGCCATCCCCCCAAAAATGATGTTGCTCGTGGATCCGCTCACATCTAAAATTATTAAACTTATTTCATGACAAAGTTGCAACAATGCAAATTCAAAAAATTCTAAAAGCCAATTTGCTGTCATAATCGACAGTTGAACATTGATGAAATAATAATGAGAATATTTGAATGATCTGGACTATAAACTATCCAGAAGGGAATTTAATAATGAATTTTGTTTTACAGTTCAAACTATTTAAAAGTAATAATAACAATAGGAATAATTGCACAGTAAAATATAACAATAAAATCATAAACAAGTCCAGCATAGTCAACAGAAATCAATTAAATATGTTTGTATAATGTCATATTTTTTTTAAGCAACCTTGTAGAAAACATGATCTTGATGGATTCTTAAAAAATGTATTATAGAGAAATTATCTTAAGGTTTCTTAGAAAAAAACTCATAACTGCCGGAGATTAACTGAAACAAAGACTTACTGAAAGATGATTGTTCGTCTTTCACAAGCAAGAACAACAGAGAGAAAGTTGGATTAAAATTCTAAATTCAATACATTAAAGTCGTAATAATAAATTAATTAACGGATTCTAAACCAAAATAATATCCGTAGAATAAAAAAATGTAGCAGAATAAATTACTAAAATTAAACTTGAAATTCAAATAATTGGTTGCCTGTTTTAAAAGAGAAATATATTATTATGGTTCAAGAATTTTTTTATTAAATATTTAACCCATCGAAATATTAAAATATTTTATTCTTTTAGGACGCACTGTTCTCTTCATCTCATCTCTTCATGTATATAAAAGTTTATTTATAGATTTGCTCAACAGTAGACAGACTCTTCAAAATAATAACAATAACTAATGAGTTTAAAATCATAAAATTAGTTCCTACCAGCAGGTCCAGGATCAGATCTCTCTCTACCTGAGGTGACAGACCATAATCCTCCGCCGTCAGAGAGGCTGATGTTCATGAAGAAGCTGTAGAGTTGTTGAGTCATGTTAAAATATTGATAACACATTAAAGTCACACTTGTTGCTATCATTCAACAATGACATGGTTCTGTTAAATTATTTATTACATATTCATTAGTTGCAAGTAGAAAATAAACCACAAAAAGGAGTTGAATGCTTTATTTAAAAAAGACAAATAAATCAGCAGGAAAAAAAAGAGAAATGGATTAAGTGGGAAAATAAAAGTTTATCAGTTGTCAGTCCTGACTGAGGCGTACACACACGCTTCTGTTCTCGTCTTCACTCTCTTCTTCTCTCGAGGCGTCTTCTTCAAATGAACGGGTGTCGAGTAAATCACTGAATCATCCTGAAACAGAGACGACACACAGACTCAATGGTTCTGTACGACTCAGATCTGTTGGAGGAGAATGAGAAGCTGACCTGTTGACCACAGCTTGATGATGTTTGCACTGTTGCTGCATCTGAATGAACGACAGTGTTTTAATGTTTCATTATCAAAAGACAGTTACTCATGTTGCAAAACCTACTCTTCAGTTTCTTGTTTGAATACAGTAGAAAGATTATGACCACCAGACTAACGCTCAAAGCTGCTGCCATCACTGAGAGAGATATGATGTTCGTCACTGATTCAAAAGTATGACCTGTTGCGAATAAAATATAATTATTTAATACATATTTCATGACAAAGTTGCATGAATGTAAATTCGAAAAATTCGAAAAGCCGATTTTCTGTCATAATCGACAGTTGAACATTATTTAAATAATAATGAGAATATTTGAATGATATGGACAAAAAACTATCCAGAAGGGAATTTAATTATGCATTTTGTTTACAGTTCAAACAATTATAAAGTAATAATCACAATAGGAATAATTGCACAATAAAATATAACAATAAAATCATTAAAAAAGTTCAGCATATTCAACAGAAATCAATTAAATATGTTTTTAAAATGTATTTTTTTTTATAAGGCAACCTTGTAGAAAACTTGATCTTGATGGAGTCTTAAATTATTTATTATAGATAAATTATCTTAAGGTTTCTTAAAAAAGAATTCATAACTGCCGGAGATTAAGTGAAACAAAGACTTAGTGAAAGACGATTGTTCGTCTTTCACAAGCAAGAACAAACACAGATTAAGTTGGATTAAAATTCTAAATGCAATACATTAAAGTCATAATAATAAATAACGTAACAGATTCCAAACCAAAATAATATCCGAAGAATAAAAATATGTAGCAGAATAAATTACTAAAATTAAACTTGAAATTCAAATAATTGATTGCCTGTTTTAAAAGGAAAATATATTATTATGGTCCAATCATTTTTTAATTAAATATTTAACCCATCAAAATATTAAAATATTTTATTATTTTAGGACGCTCTGTTACCTTCATCTCATCTCTTCATGTATATAAAAGTGTATTCATGGTCTTGCTCAACAGAAGACAGACTCTTCAAAATAATAACAATAACTAATGAATTTAAAATCCTACCTGCAGGTCCAGGATCTGATCTCTCTCCACATGAGGTGACAGACCATAATCCTTCACCGTCAGAGAGGCTGATGTTCATGAAGAAGCTTTAGACACATTTGATCCTCGACTGTCCCTCGTGCTCGTCTCCACAATCGTACTCATGAGTTCCTTCAGTGTAAACTGAACCAGGTCTGGATTGAAACTTCTCAGGTGAAAAACAAGAGGTTACATTGTCTCGAGTTAGGCGGGGAGGAGGACAGATCTCTGGGTTGACTTGTTTAGATGCATCTACAGATGTCAGGAGGACAAATGTTATTTTTGTGTTTGTTTTTTTGTGATTAAAAGATGAAAAATGAACCCACCTTTAACTGTCAGCTCTACACGCTTAAAAATATTCCATCGTTTTCCAATTGTTGACAAACAGATAAAAACTGCAGTATCGTCTGCCTTTACTTTAGAGAGATGGAGGCTCAGGTGAGTGAGTCCATCTGTTTTTGAGCAATTAGTTTGAATGTGAGAAAGATGTATATTTTTAAATCCTGATCCTCCAAAAACATTGAATGAGTTGTACCGTCCCAGTCTGATCCAAAACAAGTTTGGGACATTACTTCGCTCACAAGCAAACCTGACATCTTCACCAGGACTCACAATCTTTTCTTCCACGATGGTACCTATGTTACAGTCTGAACAGAGACAGAAGATAAAACTCTGAGATAAATCTCTAAAACTCCTTTAGAGAGAGATTAAAGTTTACTCACACGCTTGGTTGAAGATCAACAGCAAGATCGCTTCGATCAACATCCTTCCTTGTTCATCTGAGCTCTGTTGAGACTGAGACCAGATAAGAAGTGACTGATCTACGAGGAGGAGCCAGTCACAGGACGGACTGATTGGTCTCTTCTTGACTTTCATATGTCGGTGGAAACTTCACAACAAAGGCACTGAACTTCTGCAGAAAGGTTTCTCACCTTTGTGATACTTAGTATCTGGTTTTAAACTTATTTTAGCAGTTCAATTTACACTTTTTGTTTTTCCAAGTACTTCCCAGTATTAACTGGCTTTGAATAGTTTTGCTTTAGCAATTTATATGTTTAGAAAGTGGTCCAGTTTATGTTTCAAATGAAGTCCCTGGCTGCCGGCAGAACCTCCCGCTATATTCTAGCAACATCTAGCATAGTAGCTATTGTAGTAAACATATAACAGGAGCTTATAAGGTCATTGCAAAGCATGCTGGGACTCGACCAGCAATAACTATATTGATGTTGATGAATGTTGTGCTTTCACTCTGCTTGTTGTTAGAGGTCTCTTTGTTAGACTGTAGATTATATTAAACCACGTTAAACCGAGTATTTTTTACAGTTTTTTATTTAAAAAATGAAATCACATCATTGATATCCAACACAGATACATTCAAAATGCATACAAGAAAAAACTAAAAAACAAGTATTTAAAGGGAAATCGGGGGCAGCGACTGATACAGAGAGACCCAGAGCTCTTCCTTCCTTTTCTGCCAAGTTAAAATGAGAGAGACAGTCTTTTAAATGTGTTACAGGTCGGACCCTTGGCTTCCTCACAGTTGGACAGGCCCATGGTACATCACCAAGGTGTCATAAAACTATTTCTCCCCATGTTGGAGGAGCAGCGGTTCTACAAGTGTGTCCAGAATGCGAAGCTCCTCACTGTATCTCAGAGAGAGTCCAGCCATCTTACACTATATTTAGTTTAGTTTATCTTGATCAAACACAAAAAGCAACGTATACATTTTTTCTTTTAAGAATCCTCGGATTTAAAAAATGTATTTGCATTTCAAAGGGGAAATAAAAAGCTGGTGCATTAACTATAAATTCAGATTTTTTTTTGTATAAATATGTGTTTATATTGTTCATTTTAAGTAAAAAGGGTGTTTACTTAATTTTAAAAAGTTAATTCAAGCAAAGTACTTGTGGTATTTCTTAAAGATAAGAGACGCTAAGAAGTGAACATTGCTAACAGAATCAACAGGAAGTTAAGATGAGGTTTCCTGTCACACATTTTCATCTATTCCTGCTGTGGTCTGTTCTTTCTTCCCTTCATTTGCACAGCATTCTTGTCACTGCAGACCGTGTACATCACATGACTGATCATTTCTAGATCTAAGGAAAGACAACAAAAAGATGTTAAGACATAACTCCTTTTACATTCAACTGTGACTTTGTTTCTTACCACTAGTTTGTTCTGTGTTGTTGGTCACACAAACCAGAATCAACATCAAAATAAGAAGATTGGTTACAGCAGCAGCTGCTCCTAAATAAATGATGTTTCTACTTGTCTCGCTCTCGTCTGCTGTTAAGAAACAAAACAGTTGAAATTAAATATTTATATCTTAAATTCATGGTTTATTTGATCAATGAGTGAAACAAGCATCAACACTTTCATTATTTAATTTCTTAATGAAACACAAACCGGTCAAGTTTAGTGAAATCATCACTAATGATGTCATATAAAGAGACGTAGCTAACTCTACCGCCTCACTGCCAGAAGGTTGCCGGTTAGATTCCAACTTGAGGCAATCTGCATCCTTTCTGTGTTGGCACTCTGAATTGCCCAAAGGTGAGAGTTTTTATATGAATAATTGTTTTTCTTTGTGACATGTGCAAGGTGCCTCATGCCTCTCACCCTAAGGAGCTGGGATAGGCTCCACCCTAATGATTGCATACTAGCAATAAATATATATTTTAAATATATTAATCAAACATCAAAATAATGAGTCTATGAGATGAGATTTAATTTTAAATACAAGAATGACATTTGTTTATTATTCACATTGTAATATTCATTGCAGTGAAATAATGAATGAGTTAAATTTAAGCAATATATCAAATAAAAAAATAAAAAACATTTTGTGGAAATATTTGCAAATTAATTTCACTATTTCATTATGTCATTGCTCCGTTATTCAATTAAAAATACGTTAAAATGATTATATTAAACACAATCAATATAATTAAAATAAAATAAATGTATAAATTATGGAGAAAGACGAAACTGTGAATCGATATTTATCTTCATTTCATATTATAAAAAAGGTAATAATAATTATTTATAATTTATTTTGGGATGAGTCGGAAATTTAAACATTGTATTCAAATATAAGTGGTTAATATGTTGATTTAAAAATAGTTATTTAAATTCTTACCTGCAGGTCCAGGATCAGATCTCTCTCCACATGAGGTGACAGACCATAATCCTCCACCGTCAGAGAGGCTGATGTTCATGAAGAAGCTGTAGACACATTTGGTCCTCGACTGTCCCTCGTTCTCGTCTCCACAATCGTACTCATGATTTCCTTCAGTGTAAACTGAACCAGGTCTGGATTGAAACTTCTCAGGTGGAAAACAGGAGGTTACATTGTCTCGAGTTAGGCGGGGAGGAGGACAGATCTCTGGGTTGACTTGTTTAGATGCATCTACAGATGTCAGGAGGACAAATGTTATTTTTGTGTTTGTTTTTTTGTGATTTAAAAGATGAAAAATGAACCCACCTTTAACTGTCAGCTCTACACGCTTAAAAATATTCCATTTGTTTCCAGTTGTTGACAAACAGATAAAAACTGCAGTATCGTCTGCCTTTACTTTAGAGAGATGGAGGCTCAGGCGAGTGAGTCCATCTGTTTTTAAGGATTCAGTTTGAATGTGAGAAAGATCAATATTTTTAAATCCTGATCCTCCAAAAACATTGAGAGAGTTGTTCCGTCCCAGTCTGATCCAAACCAAGTTTGGGACCTTACTTCGCTCACAAGCAAACCTGACATCTTCACCAGGACTCACAATCTTTTCTTCCACGATGGTACCTTCGTAACAGTCTGAACAGAGACAGAAGATAAAACTCTGAGATAAATTTCTAAAACTCCTTTAGAGAGAGAATAAAGTTTACTCACACGCTTGGTTGAAGATCAACAGCAAGATCGCTTCGATCAACATCCTTCCTTGTTCATCTGAGCTCTGTTGAGACTGAGACCAGATAAGAAGTGACTGATCTACGAGGAGGAGCCAGTCACAGGACGGACTGATTGGTCTCTTCTTGACTTTCATATGTCGGTGGAAACTTCACAACAAAGGCACTGAACTTCTGCAGAACAGTTTCTCACCTTTGTGATACTTAGTATCTAGTTTTGAACTTATTTTAGCAGTTCAATTTACACTTTTTGTTTTTCCAAGTACTTCCCAGTATTAACTGGCTTTGAATAGTTTTGCTTTAGCAATCTATATATTTTTTAAAGTGGTCCAGTTTATGTTTCAAATGAAGTCCCTGGCTGCCGGCAGAATCTCCCGCTATATTGTAGCAACATCTAGCATAGTAGCCATTGTAGCAAACATATAACAGGAGCTTATAAGGTCATTGCAAAGCATGCTGGGACTCGACTAGCAATAACTATATTGATGTTGATGAACGTTGTGCTTTCACTCTGCTTGTTGTTAGAGGTCTCTTTGTTAGACTGTAGATTATATCAAACCACATTAAAACGAGTATTTTTACAGCTTTTTATTTGAAAAATGAAATCACATCATTGATATCAAACACAGAGACATTCAAAATGCATATGAGAAAAAAAAATAAAAAACAAGAATTTAAAGGGAAACCGGGGGCAGCGACAGATACAAAGAGACCCAGACCTCTTCCTTCCTTTTCTGCCAAGTTAAAATGAGAGACACAGTCTTTCAAATGGGGCTTCCTCAAAGTTGAACATGCCCATGGTACATCACCAAGGTGTCATTAAACTATTTCTCAACTGATTTCTCACCATGTTGGAGGAGCAGCGGTTCTACTCTGAGTGTGTCCAGAACGTCGAAGCTCCTCACTGTATCTCAGACAGAGTCCAGCCACCCTACACTATATTTAGTTTAGTTTATCTTGGTCAAACACAAAAAGCAACGTATACATTTTTTCTTTTAAGAATCCTTGGATTTAAAAATGTATTTTCATTTTAAAGGGGAAATAAAAAGCTGGTGCATTCACTTGAAATTCAGATTTGTTTTCTGTATAAATATGTGTTTATATTGTTCATTTTAAGTAAATAAGATGTTTACTTAATTTAAAAAAGTCATTACAAGCAAAGTACTTGTGGTATTTCTTAAAGATAAGCGACGTTAAAAAGTGAAAATATCTAACACAATCAACAGGAAGTTAAGATGGGGTTTCCTGTCACACATTTTCATCTATTCTGTTCTTTCTTCCCTTCATTTGCAACTTGTTGTTGGTTCTTGACAGAAGAGTCAGAACTGTCTGAGGATCCTGGAGTGACAGCAGTGGTAGAAGAGTCTGATAGTCAGATAATCATAAATCTCTAAGTTCAATTAAAAAACAAGATAGTTTACGTGCAACTGTGAGGATTGTTTGTTTAACAAGTTTCCAGAAATCTACAACAACTTCCACACAGATGCAAACACCAGTGTATTCTCTCTTCACTTTTGTTAAAGAAAGGATTAATTTATTTCCTGTTTTTTTTGTTTCAATGTGAGAATAATTTCGATCATTAGAATTTGAACTAAAAAAAAATGGAAACTTGTCTGGTAGCAGTCTGGTCCAATACAAGGGATTTGAAGACTTGCGCTCACAAGTCAACGTTACGTCTTCACCTGGACTCACACTCTTGTTCTCCTCGATCACACTCTCGCTACAGTCTGAAAGAAGAAGAGAAAGTTGAACCACTCCAACACTCACTCCAGTCGTGAGATAACAAAGTTTACTCACATGCTTGGTTGAGGAGCAGCAGCACGACAAAAATGATCACTATCCTTCTGGTTGTTCCTCTGAGCACTGCAGAGCACTGAGACGAGACAAGAAGTTCTGAACTATAGAGGGAGGAGCCAGAACCAGACTTCCTGATTTCACAGTGGAAACTGGTGGTGTTGCAGTGGGTTTGACATTTTTTTTAAGCTATATTTTGGTGTCAAATCCTTTTATGATAATATGTGGGACTGTGAGAGAAGAACGCTACGCCTATATTCATGGGTTCGAGAAACCAACCTCAAAATTAATTTTCAAAAATGTAACTTAATAGTTGTGTTGTAAGTTAGTAAGTAATTTATATTTTTAGAGCGCTTTTCCAGACCAGGGTCACAAAGTGCTTAAACAATCAAAACAATACACAATAAGATATATACTCAAAATGTCAAGACAACCAACACAGGAGTCTCAGAAAATCAAGGAAAAGTCTGCACGTATAAAATTGTCTTGAGATGTTTCTTGAAGAGTCAGTAGATCCATCAAACGCAGAGGGAGAGGAAGAAGGATTTCTCTCCTCTGGTCCTGAACCATGTGCGACTATCAGCCGATTCTGATCCACAGACCTTAAAGCCCGACCCCGGATGTAAGGCTGGATCAGCTCACTGATGTAAGGAGGAGCCTGAACATGAATAGCTCTGAAAGTAAGAACCAGAATTGTAAAGTTGATCCTGAAAGAAACTGGCAGCCAGCGAAGATATTTAAGGATCGGAGAAATGTGAGTTCTTCTACTAGGGCGTGATTTGAGGAGCAGGAGACAAGAGAGACAGGATGGGATGATGAAACTTCATGAAGCCTCAAATTAAAAGTAGCGTGGGTGGGGGGTGTTAAATACTCAATCTAAGAGTAGAGTGTTACAATTAGTGGACTCTTATCATGAGGCTTCATGAAGCTTTATAAGCTGATACTAGTAATAGGTAGATGAGGCATCATGATACTGCATCAGCTGTTTTGAAAGTCCACTAGATGTCACTCTCTGCTTGAAATTAGTTCTACTAACTCAATTAAACGTTGTATCTTTTTGTTCTGAGAGTTCCCTCTAGTCGCCTTTCAAAGTGTAGAATGATACAGTATCAGCTGCTTCATGATGCCTCATCAACCCATCACTAGTTGATACTTAGTTATTGAGTCACGTTAAAATATTGATAACACATTAAAGTCACACTAGTTGCTATCATTAAACAATGACATGGTTCTGTTAAATTATTTATCACATCTTCATTACTTGCAAGAATTGAATAAACCACAAAAAGGAGTTGAATGCTTTATTTAAAAAAGACAAATTAATCAGAAGGAAAAAAGAGAAATAATTAAGTTGGAAAATAAAAGTTTATCAGTTGTCAGTCCTGACTGAGGCGTACACACACGCTTCTGTTCTCGTCTTCACTCTCTTCTTCTCTCGAGGCGTCTTCTTCAAATGAACGGGTGTCGAGTAAATCACTGAATCATCCTGAAACAGAGACGACACACAGACTCAATGGTTCTGTACGACTCAGATCTGTTGGAGGAGAATGAGAAGCTGACCTGTTGACCACAGCTTGATGATGTTTGCACTGTTGCTGCATCTGAATGAACGACAGTGTTTTAATGTTTCATTATCAAAAGACAGTTACTCATGTTGCAAAACCTACTCTTCAGTTTCTTGTTTGAATACAGTAGAAAGATTATGACCACCAGACTAACGCTCAAAGCTGCTGCCATCACTGAGAGAGAGATGATGTTCGTCACTGAAGCACAAGTATGACCTGTTAGGAATAAAATAGAATTATTTAATACATATTTCATGACAAAGTTGCATGAATGTAAATTCGTAAAATTCGAAAAGCTGATTTTCTGTCATAATCGACAGTTGAAAATTATTTAAATAATAATGAGAATATTTGAATGATCTGGAGAATCAACTTTCCAGAAGGGAATTTAATTATGCATTTTGTTTTACAGCTCAAACAATTGAAAAGTAATAATTACAATAGGAATAATTGCACAGTAAAATATAACAATAAAATCATTAACAAGTTCAGCATATTCAACAGAAATCAATTAAATATGTTTGTATAGTGTTATTTTTTTATAAGGCAGCCTTGTAGAAAACATGATCTTGATGGAGTCTTAAATTATTTATTATAGAAAAATTATCTTAAGGTTTCTTAAAAAAAAACTGATAACTGCCGGAGATTTGGTGAAACTAAGACTTACTGAAAGATTATTGTTCGTCTTTCACAAGCAAAAACAACAGAGAAAAAGTTGGAATAAAATTCTAAATTCACTACATTTAAGTCGTAATAATAAATTAATTAACGGATTCTAAACCAAAATAATATCCGTCTAATAAAAATATGTAGCAGAATAAATTACTAAAATTAAACTTGAAATTCAAATAATTGATTGCCTGTTTTAAAAGGAAAATATATTATTAAGGTCCAAGATTTTTTTTATTAAATATTTAACCCATCAAAATATTAAAATATTTTATCATTTTAGGACGCTCTGTTTTCTTCATCTCATCTCTTCATGTATATAAAAGTGTATTCATAGTCTTGCTTAACAGTAGACAGACTCTTCAAATTAATAAAAACAAATAATGAATTTAAAATCATAAAATGAGTTCCTACCTGCAGGTCCAGGATCAGATCTCTCTCCACATGAGGTGACAGACCATAATCCTCCACCGTCAGAGAGGCTGATGTTCATGAAGAAGCTGTAGACACATTTGGTCCTCGACTGTCCCTCGTGCTCGTCTCCACAATCGTACTCATGATTTCCTTCAGTGTAAACTGAACCAGGTCTGGATTGAAACTTCTCAGGTGGAAAACAGGAGGTTACATTTTCTTGTTGTTGGTTCTGGACAGAAGAGTCAGAACTGTCTGAGGATCCTGGAGTGACAGCAGTGGTAGAAGATTCTGATAGTCAGAGAATCAAACACTTAATCACAAATCTCTATGTAAAACTAAAAAAAAAGATAGTTTACCTGCAACTGTGAGGATTGTTTGTTTAACAAGAATCCAGAGATCTTCAACAACTCCCACACAGACGTAAACACCAGTGTCTTCTCTCTTCACTTTTGTGAGATTAATGACTAATTTTTTTTCTTCTTTTTTTGTTTCAATATTATAATACTTTGGGTTGTAAGGATTTGAACTAAAAAACACTGGAAACTTGTCTGGTACCAGTCTGGTCCAATACAAGCGAGTTGAAGACTTGAGCTCACAAGTCAACGTTACGTCTTCACCTGGACTCACACTCTTGTTCTCCTCGATCACACTCTCTCTACAGTCTGAAAGAAGAAGAGAAAGTTGAACCACTCCAACACTCACTCCAGTCGTGAGACAACAAAGTTTACTCACATGCTTGGTTGAGGAGCAGCAGCACGACAAAAATGATCACCATCCTTCTGGTTGTTCCTCTGAGCACTGCAGAGCACTGAGACGAGACAAGAAGTTCTGAACTATAGAGGGAGGAGCCAGAACCAGACTTCCTCATTTCACAGTCGAAACTCAGTTGTACAACTTTACCTCTTTGTCTCAAACATCAACATGTGTTTCCTACTTGAGACGAGTTTTAGAAGCTTTTGTTTCTTAGACTAATAAATCATTATAAATACGTGTCTTACTATCTTTACTTGAGTGCAGTGGTTAGTGCTGCAGCTTCACACAAGTAGAATCTATAGTTCAAGTCGACTAAGATTCGTCACTTAGAGAAAAACAATCCATTCTTAGACTATTTCCTGTATTTCACTGGCTCAGGTTCTCTCATCCCTGCACTGAGCCTGTGAACCAAATTTTCTCAGCTCCTCTTTCAGCCAAGGTAATAAAAAGAACAATTTCTAAACAATATTTTTGAACATCAACATTAGTGAGACTGACAGGTTTTCGGTTTTCATGTGATGTTGCATTTTAACTCTTAATGGGATTTATTTATAGGTTCTGAAGTTTTTTAATTCATATTTATTTTCAACTGTGTATTGTTTTGTCGTTTAAGTACCTTGTGACCCTGGTCTGTGAAAGGTACTTTACAATTAAACTTACCAAGATACCACTTTGTTTTCTTTTTACTGTTGGATTTTACTCAAATGTGAGATTTTAATACCTCATGGAAATCATATTGCCGTGGACTATTTAATTGTTATTATTGTGCTTTTTTCAAAGGTCAACTAATATGTTGATTTAAGTATCTCTTTACTAGATCTTGGACGTCTATTGTTCTCATTAGTATCTGTCTGTTTGTATAAAACTCTATTTTTATTGAAACCTTTACTTTAGAAAATGATCGTCAGACCTGCTTACGGAAAATACTCATTTTCTGGAGATGGTATCTTGTTTACCATAACAACGCCCACTCTGCATGAAAGAAGATGCAGGGCGTTATTCGCTGCTGCAGGAGGAGTGTAGCCCATTATTATGTCATAATGGACTACGCTCTCGTAACCTCTCGTTCGCCAAGATTTCAGACGGGGGAGAACTTTATAAAGTGGAGCAGGAGAGTTGGGTTTTATATTAGTTGCCGTTTAATGGGCTGCGTCATTTTAAATAAGGTTTGTTTTATGTCTGTTTATATAAGGTAAGGTAAAACTTTATTGATCCGTCAGGAGGTCTCCTTTGGGAAATTGTTTAATAATATAAATATATAATATATAAAGCTCTCTGTAACTACTGTATGTCCTAAAGGTTCTATATAAATAAACATTTTTATTTGATTAGTTTATTCATAAAATGACTAGACGGAATGAAAATCTGGAACCAACGATGTCACACTAAAGTGCAGATGCTGGTTCCTAGTAGTAAAGCACACTAGATGTCACTCTTTTCATTACAATATTTGTCCCGGATTTCAAATTTAATTAAATTTGGCATCATTTTCAAACTTAGAGTTCCATCTAGTTGCCTTTCAAAATTAAGAAACAGCGTCATGATACAGCATAAAGCAGCTGATGCTGTATCATGACGCCTCATTAATCCATCACTACTGTCCACTACAAGACAGAGGGACAAAAACAAGGGATTTTCCTTGAAACACAAACATAACTTAATTAAAATGATTGATATGTTCTGTTCATGGTTATACAAAACTAAAATATAATTTAATAAAAATAATATTACGAAAATCTATGTTGTTTTGTATAAATAAAAATGTATCTTAGCATCCTAATTTATCACAACACTTGATTGAAAAATATAATCAGTGATTTTGTGTCGTTTTTCATTTAAGAAGATATATATAACAAATAAACAAAACTTGTAAATCATGCAGTTTTCACTCTTGCTACTACATTTCTTTCTTCACTGTCCATTTATCTCGATGATGTATCCCACAATTCACTGCTCCTCCTCTTTTCTCCTTCTTCACATACATACTATTGGTTCTTTACTTAAGGTGGTGATCGAAGGATCAATATATAACTGAAATAAACTTTTATTAAATGTTACGTAGCTATAGCTGTTATATGTTTTTATAGACCACAGAGACGAAACATGCAGATTCTCAAGTTGATACAAATGAGCGTTTAATGGTTTGATGAAGATGAGCTAATAACAGACAAACAAAGACAATGTGAGATAAAACTAACAGCCTGTAATACTATGTATCATTTTATATTTTTATTTACAAATCTTATTTCTCTAAATATACATCAAATCAAACATTTTAAATATCAAATTGATCAAGTTAATTTACAAACGGACGCCATCTTGTAAGTTACATCATGGTAAAGTTGATTCATCTCCTCTATGAAATATAACAAGTATTTCACAATAAAAATGAAATATAGTTCTTAGAACGATAAATATCTTATATGTGAATCAGTTAATGTCCAGAGGTGAAGTGAGTCGACGACACATCTCCAGGTAAAACTAATCCATTTCAAACATTGTTGTAGGAAGTCAAACACACTATTCCTCCTGCGTCCTGGTCTTTCTTCTCCTCTGTTGGTCATCATTCTTGTCACTGTAGACCAGTGTATAGTACGCCACTGAATATTCGGAACCCTCATGAGAACGAAGAAGAAAATGTTTGACTCAGAAATGTTAAACACAAAAACATCTTTGAGTTCATCAGGATCTTTCCAGATCTTACCAGGTGACTCTGATGATCCTCACTAGTGTGTTGTTCTAGTTCAGCCATGTCTGAAGAATACAAGTCACATTTTAATCTCAATTTAAAATGTTGAACTAATTGTTGTAACACTTACTTGTGGGTTTGCTTATCAAACAAACGAGAATCACGATCACAGTGAGTTGAACAGTCAAAGCAGCAGCCATCCCCCCAAAAATGATGTTGCTCGTGGATCCGCTCACATCTAAAATTATTAAACATATTTCATGACAAAGTTGCAACAATGCAAATTCAAAAAATTCTAAAAGCCAATTTGCTGTGATAATCGACAGTTGAACATTGATAAAATAATAATGAGAATATTTGAATGATATGGACAATAAACTATCCAGAAGGGAATTTAATAATGAATTTTGTTTTACAGTTCAAACTATTTAAAAGTAATAATCACAATAGGAATAATTGCACAGTAAAATATAACAATAAAATCATAAACAAGTCCAGCATAGTCAACAGAAATCAATTAAATATGTTTGTATAATGTCATATTTCTTTTAACCAACCTTGTAGAAAACATGATCTTGATGGATTCTTAAAAAATGTATTATAGAGAAATTATCTTAAGGTTTCTTAAAAAAAACCTCATAACTGCCGGAGATTAAGTGAAACAAAGACTTAATGAAAGATGATTGTTCGTCTTTCACAAGCAAGAACAAAAGAGAGAAAGTTGGATTCAAATTCTAAATTCAATACATTAAAATCGTAATCATGAATTAATTAACGGATTCTAAACCAAAATAATATCCGTCGAATAAAAATATGTAGCAGAATAAATTACTAAAAATAAACTTCAAATTCAAATAATTGATTGCCTGTTTTAAAAGGAAAATATATTATTATGGTCCAATAATTTTTTATTAAATATTCAACCCATCAAAATATTAAAATATTTTATTCTTTTAGGACGCTCTGTTCTCTTCATCTCATTTCTTCATGTATATAAAAGTGTATTCATAGCCTTGCTCATCAAAAAACAGACTATTCAAAAATAATAAAAACAAGTAATGAATTTAAAATCATAAAATGAGTTCCTACCTGCAGGTCCAGGATCAGATCTCTCTCCACATGAGGTGACAGACCATAATCCTCTGCCGTCAGAGAGGCTGATGTTCATGAAGAAGCTGTAGACACATTTGGTCCTCGACTGTCCCTCGTGCTCGTCTCCACAATCGTACTCATGATTTCCTTCAGTGTAAACTGAACCAGGTCTGGATTGAAACTTCTCAGGTGGAAAACAGGAGGTTACATTTTCTTGTTGTTGGTTCTGGACAGAAGAGTCAGAACTGTCTGAGGATCCTGGAGTGACAGCAGAGGTAGAAGAGTCTGATAGTCAGAGAATCAAACACTTAATCACAAATCTCAATGTTCAGTAAAAAACAAAGTTGTTTACCTGCAACTGTGAGGATTGTTTGTTTAACAAGAATCCAGAAATCGTCAACAACTTCCACACAGACGTAAACACCAGTGTCTTCTCTCTTCACTTTTGTTAGAGAGAGGAATAATTTGCTTTCTTCTTTTTTTGTTTTAATGTTATAATACTTTTGGTCGTAAGGATTTGAACTAAAAAACACTGGAAACTTGTCTGGTACCAGTCTGGTCCAATGCAAGTGAGTTAAATACTTGTGCTCACAAGTCAACGTTACGTCTTCACCTGGACTCACACCCTTGTTCTCCTCGATCACACTCTCGCTACAGTCTGAAAGAAGAAGAGAAAGTTGAACCACTCCAACACTCACTCCAGTCATGAGACAACAAAGTTTACTCACATGCTTGGTTGAGGAGCAGCAGCACGACAAAAATGATCACCATCCTTCTGGTTGTTCCTCTGAGCACTGCAGAGCACTGAGACGAGACAAGAAGTTCTGAACTATAGAGGGAGGAGCCAGAACCAGACTTCCTCATTTCACAGTGGAAACTCAGTCGTACAACTTTACCTCTTTGTCTCACACAACAACATGTGTTTCCTACTTGAGACGAGTTTTAGAAGCTTTTGTTCATAGACTAATAAATCATTATAAATACGTGTCTTACTATCTTTGCTTGGGTGCAGTGGTTAGTGCTGCAGCTTTACCGAAGTAGAATATATAGTTCAAGTCGACTAAGATGCATCACTCAGTGAAAAACAATCCACTCTTAGACTATTTCCTGTATTTCACTGGCTCAGGTTCTCTCATCCCTGCACTGAGCCTGTGAACCATATTTTCTCAGCTCCTCTTTCAGCCAAGGTAATAAAAATAACAATTTCTAAACAATATTTTTGAACATCAACATTAGTGAAATAATATAATATTTATTTTCAACTGTCGTTTAAGTACCTTGTGACCCTGGTCTGTGAAAGGTACTTTACAATTACTTACTTTGTTAGAAGTTAGAACTTTGTTTTCTATTTATTATTGGATTTTGTTCAAATGTGTAATTTTAATACCTCATGGAAATCATTTTCGTTAACTATTTCATTGTTATTATTGTGCTTTTCTCAAAGGTCAACTAATATGTTGATTTAAGTATCTCTCAAATAGATCTTGGACTTTGATTGTTCTCATTAGTATCTATCTGTTTGTATAAAACTCTATTTTTATTGAAACCTTTACTTTAGAAAATGATCTTCAGACCTGCTTCTGAAAACACCTATTTTCTAGAGATGGTATCTTGTTTACAATAACCACGCCCACTCTGCATGAAAGAAGATGCAGGGCGTTATTCGCTGCTGCAGGAGGAGTGTAACCCATTATTATGTCATAATGGACTACGCTCTCGTAACCTCTCTTTCGCCAAGATTTCAGACGGGGGAGAACTTTATAAAGTGGAGCAGGAGAGTTGGGTTTTATATTAGTTGCCGTTTAATGAGCTGCGTCATTTTAAATAAGGTTTGTTTTATTTCTGCTAACTAAATAAAGGTCTCTGTTACTACTGTATGTCCTAAAGGGGCTATATAAATAAAGATTTTTATATTATTAGTTTATTCATAAAATGACCAGAACAAATTAAAATCTGGACAATGTTTAGTCAAATATCGGACGATGTCACACTGAAGTGCAGATGTTGCCTCCTAGTATAGAAGCACAGTAGATGTCACTCTTTTCATTACAATATTTGTCTCAGATTTCAAATTCAATGAAATTTGGCATCACTTTCAAACTGAGAGTGTCATCTAGTTACATTTCAAATTTAAGAAACAGCGTCATGATACAGCATAAAGCAGCTGATGCTGTATCATGACGCTTCAATAATCCATCACTACTGTCCACTACAAGACCGAGGGACAAAAACAAGGACTTTTCCTTGAAACGCAAACATAACTTAATCTGATTGCCATGTTTTGTTCATGGTTATACAAAACTAAGCGATATTTTAATAAAAACAATATTTATAAAACTTTGTTGTTTTGAATAAGTAAAAATGTATTTCTAAAAATGTATATTTGCATCCTAATTGATCACGATACTAAATTGAAAAATATCATCAGTGATTTTGTGTCTTTTAAGAATATACAACAATTAAAAAAAACTGTAAATTTATGCAGCTTTCACTCTTCTGCTACTTTTCTTTCTTCTCTGTCCATTTCTCTCGATGATGTATCCCAAAATTCACTGCTTTTCCTGCTTTCTCCTTCTTCACATACATACTATTGGTCCTTTAACTGAGGTGGTGATCAAAGGATCAATATATAACTGACATACCCTTTTAATATATGAAACATTGCTATAGCTGTTATATGTTTTTATAGACCAGGGAGACGAAACATGCAGATTCTCAAGTTGATACAAATGAGTGTTTAATGGTTTGATGAAGATGAGCTAATAACAGACAAACAAAGTCAATGTGAGATAAAACTAACAGCCTGTAATACTATGTATCATTTTATATCTTTATTTACAAATCTTATTTCTCTAAATATGCATCAAATCAAACATTTTAAATATCAAATTGATCAAGTTAATTTACAAACGGACGCCATCTTGTAAGTTACATCATGGTAAAGTTGATTCATCTCCTCTATGAAATATAACAAGTGTCTCACAATAAAAATGAAATATAGTTCTTAGAACGATATATATCTTATATGTGAATCAGTTAATGTCCAGAGGTGAAGTGAGTCGACGACACATCTCGAGGTAAAACTAATCCATTTCAAACATTGTTGTAGGAAGTCAAACACACTATTCCTCCTGCGTCCTGGTCTTTCTTCTCCTCTGTTGGTCATCATTCTTGCCACTGTAGACCAGTGTATAGTACGCCACTGAATATTCCGAACCCTCATGAGAACGAAGAAGAAAATGTTTGACTCAGAAATGTTAAACACAAAAACATCTTTGAGTTCATCAGGATCTTTCCAGATCTTACCAGGTGACTCTGATGATCCTCACTAGTGTGTTGTTCTAGTTCAGCCATGTCTGAAGTGTAAAAGTCACATTTTAATCTCAATTTAAAATGTTGAACTAATTGTTGTAACACTTACTTGTGGGTTTGCTTATCAAACAAACAAGAATCACGATCACAGTGAGTTGAACAGTCAAAGCAGCAGCCATCCCCCCAAAAATTATGTTGCTCGTTGATCTGCTCACATCTAAAATGATTAAACATATTTCATGACAAAGTTGCAACAATGCAAATTCAAAAAATTCTAAATGCCAATTTGCTGTGATAATCGACAGTTGAACATTGATGAAATAATAATGAGAATATTTGAATGATCTGGACAATAAACTATCCAGAAGGGAATTTAATAATGAATTTTGTTTTACAGTTCAAACTATTTAAAAGTAATAATCACAATAGGAATAATTGCACAGTAAAATATAACAATAAAATCATAAACAAGCCCAGCATAGTCAACAGAAATCAATTAAATATGTTTGTATAATGTCATATTTTTTTTAACCAACCTTGTAGAAAACATGATCTTGATGGATTCTTAAAAAATGTATTATAGAGAAATTATCTTAAGGTTTCTTAAAAAAAACCTCATAACTGCCGGAGATTAAGTGAAACAAAGACTTACTGAAAGATGATTGTTCGTCTTTCACAAGCAAGAACAAAAGAGAGAAAGTTGGATTCAAATTCTAAATTCAATACATTAAAATCGTAATCATGAATTAATTAACGGATTCTAAACCAAAATAATATCCGTCGAATAAAAATATGTAGCAGAATAAATTACTAAAAATAAACTTCAAATTCAAATAATTGATTGCCTGTTTTAAAAGGAAAATATATTATTATGGTCCAAGAATTTTTTATTAAATATTCAACCCATCAAAATATTAAAATATTTTATTCTTTTAGGACGCTCTGTTCTCTTCATCTCATCTCTTCATGTATATAAAAGTGTATTCATAGACTTGCTCAACAAAAGACAGACTATTCAAAATAATAAAAACAAATAATGAATTTAAAATCATAAAATGAGTTCCTACCTGCAGGTCCAGGATCAGATCTCTCTCCACATGAGGTGACAGACCATAATCCTCCGCCGTCAGAGAGGCTGATGTTCATGAAGAAGCTGTAGACACATTTGGTCCTCGACTGTCCCTCGTGCTCGTCTCCACAATCGTACTCATGATTTCCTTCAGTGTAAACTGAACCAGGTCTGGATTGAAACTTCTCAGGTGGAAAACAGGAGGTTACATTTTCTTGTTGTTGGTTCTGGACAGAAGAGTCAGAACTGTCTGAGGATCCTGGAGTGACAGCAGTGGTTAATCACAAATGTCTATGTTCAATTTAAAAAAAAGATAGTTTACCTGCAACTGTGAGGATTACTTGTTTAACAAGAATCCAGAGATCTTCATCAACTTCCACACAGACATAAACACCAGTATCTTCTCTCTTCACTTTTGTGAGAGAAAGGAGTATTTTTTTTTCTTCTTGTTTTGTTTTAATGTCAAAATACTTTGAGTCATAAGAATTTGAACTAAAAAACACTGGAAACTTGTCTGGTACCAGTCTGGTCCAATACAAGCGAGTTGAAGACTTGAGCTCACAAGTCAACGTTACGTCTTCACCTGGACTCACACTCTTGTTCTCCTCGATCACACTCTCTCTACAGTCTGAAAGAAGAAGAGAAAGTTGAACCACTCCAACACTCACTCCAGTCGTGAGACAACAAAGTTTACTCACATGCTTGGTTGAGGAGCAGCAGCACGACAAAAATGATCACCATCCTTCTGGTTGTTCCTCTGAGCACTGCAGAGCACTGAGACGAGACAAGAAGTTCTGAACTATAGAAGGAGGAGCCAGAACCAGACTTCCTCATTTCACAGTGGAAACTCAGTCGTACAACTTTACCTCTTTGTCTCACACATCAACATGTGTTTCCTACTTGAGACGAGTTTTAGAAGCTTTTGTTCATAGACTGATAATTCATTATAAATACTTGCTTTACTATTTTTGCTTGGGTTCAGTGGTTAGTGCTGCAGCTTCACACAAGTCAAATCTATAGTTCAAATCTACTAAGATGCATCACTCAGTGAAAAACAATCCACTCTTAGATTATTTCCTGTATTTCACTGGCTCAGGTTCTCTCATCCCTGCACTGAGCCTGTGAACCAAATCTTGTCAGCTCCTCTTTCAGCCAAGGTAATAAAAAGAACAATTTCTAAACAACATAATTAAAAATCAACATTAGTGAGACTGAAAGGCTTTCATGTGATGTTGCCTTTTAACTCTTAACATGATTAATTTATAGGTTTTGAAGTTTTTTAATAAAAATTTTTTTTTTCAAGTGTGTATTGTTTTGTCGTTTAAGTACCTTGTGACCCTGGTCTGTGAAAAGTACTTTACAATTTCTTACTTACTAAGTTATAAGTTAGAACTTTTTTTAAAATGTATTATTGGATTTGTTATCTCTTAAATATATATTGGACCTGTATTGTTGTCATTAGTATCTGTCTGTTTGTATAAAACTCTATTTTTTTTTAAATTTTAAAATTAGAAAATGATCTAAAGACCTGGCTTCTGAAAATGCTTATTTTCTGGATATCAAATCTTGTTTACCTTAACCACGCCCACTCTGCATGAAAGAATATGCAGGGCGTTATTCGCTGCTGCAGGAGAAGTATAACCCATTATTATGTCATAATGGACTACGCTCTCATAACCTCTCGTTCGCCAAGATTTCAGACGGGGGAGAACTTTATAAAGTGGAGCAGGAGAGTTCGGTTTTACATTAGTTGCCGTTTAATGAGCTGTGTCATTTTAAATAAGGTTTGTTTTATTTCTGCATATATATAAAGCTCTCTGTTACTACTGTATGTCCTAAAGGGGCTATATAAATACATTTTTTATTTAATTAGTTTATTCATAAAATGACCAGAACCCATTAAAATATGAACAATGTTTAATCAAATATCACTGAAGTGCACATGTTGCCTCCTAATATAAAAGCACAGTATATGTCACTCTTTTCATTACAATATTTGTCTCAGATTTCAAATTCAATTAAATTTTGGCATCATTTTCAAACTGAGTGCCAACTAGTTGCCTTTCAAATTTAAGAAACAGCGTCATGATACAGCATAAAGCAGCTGATGCTGTATCGTGACGCTTCATTAATCCATCACTACTGTCCACTACAAGACAGAGGGAGAAAAATAAGGACTTTTCCTTGAAACACAAACATAACTTGATTAATCTGATTGATATGTTTTGTTCATGGTTATACAAAACTAAGTGATATTTTAATAAAAACAATATTATGAAAAACTTTGTTGTTTTGCGTAAGTAAAAGTGTATTTCTAAAATTGTCTATTGGCATCCTAATTGATCACAATACTAAATTGAAAAATATCAGTGATTTTGTGTCTTTTAATAATATACAACAATTAAAAAAGAATTATAAATTCATGCAGCTTTCACTCTTCTGCTACTTTTTTTTCTTCTCTGTCCATTTCTCTCGATGATGTATCCCACTATTCACTGCTCCTCCTCTTTTTTCTTTCTTCACATACATACTATTGATTCTTTAACTGAGGTGGTGATCGAAGGATCAAAATACACCTGAAATACCCTTTTATTATATGTAACGTAGCTATAGCTGTTATATGTTTTTATTGACCACGGAGATGAAACACGCAGATTCCCAAGTTGATACAAATGAGCGTTTAATGGTTTGATGAAGATGAGCTAATAACAGACAAACAAAGACAATGTGAGATCAAACTAGCAACGTGTAATACTATGTATCCTTTTATATTTTGATAGACAAATCTTATTTCTCTAAATATACATCAAATCACACATTTTAAATATCAAACTGAGTACATTTACAAACGAATGCCATCTTGTAAGTTACATCATGGTAAAGATGATTCATCTCCTCTACAAAATATAACAAGTGTCTCACAAAAAAAAACAAAGATAAGTTTTAAAATGATAAATATCTTATATGTGAATCAGTTAATGTCCAGAGGTGAAGTGAGTCGACGACACATCTCCAGGTAAAACTAATCCATTTCAATCATTTTTGTAGGAAGTGAAACACACTATTCCTCCGGCGTCCTGGTCTTTCTTCTCCTCTGTTGGTCATCATTCTTGTCACTGTAGACCAGTGTATAGTACGCCACTGAATATTCGGAACCCTCATGAGAATGAAGAAGAAAATGTTTGACTCAGAAATGTTAAACACAAAAACATCTTTGAGTTCATCAGGATCTTTCCAGGTCTTACCAGGTGACTCTGATGATCCTCACTAGTGTGTTCTTCTAGTTCAGCCATGTCTGAAGAATAAAAGTCACATTTTAATCTCAATTTAAAATGTTGAACTAATTGTTGTAACACTTACTTGTGTGTTTGCTTATCAAACAAACGAGAATCACGATCACAGTGAGTTGAACAGTCAAAGCAGCAGCCATCCCCCCAAAAATGATGTTGATCGTCGATCCGCTCACATCTTAAATTATTAAACATATTTCATGACAAAGTTGCATCAATGCAAATTCGAAAATGTCTAAAAGCCAATTTGCTGTGATAATCGACAGTTGAACATTGATGAAATAATAATGAGAATATTTGAATGATCTGGACAATAAACTATCCAGAAGGGAATTTAATAATGAATTTTGTTTTACAGTTCAAACAATTGAAAAGTAATAATCACAATTGGAATAATTGCACAGTAAAATATAACAATAAAATCATTAACAAGTCCAGCATAGTCAACAGAAATCAATTAAATATGTTTGTATAATGTCATATTTTTTCAACCAACCTTGTAGAAAACATGATCTTGATGGGTTCTTAAAAAATATATTATAGAGAAATGATGTTAAGGTTTCTTAGAAAAAACCTCATAACTGCCGGAGATTAAGTGAAACAAAGACTTACTGAAAGATTATTGTTCGTCTTTCACAAGCAAGAACAAACACAGAAAAAGTTCGATTAAAATTCTAAATGCAATACATTAAAGTCATAATAATAAATTACGTAACAGATTCCAAACCAAAATAATATCCGCCGAATAAAAATATGTAGCAAAATAAATTACTTAAATTGAACTTAAAATTCAAATATTTTATTGCCTGGTATTAAAGGAAAATATATTATTATAGTCCAAGAATGTTGTGTTCAACTATTAACCCATCAAAATATTAAAATATTTTATTATTTTAGGACGCTCTGTTCTCTTCATCTCATCTCTTCATGTATATTAAAGTGTATTTGTAGACTTGCTCAACAGAAGACAGACTCTTCAAATTAATAATAATAAATAATGAATTTAAAATCATAAAAATTAGTTCCTACCAGCAGGTCCAGGATCAGATCTCTCTCCACATGAGGTGACAGACCATAATCCTCCACCGTCAGAGAGGTTGATGTTCATGAAGAAGCTGTAGACACATTTGGTCCTAGACTGTCCCTCGTGCTCGTCTCCACAATCGTACTCATGATTTCCTTCAGTGTAAACTGAACCAGGTCTGGATTGAAACTTCTCAGGTGGAAAACAGGAGTTTACATTTTCTTGTTGTTGGTTCTGGACAGAAGAGTCAGAACTGTCTGAGGATCCTGGAGTGACAGCAGAGATAGAATAGTCTGATAATCAGAGAATCAAACACTTAATCACAAATCTCTATGTTCAATTTAAAAACAAGATAGTTTACCTGCAACTGTGAGGATTGTTTGTTTAACAAGATTCCAGAGATCGTCAACAACTCCCACACAGACGTGAACACCAGTGTCTTCTCTCTTCACTTTTGTTAGAGAAATGACTAATTTTTTATCTTCTTTTTTTGTTTTAATGTGAGAATAGTTTGCGTCAAAAAAAATTGAACTAAAAAACACTGGAAACTTGTCTGGTACCAGTATGGTCCAATACAAGCGAGTTGAAGACTTGTGCTCACAAGTCAACGTTACGTCTTCACCTGGACTCACACTCTTGTTCTCCTCGATCACACTCTCTCTACAGTCTGAAAGAAGAAGAGAAAGTTGAACCACTCCAACACTCACTCCAGTCGTGAGACAACAAAGTTTACTCACATGCTTGGTTGAGGAGCAGCAGCACGACAAAAATGATCACCATCCTTCTGGTTGTTCCTCTGAGCACTGCAGAGCACTGAGACGAGACAAGAAGTTCTGAACTATAGAGGGAGGAGCCAGAACCAGACTTCCTGATTTCACAGTCGAAACTCAGTCGTACAACTTTACCTCTTTGTCTCACACATCAACATGTGTTTCCTACTTGAGACGAGTTTTAGAAGCATTTGTTCTTGGACTAATAATTCTTTATATATACGTGTCTTACTATCTTTGCTTGTGTGCAGTGGTTAGTGCTGCATCTTCACACAAGTAGAATCTATAGTTCAAGTCGACTAAGATGCGTCACTTAGTAAAGACAATCCACTCTTAGATTATTTCCTGGATTTCACTGGCTCAGGTTCTCTCATCCCTGCACTGAGCCTGTGAACCAAATTTTGTCAGCTCCTCTTTCAGCCAAGGTAATAAAAAGAACAATTTCTAAACAATATTTTTGAACATCAACATTAGTGAGACTGACAGGCTTTCATGTGATGTTGCCTTTTAACTCTAAAACCTATTCATTAATACTGTTAAAAGTTTTGAATTAATATTTATTTTCAACTGTGTATTGTTTTGTCGTTTGAGTACTTTGTGACCCTGGTCTATGAAAAGTACTTTACAATTACTAACTAACTAAGTTATAAGTTAGAACGTTGTTTTCTATGTATTATTGGATTTTGCTCAAATGTGGGATTTTAACATGTCATGGAAATCATATTGTCGTTGACTTATTTATTGTTATTATGGTGCTTTTCTCAAAGGTTCTCAAACTAATTTGTTGATTTAAGTATCTCTTAAACATATATTGGACATCTATTGTTATCATTAGTATCTGTCTGTTTGTATAAAACTCTATTTTTATTGAAATTTTTACATAAGAAAATGATCGTGAGACTTGTCTTCTGAAAACACTTCTTTTCTGGAGATTGAATCTTGTTTACCATAACCCACACCCACTCTGCATGCATCAAGTTGCCTTTCAAAGTTAAGAAACAGCGTCATGATACAGCATAAAGCAGCTGAAGCTGTATCATGACGCCTCATTAATCCATCACTACTGTCCACTACAAGACAGAGGGACAAAAACAAGGGATTTTTCTTGAAACACAAACATAACTTGATTAAAATGATTGATATGTTCTGTTCATGGTTATACAAAACTAAGTGATATTTTAATAAAAATAATATTATGAAAATCTATGTTGATTTGTATAAATAAAAATGTATCTTAGCATCCTAATGTATCACAACACTTAATTGAAAAATATAATCAGTGATTTTGTGTCGTTTTTCATTTAAGAAGATATATATAACAAATAAACAAAACTTGTAAATTCATGCAGTTTTCACTCTTGCTGCTACTTTTCTTTCTTCTCAGTCTATTTATCGCGATGATGTTTCCCACAATTCACTGCTCATCCTCTTTTCTCCTTCTTCACATTCATACTATTGGTTCTTTACTTAAGGTGGTGATCGAAGGATCAATATATAACTGAAATAAACTTTTATTAAATGTTACGTAGCTATAGCTGTTATATGTTTTTATAGACCACAGAGACGAAACACGCAGATTCTCAAGTTGATACAAATGAGCGTTTAATGGTTTGATGAAGATGAGCTAATAACAGACAAACAAAGACAATGTGAGATAAAACTAACAACCTGTAATACTATGTATCATTTTAGATTTTTATTTACAAATCTTATTTCTCTAAATATGCATCAAATCCCACATTTAAAATATCAAATTAAGTACATATACAAACGGACGCCATCTTGTAAGTTACATCATGGTAAAATTGATTCATCTCCTCTATGAAATATAACAAGTATTTCACAATAAAAAACAAAGATAATTCTTAGAACGATAAATATCTTATATGTGAATCAGTTGATGTCCAGAGGTGAAGTGAGTCGACGACACATCTCCAGGTAAAACTAATCCATTTCCAACATTGTTGTAGGAAGTCAAACACACTATTCCTCCTGCGTCCTGGTCTTTCTTCTCCTCTGTTGGTCATCATTCTTGTCACTGTAGACCAGTGTATAGTACGCCACTGAATATTCGGAACCCTCATGAGAACGAAGAAGAAAATGTTTGACTCAGAAATGTTAAACACAAAAACATCTTTGAGTTCATCAGGATCTTTCCAGATCTTACCAGGTGACTCTGATGATCCTCACTAGTGTGTTGTTCTAGTTCAGCCATGTCTGAAGAATAAAAGTCACATTTTAATCTCAATTTAAAATGTTGACGTAATTGTTGTAACACTTACTTGTGGGTTTGCTTATCAAACAAACGAGAATCACGATCACAGTGAGTTGAACAGTCAAAGCAGCAGCCATCCCCCCAAAAATGATGTTGCTCGTGGATCCGCTCACATCTAAAATTATTAAACATATTTCATGACAAAGTTGCAACAATGCAAATTCAAAAAATTCTAAAAGCTGATTTGCTGTCATAATCGACAGTTGAACATTGATGAAATAATGAGAATATTTGAATGATCTGGACAATAAACTATCCAGAAGGGAATTTAATTATGCATTTTGTTTAACAGTTCAAACTATTGAAAAGTAATAATTACAATAGGAATAATTGCACAGTAAAATATAACAATAACATCATTAATAAGTCCAGCATATTCAACAGAAATCAATTAAATATGTTTGTATAATGTCATATTTTTTTTAACCAACCTTGTAGAAAACATGATCTTGATGGATTCTTGAAAAATGTATTATAGAGAAATTATCTTAAGGTTTCTTAAAAAAAACCTCATAACTGCCGGAGATTAAGTGAAACAAAGACTTACTGAAAGATGATTGTTCGTCTTTCACAAGCAAGAACAACAGAGAGAAAGTTGGATTAAAATTCTAAATTCAATACATTAAAGTCGTAATCATGAATTAATTAACGGATTCTAAACCAAAATAATATCCGTCGAATATAAATATGTAGCAGAATAAATTACTTGAATTAAACTTGAAATTCAAATAATTGATTGCCTGTTTTGAAAGGAAAATATATTATTATGGTCCAAGAATTTTTTTATTAAATATTTAACCCATCAAATTATTAAAATATTTTATTATTTTAGGACGCTCTGTTCTCTTCATCTCATCTCTTCATGTATATAAAAGTTTATTCATAGATTTGCTCAACAGAAGACAGACTCTTCAAAATAATAACAATAACTAATGAGTTTAAAATCATAAAATGAGTTCCTACCTGCAGGTCCAGGATCAGATCTCTCTCCACATGAGGTGACAGACCATAATCCTCCACCGTCAGAGAGGCTGATGTTCATGAAGAAGCTGTAGACACATTTGGTCCTCGACTGTCCCTCGTGCTCGTCTCCACAATCATACTCATGATTTCCTTCAGTGTAAACTGAACCAGGTCTGGATTGAAACTTCTCAGGTGGAAAACAGGAGGTTACATTTTCTTGTTGTTGGTTCTGGACAGAAGAGTCAGAACTGTCAGAGGATCCTGGAGTGACAGCAATGGTCGAAGAGTCTGATAGTCAGAGAATCAAATAAATTGAGACTTTTTTATATTCAATTTGTTAAAAAAATAAAAAAAATACCTGCAAATCTCAGCAATGTTTGTTTTACTACAATCCAGGAGTTGTCGATAATTTCCACACAGACGTAAGTACCAGCGTCTTCTCTCTTCAATTTAATAAAAAATAGGGACAAATTCTCTCCATCTCCTTTAGGTGTAGTCTGAGAATACCCTGGAATATCAGAAGTCGAACTTGAATAGACTTCTGGAAACTTGTCTGGTACCAGTCTGGTCCAATACAAGGGATTTGAAGACTTGCTCTCACAAGTCAACGTTACGTCTTCACCTGGACTCACACTCTTGTTCTCCTCGATCACACTCTCTCTACAGTCTGAAAGAAGAAGAGAAAGTTGAACCACTCCAACACTCACTCCAGTCGTGAGACAACAAAGTTTACTCACATGCTTGGTTGAGGAGCAGCAGCACGACAAAAATGATCACCATCCTTCTGGTTGTTCCTCTGAGCACTGCAGAGCACTGAGACGAGACAAGAAGTTCTGAACTATAGAGGGAGGAGCCAGAACCAGACTTCCTGATTTCACAGTCGACACTGGTGGTGTTGCAGTGGGTTTGACATTTTTTTTAGTTATATTTTGTTTTCAAATCCTATTCTGATAATATGTGGGACTGTGAGAGAAGAACGTTACGCCTATATTCATGGGTCCAAGAAACCAAAGTCAAAATTAATTTTCAAAAATGTAACTTAATAGTTGTGATGTAAGTAAGTAAGTATGTAAGTCATTTATATTTCTAGAGCGCTTTTCCAGACCAGGGTCACAAAGTGCTTAAACAATCAAAACAATGCACAATAAGATATATACTTAAAAGGTCAAGACAACTACACACGAGTCTCAGAAAATCAAGGAAAAGCCTGGACGTATAAAATTGTCTTGAGATGTTTCTTGAAGGAGTCAGTAGATCCATCAAACGCAAAGGGAGAGGAAGAAGGATTTCTCTTCTCTGGTCCTGAAGCGTGTGCGAGGAACTATCAGCAGATTCTTATCCACAGACCTAAAAGCCCGACCCCGGATATAAGGCTGGATCAGCTCACTGATGTAAGGAGGAGCCTGACCATGAATAGCTCTGAAAGTAAGAACCAGAATTTTAAAGTTGATCCTGAAAGAAACTGGCAGCCAGCGAAGATATTTAAGGATCGGAGAAATGTGAGTTCTTCTACTAGGGCGTGATTTGAGGAGCAGGAGACACGAGAGACAGGATGGGATGATGAAACTTCATGAAGCCTCAAATTAAAAGTAGGGTGGGTGGGGGTGTAAAATACTCGATCTAAGAGTAAAGTGTTACAACTAGTGGACTCTTACCATGAGGCTTCATGAAGCTTTATAAGCTGATACTAGTAATAGGTAGATGAGGCATCATGATACTGCATCAGCCGTTTTGAAAGTCCACTAGATAACACTCTCTGCTTGAAATTACTACTAATTCAATTAAACGTTGTATCTTTTTGTTCTGAGAGTTCCCTCTAGTCGCCTTTCAAAGTGTAGAATGATACAGCATCAGCTGCTTCATGATGCCTCATCAACCCATCACTAGTTGATACTTAGTTATTGAGTCACGTTAAAATATTGATAACACATTAAAGTCACACTAGTTGCTATCATTAAACAATGACATGGTTCTGTTAAATTATTTATCACATCTTCATTACTTGCAAGAATTGAATAAACCACAAAAAGGAGTTGAATGCTTTATTTAAAAAAGACAAATTAATCAGAAGGAAAAAAGAGAAATTATTAAGTTGGAAAATAAAAGTTTATCAGTTGTCAGTCCTGACTGAGGCGTACACACACGCTTCTGTTCTCGTCTTCACTCTCTTCTTCTCTCGAGGCGTCTTCTTGAAATGAACGGGTGTCGAGTAAATCACTGAATCATCCTGAAACAGAGACGACACACAGACTCAATGGTTCTGTACGACTCAGGTCTGTTGGAGGAGAATGAGAAGCTGACCTGTTGACCAGAGCTTGATGATGTTTGCACTGTTGCTGCATCTGAATGAACGGCAGTGTTTTAATGTTTCATTATCAAAAGACAGTTACTCTTGTTGCAAAACCTACTCTTCAGTTTCTTGTTTGAATACAGTAGAAAGATTATGACCACCAGACTAACGCTCAAAGCTGCTGCCATCACTGAGAGAGAGATGATGTTCGTCACTGAAGCAGAAGTATTACCTGTTGAGAATAAAATATAATTATTTAATACATATTTCATGACAAAGTTGCATGAATGTAAATTCGTAAAATTCTAAAAGCCGATTTGCTGTTATAATCGACAGTTGAACATTAATGAAATAATAATGATAATATTTGAATGACCCAGAAAATAAACTATCCAGAAGGGAATTTAATTATGCTTTTTTTTTTACAGTTCAAACAATTGAAAAGTAATAATCACAATAGGAATAATTTCACAGTAAAATATAACAATAAAATCATTAACAAGTTCAGCATTTTCAACAGAAATCAATTAGATATGTTTGTATAATGTATTTTTTTATTAGGCAACCTTGTAGAAAACATGATCTTGATGGAGTCTTAAATGATGTATTATGGAGAAATAATCTTAAGGTTTCTTAAAAAAGAATTCATAATTGCCGGAGATTAAGTGAAACAAAGACTTACTGAAAGATGATTGTTTGTCTTTCACAAACAAGAACAAACACAGATTAAGTTGGATTAAAATTCTAAATGCAATACATTAAAGTCATAATAATAAATTCCGTAACAGATTCCAAACCAAAATAATATCCGAAGAATAAAAATATGTAGCAGAATAAATTACTTAAATTAAACCTGAATTTCAAATTATTGATTGCATGGCATTAAAGGAAAATATATTATTATAGTCCAATCATTTTTTTGATGAATATTTAACCCATCAAAATATTAAAACATTTTATTCTTTTAGGACGCACTGTTTCCTTCATCTCATCTCTTCATGTATATAAAAGTGTATTCATAGACTTGCTCTACAGAAGACAGACTCTTCAAATTAATAAAAATAACTAATGAATTTAAAATGATAAAAGGAGTTTCTACCTGCAGATCCAGGATCAGATCTCTCTCCACATGAGGTGACAGACCATAATCCTCCACCGTCAGAGAGGCTGATGTTCATGAAGAAGCTGTAGACACATTTGGTCCTCGACTGTCCCTCGTGCTCGTCTCCACAATCGTACTCATGATTTCCTTCAGTGTAAACTGAACCAGGTCTGGATTGAAACTTCTCAGGTGGAAAACAGGAGGTTACATTTTCTTGTTGTTGGTTCTGGACAGAAGAGTCAGAACTGTCTGAGGATCCTGGAGTGACAGCAGTGGTAGAAGAGTCTGATAGTCAGAGAATCAAACACTGATCACAAATCTCTATGTTCAGTAAAAAACAAAGTAGTTTACCTGCAACTGTGAGGATTGTTTGATTAACAAGATTCCAGAGATATTCAACAACTCCCACACAGATGTAAACACCAGTGTCTTCTCTCTTAACTTTTGTTAGAGAAAGGATTAATTTATTTCCTGTTTTTTTTGTTTCAATGTGAGAATACTTTCGATCATTAGAATTTGAACTAAAAAAAAATGGAAACTTGTCTGGTACCAGTCTGGTCCAATACAAGTGAGTTGAAGACTTGCGCTCACAAGTCAACGTTACGTCTTCACCTGGACTCACACTCTTGTTCTCCTCGATCACACTCTCTCTACAGTCTGAAAGAAGAAGAGAAAGTTGAACCACTCCAACACTCACTCCAGTCGTGAGACAACAAAGTTTACTCACATGCTTGGTTGAGGAGCAGCAGCACGACAAAAATGATCACCATCCTTCTGGTTGTTCCTCTGAGCACTGCAGAGCACTGAGACGAGACAAGAAGTTCTGAACTATAGAGGGAGGAGCCAGAACCAGACTTCCTGATTTCACAGTCGAAACTCAGTCGTACAACTTTACCTCTTTGTCTCACGCATCAACATGTGTTTCCTACTTGAGACGAGTTTTAGAAGCTTTTGTTCCTAGACTTATAATGCATTAAAAATACGTGTCTTACTATTTTTGCTTGGGTTCAGTGGTTAGTGCTGCAGCTTCACACACGTAGAATCTATAGTTCAAGTCGACTAAGATGCATCACTTAGTAAAGACAATCCACTCTTAGATTATTTCCTGTATTTCACTGGCTCAGGTTCTCTCATCCCTGCACTGAGTCTGTGAACCAAATTTTGTCAGCTCCTCTTTCAGCCAAGGTAATAAAAAGAACAATTTCTAAACAACATAATTAAAAATCAACATTAGTGAGACTGAAAGGCTTTCATGTGATGTTGCCTTTTAACTCTTTACAGGATTTATTCATAGGTTCTGAAGTTTTTTAATTCATATTTATTTTCAACTGTGTATTGTTTTGTCGTTTAAGTACCTTGTGACCCTGGTCTGTGAAAAGTAGTTTACAATTTCTTACTTAGTAAGTTATAAGTTAGAACTTTTTTTTAAATTTATTATTGGATTTGTTATCTCTTAAATATATATTGGACCTGTATTGTTGTCATTAGTATCTGTCTGTTTGTATAAAACTCTTTTTTTTTTTTAATTTTAACATTAGAAAATGATCTTAAGACCTGGCTTCTGAAAATGCTTATTTTCTGGATATCAAATCTTGTTTACCATAACCACGCTCACTCTGCATGAAAGAATATGCAGGGCGTTATTCGCTGCTGCAGGAGAAGTATAACCCATTATTATGTCATAATGGACTACGCTCTCATAACCTCTCGTTCGCCAAGATTTCAGACGGGGGAGAACTTTATAAAGTGGAGCAGGAGAGTTTGGTTTTACATTATTTGCCGTTTAATGAGCTGTTTCATTTTAATTAAGGTTTATTTTATTTCTGCATATATATAAAGCTCTCTGTTACTACTGTATGTCCTAAAGGGGCTATATAAATAAACATTTTTATTTAATTAGTTTATTCATAAAATGACCAGAACGCATTAAAATATGAACAATGTTTAGTCAAATATCACTGAGGTGCACATGTTGCCTCCTAATATAAAAGCACAGTATATGTCACTCTTTTCATTACAATATTTGTCTCATATTTCAAATTCAATTAAATTTTGGCATCATTTTCAAACTGAGAGTGCCAACTAGTTGCCTTTCAAATTTAAGAAACAGCGTTATGATACAGCATAAAGCAGCTGATGCTGTATCGTGACGCTTCATTAATCCATCACTACTGACCACTACAAGACAGAGGGAGAAAAACAAGGAATTTTCATTGAAACACAAACATAACTTGATTAATCTGATTGATATGTTTTGTTCATGGTTATACAAAACTAAGTGATATTTTAATAAAAACAATATTATGAAAAACTTTGTTGTTTTGTGTAAGTAAAAGTGTATTTCTAAAATTGTATATTGGCATCCTAATTGATCACAATACTAAATTGAAAAATATCAGTGATTTTGTGTCTTTTAATAATATACAACAATTAAAAAAGAACTATAAATTCATGCAGCTTTCACTCTTCTGCTACTTTTCTTTCTTCTCTGTCCATTTCTCTCGATGATGTATCCCACAATTCAATGCTCCTCCTCTTTTTTCTTTCTTCAGATACATACTATTGGTTCTTTAACTGACTGAGGTGGTGATCGAAGGATCAAAATACACCTGAAATACCCTTTTATTATATGTAACGTAGCTATAGATGTTATATGTTTTTATTGACCACGGAGATGAAACACGCAGATTCTCAAGTTGATACAAATGAGCGTTTAATGGTTTGATGAAGATGAGCTAATAACAGACAAACAAAGACAATGTGAGATAAAACTAACAGCCTGTAATACTATGTATCATTTTATATGTTTATTTACAAATCTTATTTCTCTAAATATACATCAAATCACACATTTTAAATATCAAACTGAGTACATTTACAAACGAACGCCATCTTGTAAGTTACATCATGGTAAAGTTGATTCATCTTCTCTGTGAAATATAAAAAGTGTCTCACAATAAAAAAAAAGACAAGTCTTAGAACGATAAATATCTTATATGTGAATCAGTTAATGTCCAGAGGTGAAGTGAGTCGACGACACATCTCCAGGTAAAACTAATCCATTTCAAACATTGTTGTAGGAAGTCAAACAAACTATTCCTCCTGCGTCCTGGTCTTTCTTCTCCTCTGTTGGTCATCATTCTTGTCACTGTAGACCAGTGTATAGTACGCCACTGAATATTCCGAACCCTCATGAGAACGAAGAAGAAAATGTTTGACTCAGAAATGTTAAACACAAAAACATCTTTGAGTTCATCAGGATCTTTCCAGATCTTACCAGGTGACTCTGATGATCCTCACTAGTGTGTTGTTCTAGTTCAGCCATGTCTGAAGAATAAAAGTCACATTTTAATCTCAATTTAAAATGTTGAAGTCATTGTTTTAACACTTACTTGTGGGTTTGCTTATCAAACAAACGAGAATCACGATCACAGTGAGTTGAACAGTCAAAGCAGCAGCCATCCCCCCAAAAATGATGTTTCTTGTTGATCCGCTCACATCTAAAATAATTAAAGATTTTAAATATTTCATCATTTAGGTTTTGGTCTTTCTCTGTCTTAATCTTTCATTATTGTTGCCTCAAGTGCATTTGTTTTCTTTTCTATGTTTAACTGTTTTAAGTTACTTCACTTAGAGTGAAAAGACAATATTCATATAGATTGTAAAAGTTAAGTTGTTAACATGTCGGCCACTTATCTCACCAGACCTGAACTCTCCTAGATTTTGTTTGTTATTATAAAATAAAACATGATTCTCTATAGTGGTAAATAGTAAATATTCTTATGGTTTCAAATTATAAAAGTAGACAAGTAGTGAAAGCAAAGTATGGAATTATGAAAAACTATAATTCTGTAAATACAGAAATTTGATTCATAATCATTAATTCTTACCTGCAGGTCCGCGATCAGATCTCTCTCCACATGAGGTGACAGACCATAATCCTCCACCGTCAGAGAGGCTGATGTTCATGAAGAAGCTGTAGACACATTTGGTCCTCGACTGTCCCTCGTGCTCGTCTCCAAAATCGTACTCATGATTTCCTTCAGCGTAAACTGAACCAGGTCTGGATTGAAACTTCTCAGGTGGAAAACAGGAGGTTACATTTTCTTGTTGTTGGTTCTGGACAGAAGAGTCAGAACTATCTGAGGATCCTGGAGTGACAGCAGAGGTAGAAGAGTCTGGTAGTCAGAGAATCAAACACTTAATCACACATCTCTATGTTCAGGTAAAAACAAGTAGTTTACCTGCAACTGTGAGGATTGTTTGACTTACAAGAATACAGAGATCGTCAACAACTTCCACACAGACGTAAACACCAGTGTCTTCTCTCTTCACTTTTGTTTAAGAAAGGATTCATTTATTATTTTCTTCTATTGTTTTAATGTTATAATACTTTGGGTCAAAAGAATTTATACTAAAAAAAAATGGAAACTTGTCTGGTACCAGTCTGGTCCAATACAAGTGAGTTGAATACTTGCGTTCACAAGTCAACGTTACGTCTTCACCTGGACTCACACTCTTGTTCTCCTCGATCACACTCTCTCTACAGTCTGAAAGAAGAAGAGAAAGTTGAACCACTCCAACACTCACTCCAGTCGTGAGACAACAAAGTTTACTCACATGCTTGGTTAAGGAGAAGCAGCACGACAAAAATGATCACCATCCTTCTGGTTGTTCCTCTGAGCACTGCAGAGCACTGAGACGAGACAAGAAGTTCTGAACTATAGAGGGAGGAGCCAGAACCAGACTTCCTGATTTCACAGTGGAAACTGGTGGTGTTGCAGTGGGTTTGACATTTTTTTTAAGCTATATTTCGTTGTTAAATCCTGTTATGATAATATGTGGGACTGTGACAGAAGATCGCTACGCCTATATTCATGGGTTCGAGAAACCAACCTCAAAATTAATTTTCAAAAATGTAACTTAATAGTTGTGATGTAAGTAAGTAAGTCATTTATATTTGTAGAGCGCTTTTCCAGACCAGGGTCACAAAGTGCTTAAACAATCAAAACAATACACAATAAGATATATTCTTAAAACGTCAAGACAACCAACACAGGAGTCTCAGAAAATCAAGGAAAAGTCTGCACGTATAAAATTGTCTTGAGATGTTTCTTGAAGAGTCAGTAGATCCATCAAACGCAGAGGGAGAGGAAGAAGGATTTCTCTCCTCTGGTCCTGAACCATGTGCGACTATCAGCCGATTCTGATCCACAGACCTAAAAGCCCGACCCCGAATGTAAGGCTGGATCAGATCACTGATGTTAGGAGGAGCCTGATCATGAATAGCTCTGAAAGTAAGAACCAGAATTTTAAAGTTGATCCTGAAAGAAACTGGCAGCCAGCGAAGATATTTAAGGATCGGAGAAATGTGAGTTCTTCTACTAGGGCGTGATTTGAGGAGCAGGAGACAAGAGAGACAGGATGGGATGATGAAAGTTCATGAAGCCTCAAATTAAAAGCAGGGTGAGTGGGGGGTGTAAAATACTCGATCTAAGAGTAGAGTGTTACAACTAGTGCACTCTTATCATGAGGCTTCATGAAGCTTTATAAGCTGATACTAGTAATAGGTAGATGAGGCATCATGATACTGCATCAGCCGTTTTGAAAGACCACTAGATTTCACTCTCTGCTTGAAATGAGTTCTACTAATTCAATTAAACGTTGTATTTTTTTTGTTCTGAGAGTTCCCTCTAGTCGCCTTTCAAAGTGTAGAACGATACAGCATCAGCTGCTTCATGATGCCTCATCAACCCATCAGTAGTTTATACTTAGTTATTGAGTCACGTTAAAATATTGATAACACATTAAAGTCTCACTTGTTGCTATCATTCAACAATGACATGGTTCAGTTAAATTATTTATGACATATTCATTACTTGCAAGAAGAAATAAACCACAAAAAGGAGTTGAATGCTTTATTTAAAAAAGACAAATTAATCAGAAGGAAAAAAGAGAAATTATTAAGTTGGAAAATAAAAGTTCATCAGTTGTCAGTCCTGACTGAGGCGTACACACACGCTTCTGTTCTCGTCTTCACTCTCTTCTTCTCTCGAGGCGTCTTCTTCAAATGAACGGGTGTCGAGTAAATCACTGAATCATCCTGAAACAGAGACGACACACAGACTCAATGGTTCTGTACGACTCAGATCTGTTGGAGGAGAATGAGAAGCTGACCTGTTGACCACAGCTTGATGATGTTTGCACTGTTGCTGCATCTGAATGAACAACAGTGTTTTAATGTCTCATTATCAAAAGACAGTTACTCATGTTGCAAAACCTACTCTTCAGTTTCTTGTTTGAATACAGTAGAAAGATTATGACCACCAGACTAACGCTCAAAGTTGCTGCCATCACTGAGAGAGACATGATGTTCGTCACTGAAGCACAAGTATGACCTGTTAGGAATAAAATATAATTATTTAATACATATTTCATTAAAAAGTTGCATGAATGTAAATTCGTAAAATTCTAAAAGCTGATTTGCTGTCATAATCGACAGTTGAACATTAATGAAATAATAATGAGAATATTTGAATGAACCGGACAAAAACTATCCGGAAGGGAATTTAATTATGCATTTTGTTTAACAGTTCAAACAATTGAAAAGTAATAATTACAATCGGAATAATTGCACAGTAAAATATAACAATAAAATCATAAAAAAAGTCCAGCATATTCAACAGAAATACATTTAATATATTTGTATAATGTTTTGTTTTTTTGGCAACCTTGTAGAAAACTTGATCTTGATGGAGTGTTAAATAATTCATTATAGAGAAATGATCTTAAGGTTTCTTAGAAAAAACTCCTAACTGCCGGAGATTAAGTGAAGACTTACTGAAAGATGTTTGTTCGTCTTTCACAAGCAAGAACAAACACAAAAAAGTTGGATTAAAATTTTAATTGCAATACATTAAAGTCATAAATATAAATTACGTAACAGATTCAAAACCAAAATAATATCCGCCAAATAAAAATATGTAGCAGAATAAATTACTTAAATTGAACTTAAAATTCAAATATGTTATTACCTGGTACTAAAGGAAAATATATTATTATAGTCCAAGAATTTTTGTGTTCAACTATTAACCCATCAAAATATTAAAATATTTTATTATTTTAGGACGCTCTGTTCTCTTCATCTCATCTCTTCATGTATATAAAAGTTTATTTACAGACTTGCTCAACAGAAGACAGACTCTTCAAATTAATAATAATAAATAATGAATTTAAAATCATAAAACGAGTTCCTACCTGCAGGTCCAGGATCAGATCTCTCTCCACATGAGGTGACAGACCATAATCCTCCGCCGTCAGAGAGGCTGATGTTCATGAAGAAGCTGTAGACACATTTGGTCCTCGACTGTCCCTCGTGCTCGTCTCCACAATCGTACTCATGATTTCCTTCAGTGTAAACTGAAGCAGGTCTGGATTGAAACTTCTCAGGTGGAAAACAGGAGGTTACATTTTCTTGTTGTTGGTTCTGGACAGAAGAGTCAGAACTGTCTGAGGATCCTGGAGTGACAGCAGTGGTAGAAGAGTCTGATAGTCAGAGAATCAAACACTTAATCACAAATCTCTATGTTCAATTAAAAACAAAGATAGTTTACCTGCAACTGTGAGGTTTGTTTGTTTAACAAGATTCCAGAGATCGTCAACAACTCCCACACAGACATAAACACCAGTATCTTCTTTCTTCACTTTTGTGAGATTAATGACTAATTTTTTTTCTTCTTTTTTTGTTTTAATGTGAGAATACTTTGAGTCAAAAGAATTTGAACTAAAAAACACTGGAAACTTGTCTGGTACCAGTCTGGTCCAATACAAGGGATTTGAAGACTTGTGCTCACAAGTCAACGTTACGTCTTCACCTGGACTCACACTCTTGTTCTCCTCGATCACACTCTCTCTACAGTCTGAAAGAAGAAGAGAAAGTTGAACCACTCCAACACTCACTCCAGTCGTGAGACAACAAAGTTTACTCACATGCTTGGTTGAGGAGCAGCAGCACGACAAAAATGATCACCATCCTTCTGGTTGTTCCTCTGAGCACTGCAGAGCACTGAGACGAGACAAGAAGTTCTGAACTATAGAAGGAGGAGCCAGAACCAGACTTCCTCATTTCACAGTCGAAATTCAGTCGTACAACTTTACCTCTTTGTCTCACACATCAACATGTGTTTCCTACTTGAGGCGAGTTTTAGAAGCTTTTGTTTCTTAGACTAATAAATCATTATAAATACGTGTCTTACTATCTTTGCTTGGGTGCAGTGGTTAGTGCTGCAGCTTCACACAAGTAGAATCTATAGTTCAAGTCGACTAAGATTCGTCACTTAGAGAAAAACAATCCACTCTTAGATTATTTCCTGTATTTCACTGGCTCAGGTTCTCTCATCCCTGCACTGAGCCTGTGAACCAAATTTTCTCAGCTCCTCTTTCAGCCAAGGTAATAAAAAGAACAATTTCTAAACAATATTTTGGAACATCAACATTAGTGAGACTGACAGGCTTTCATGGGATGTTGCATTTTTAATCTTAATATGATTTATTCATAGGTTCTGAAGTTTTTTAATTCATATTTATTTTCAACTGTGTATTGTTTCGTCGTTTAAGTACCTTGTGACCCTGGTCTGTGAAAGGTACTTTACAATTAAAGTTACCAAGTTACCACTTTGTTTTCTTTTTACTATTAGATTTTACTCAAATGTGAGATTTTAATACCTGATGGAAATCATATTGCCGTGGACTATTTAATTGTTATTATTGTGCTTTTTTCAAAGGTCGACTAATATGTTGATTTAAGTATCTCTTTACTAGATCTTGGACCTCAATTGTTCTCATTAGTATCTGTCTGTTTGTATAAAACTGTATTTTTATTGAAATCTTTACATTCGAGAATGATCTTCAGACCTGCTTACGGAAAATACTCATTTTCTGGAGATGGTATCTTGTTTACCATAACAACGCCCACTCTGCATGAAAGAAGATGCAGGGAGTTATTCGCTGCTGCAGGAGGAGTGTAGCCCATTATTATGTCATAATGGACTACGCTCTCATAACCTCTCGTTCGCCAAGATTTCAGACGGGGGAGAACTCTATAAAGTGGAGCAGGCGAGTTGGGTTTTATATTAGTTGCCGTTTAATGGGCTGTTTCATTTTAAATAAGGTTTGTTTTATGTCTGTTTATATAAGGTAAGGTAAAACTTTATTGATCCGTCAGGAGGTCTCCTTTGGGAAATTGTTTAATAATATACATATATAATATATAAAGCTCTCTGTAACTACTGTATGTCCTAAAGGTGCTATATAAATAAACATTTTTATTTGATTAGTTTATTCATAAAATGACTAGTGTGACATCGTTGGTTCCAGATTTTCATTCCGTCTAAAGTGCATGATGCTGCCTCCTAGTAGTAAAGCACACTAGATGTCACTCTTTTCATTACAATATTTGTCCCGGATTTCAAATTTAATTAAATTTGGCATCATTTTCAAACTTAGAGTTCCATCTAGTTGCCTTTCAAAGTTAAGAAACAGCGTCATGATACAGCATAAAGCAGCTGATGCTGTATCATGACGCCTCATTAATCCATCACTACTGTCCACTACAAGACAGAGGGACAAAAACAAGGGATTTTCCTTGAAACACAAACATAACTTAATTAAAATGATTGATATGCTCTGTTCATGGTTATACAAAACTAAGATATATTTTAATAAAAATAATATTATGAAAATCTATGTTGTTTTGTATAAATAAAAATGTATCTTAGCATCCTAATTTATCACAACACTTGATTGAAAAATATAATCAGTGATTTTGTGTCGTTTTTCATTTAAGAAGATATATATAACAAATAAACAAAATTTGTAAATCATGCAGTTTTCACTCTTGCTACTTTTCTTTCTTCTCTGTCCATTTATCTTGATGATGTTTCCCACAATTCACTGCTCCTCCTCTTTTCTCCTTCTTCACATACATACTATTGGTTCTTTACTTAAGGTGGTGATCGAAGGATCAATATATAACTGAAATAAACTTTTATTAAATGTTACGTAGCTATAGCTGTTATATGTTTTTATAGACCACAGAGACGAAACACGCAGATTCTCAAGTTGATACAAATGAGCGTTTAATGGTTTGATGAAGATGAGCTAATAACAGACAAACAAAGACAATGTGAGATAAAACTAACAGCCTGTAATACTATGTATCATTTTATATTTTTATTTACAAATCTTATTTCTCTAAATATACATCAAATCAAACATTTTAAATATCAAATTGATCAAGTTAATTTACAAACGGACGCCATCTTGTAAGTTACATCATGGTAAAGTTGATTCATCTCCTCTATGAAATATAACAAGTATTTCACAATAAAAAAGAAATATAGTTCTTAGAACGATAAATATCTTATATGTGAATCAGTTAATGTCCAGAGGTGAAGTGAGTCGACGACACATCTCCAGGTAAAACTAATCCATTTCCAACATTGTTGTAGGAAGTCAAACACACTATTCCTCCTGCGTCCTGGTCTTTCTTCTCCTCTGTTGGTCATCATTCTTGTCACTGTAGACCAGTGTATAGTACGCCACTGAATATTCGGAACCCTCATGAGAACGAAGAAGAAAATGTTTGACTCAGAAATGTTAAACACAAAAACATCTTTGAGTTCATCAGGATCTTTCCAGATCTTACCAGGTGACTCTGATGATCCTCACTAGTGTGTTGTTCTAGTTCAGCCATGTCTGAAGAATAAAAGTCACATTTTAATCTCAATTTAAAATGTTGAACTAATTGTTGTAACACTTACTTGTGGGTTTGCTTATCAAACAAACGAGAATCACGATCACAGTGAGTTGAACAGTCAAAGCAGCAGCCATCCCCCCAAAAATGATGTTGCTCGTGGATCCGCTCACATCTAAAATTATTAAACATATTTCATGACAAAGTTGCAACAATGCAAATTCAAAAAATTCTAAAAGCCAATTTGCTGTGATAATCGACAGTTGAACATTGATGAAATAATAATGAGAATATTTGAATGATCTGGACAATAAACTATCCAGAAGGGAATTTAATAATGAATTTTGTTTTACAGGTCAAACTATTTAAAAGTAATAATCACAATAGGAATAATTGCACAGTAAAATATAACAATAAAATCATAAACAAGTCCAGCATATTCAACAGAAATCAATTAAATATGTTTGTATAATGTCATATTTTTTTTAACCAACCTTGTAGAAAACATGATCTTGATGGATTCTTAAAAAATGTATTATAGAGAAATTATCTTAAGGTTTCTTAAAAAAAACCTCATAACTGCCGGAGATTAAGTGAAACAAAGACTTACTGAAAGATGATTGTTCGTCTTTCACAAGCAAGAACAACAGAGAGAAAGTTGGATTCAAATTCTAAATTCAATACATTAAAATCGTAATCATGAATTAATTAACGGATTCTAAACCAAAATAATATCCGTCGAATAAAAATATGTAGCAGAATAAATTACTAAAATTAAACTTGAAATTGGAATAATTGATTGCCTGTTTTAAAAGGAAAATATATTATTATGGTCCAAGAATTTTTTATTAAATATTCAACCCATCAAAATATTAAAATATTTTATTCTTTTATGACGCTCTGTTCTCTTCATCTCATCTCTTCATGTATATAAAAGTGTATTCATAGTCTTGCTCAACAAAAGACAGACTATTCAAAATAATAAACACAAATAATGAATTTAAAATCATAAAATGAGTTCCTACCTGCAGGTCCAGGATCAGATCTCTCTCCACATGAGGTGACAGACCATAATCCTCCACCGTCAGAGAGGCTGATGTTCATGAAGAAGCTGTAGACACATTTGGTCCTCGACTGTCCCTCGTGCTCATCTCCACAATCGTGCTCATGATTTCCTTCAGTGTAAACTGAAGCAGGTCTGGATTGAAACTTCTCAGGTGGAAAACAGGAGGTTACATTTTCTTGTTGTTGGTTCTGGACAGAAGAGTCAGAACTGTCTGAGGATCCTGGAGTGACAGTAGTGGTTAATCACAAATGTCTATGTTCAATTTAAAAAAAAAAATAGTTTACCTGCAACTGTGAGGATTACTTGTTTAACAAGATTCCAGAGATCTTCATCAACTTCCACACAGACATAAACACCAGTATCTTCTCTCTTCACTTTAATAAAAAATAGGGACAAATTCTCTCCATCTCTTTTAGTTCTAGTCTGAGAATACCCTGGAATATCAGAAGTCGAACTTGAATAGACTTCTGGAAACTTGTCTGGTACCAGTCTGGTCCAATACAAGGGATTTGAAGACTTGCTCTCACAAGTCAACGTTACGTCTTCACCTGGACTCACACTCTTGTTCTCCTCGATCACACTCTCTCTACAGTCTGAAAGAAGAAGAGAAAGTTGAACCACTCCAACACTCACTCCAGTCGTGAGACAACAAAGTTTACTCACATGCTTGGTTGAGGAGCAGCAGCACGACAAAAATGATCACCATCCTTCTGGTTGTTCCTCTGAGCACTGCAGAGCACTGAGACGAGACAAGAAGCTCTGAACTATAGAGGGAGGAGCCAGAACCAGACTTCCTCATTTCACAGTGGAAACTGGTGGTGTTGCAGTGGGTTTGACATTTTTTTTAACTATATTTCGTTGTTAAATCCTATTCTGAGAATATGTGGGACTGTGAGAGAAGAACGCTACACCTATATCCATGTGTCCGAGAAACCAAACTCAATATTTATTATCAAAAATGTAACTTAATAGTTGTGATTTAAGTAAGTAAGTAAGTAATTTATATTTGTAGAGTGCTTTTCCAGACCAGGGTCACAAAGAGCTCAAACAATCAAAACAATTCACAATAAGACATATACTTAAAAGGTCAAGATAACACAGAGACCAACACAGGAGTCTCAGAAAATCAAGGAAAAGCCTGCACTTATAAAATTGTCACGAGATGTTTCTTGAAGGAGTCAGTAGATCCATCAAACGCAGAGGGAGAGGAAGAGGAAGCTGTAAAATACTCGATCTAAGAGAAGAGTGTTACAACTTGTGGACTCTTATCATGAGGATCCATGAAGCTTTATAAGCTGATACTAGTAATAGGTGGATGAGGCATCATGATACTGCATCAGCCGTTTTGAAAGTCCACTAGATCTCACTCTCTGCTTGAAATTAGTTTTACTAATTCAATTAAACATTGTATTTCTTTGTTCTAAGAGTTCCCTCCAGTCGCCTTTCAAAGTGTAGAATGATACAGCATCAGCTGCTTCATGATGCCTCATCAACCCATCAGTAGTTTATACTTAGTTATTGAGTCACGATAAAATATTGATAACACATTAAAGTCACACTTGTTGCTATCATTCAACAATGACATGGTTCAGTAAAATGATTTATCACATCTTCATTAGTTGCAAGAAGAAATAAACCACAAAAAAAGGATTTGAATGCTTTATTTAAAAAAGAAGAAATTAATCAGCAGGAAAAAAAAGAGAAATGGATTAAGTGGGAAAATAAAAGTTTATCAGTTGTCAGTCCTGACTGAGGCGTACACACACGCTTCTGTTCTCGTCTTCACTCTCTTCTTCTCTCGAGGCGTCTTCTTCAAATGAACGGGTGTCGAGTAAATCACTGAATCATCCTGAAACAGAGACGACACACAGACTCAATGGTTCTGTACGACTCAGATCTGTTGGAGGAGAATGAGAAGCTGACCTGTTGACCACAGCTTGATGATGTTTGCACTGTTGCTGCATCTGAATGAACGACAGTGTTTTAATGTTTCATTATCAAAAGACAGTTACTCATGTTGCAAAACCTACTCTTCAGTTTCTTGTTTGAATACAGTAGAAAGATTATGACCACCAGACTAACGCTCAAAGCTGCTGCCATCACTGAGAGAGAGATGATGTTCGTCATTGAATTACAAGTATTACCTGTTGAGAATAAAATAAAATTATTTAATACATAATTCATGAGAAAGTTGTCAAACGAGAATCACGATCACAGTGAGTTGAACAGTCGAAGCAGCAGCCATCCCCCCATTATGATGTTGCTTGTTGATCCGGTTACATCTAAAATTAATTAACATTTAAAATATTTGTTTTTTTATCTGTTTTAAGTTACTTCACTTAGAGTGAAAAGACAATATTCATATAGATTGTAAAAGTTGCGTTTTTAATAAGTCGGCCACGTATCTCACCAGACCTGAACTCTCCTAGATTTTGTTTGTTATTATAAAATAAAACATGATTCTCTATAGTAAATACTAAATATTCTAATGGTTTTAAATTATAAAATTGGAAAAATAGACAAAGCAAAAGTATTGCATTCTGAAAAACTACAATTCTTTACATTCAGTAATTTTATTCATCATCATAAATTCCTACCTGCAGGTCCAGGATCAGATCTCTCTCCAAATGAGGTGACAGACCATAATCCTCCGCCGTCAGAGAGGCTGATGTTCATGAAGAAGCTGTAGACACATTTGGTCCTCGACTGTCCCTCGTGCTCGTCTCCACAATCGTACTCATGATTTCCTTCAGTGTAAACTGAACCAGGTCTGGATTGAAACTTCTCAGGTGGAAAACAGGAGGTTACATTTTCTTGTTGTTGGTTCTGGACAGAAGAGTCAGAACTGTCTGAGGATCCTGGAGTGACAGCAGTGGTAGAAGAGTCTGATAGTCAGAGAATCAAACACTTAATCACAAATCTCTATGTTCAATTAAAAAAAAAGATAGTTTACCTGCAACTGTTAGAGTTGTTTGTTTAACAAGACTCATGACATCTTCAACGACTTCCACACAAACGTAAACACCAGTATCTTCTCTCTTCACTTTTGTTAGAGAAAGTAATAATTTGTTTTCTTTTTTTTTTGTTTCAATGTAAGAATACTTTGGATCAATACAATTTGAACTAAAAAAAACTGGAAACTTGTCTGGTACCAGTCTGGTCCAATACAAGCGATTTGAAGACTTGCGCTCACAAGTCAACGTTACGTCTTCACCTGGACTCACACTCTTGTTCTCCTCGATCACACTCTCTCTACAGTCTGAAAGAAGAAGAGAAAGTTGAACCACTCCAACACTCACTCCAGTCGTGAGACAACAAAGTTTACTCACATGCTTGGTTGAGGAGCAGCAGCATGACAAAAATGATCACCATCCTTCTGGTTGTTCCTCTGAGCACTGCAGAGCACTGAGACGAGACAAGAAGTTCTGAACTATAGAGGGAGGAGCCAGAACCAGACTTCCTGATTTCACAGTGGAAACTCAGTCGTAATGTCACACATAAACTTCTTTCTCCTCCTATCGGGCCAATTGTTTAGAAACCTGAATAATAGATTGATAAAATCAACACTTTTCTGAGAATAGTTTCTAGGGTGCAGCATGATGGTCCCATATTTGAGTCTAGTTTGAGTTCGGGGGAACCACAGTTCCATTTTTGTAAGATCTCTGTTAGTGTGGGTTTCCTCCCACATGTCAAAGACAGAGATTTATCAATAATTAATGCATTTTTATTTCAAAAAGTAGCATCATTATAGTCAACCACTGATCCTGGAATCCCAGACTGATTAGTCTGAGAAAACTACTGCTGATCATACTAGTCCTTAGCCTAGCCAATGTTACTGGCTTTGATCTGCATTAGAAGCTCATTTTGCCCCCCCCCCATTAAACTTCACACACAGACATCCTCCTTGTCTATTTTCTTAAAAAAAAAAAAAAGAAGCAGACTACTACACATGTACGGGTTCCCTGCCATGCCAACATCCTTACTTTATCTGCTCATCCAAAGTTGGTTTGTTGAGGTAGTAGCTTCAGCAAGTATGTGTGTCCAGAAGGCATCCTAATCTACTTTATCCGAGCCCTATCAACGCTGAGAAGCAACGGCTCTATTCAGGGCTTCACCTCTAAGGGAGAGCCCAGCCACAATGAGGAGAAAAACTCGTTCCAGTTTTGCTTCCAGCTACAATCGTGTCACTCATTATCCATGGCTCTGACCATAGTTGAAGCTATGGATTTAGATGGGCCGATATACCTAGAACTCTTTTCACCACTGCACATTCAGATTTGTCCTCATGCTATTGGAAGCTCCAGGTATTACCTGCCAATGGTTCGCTTTGGCCACCATCGTTTAACCATTTTTGAACTGATCACCACAAGAGGTGTGGCAAGAACACCCATATACACTCAGATTCTTCCCCAACATAGATTCCAACAAATACATATCTTTATAAAACGGCAAAAATATTAAACATGAATCCAGTCCCAGGCGTATAAATGTGCATGTATTGTATGAACCTGGTAAGTAAGTAATAGTTATTTGTAAAGTACCTTTCTAGATCAGGGTCACAAAATGCTTAAACAATCAAAATAATACACAGTTAAACTGGTACCCTGAACTCACCCCTGAGCTAACTACAGCACTTGTTTGCTGTCCCTGCAAGTTCTGAACTTCATTGCAAGCTATTTCCAAAATCCAAGCCTGCACAAATAAAAACGTCTTAAGATGTTTCTTGAAGGAGTCAGTAGATCATCAAACACAGAGGGAGAAGAAGATCGTTCCAAAACTTAGGAGCAACAGCCTGGAAGGATTTCTCTCCTCTGGTCCGGAAGCTTGTTTAGGAACCATCAGTAGATTCTGATCCACAGACCTCAGAGCCCGAGCTGGGGTGTAAGGCTGGATCAGATCAGTGATGTAAGGAGGAGCCTGAATAGCTCTGAAAGTAAGAACCAGGATTTTAAAGTTGATCCTGAAAGAAACTGATAGCCAGTGAAGAGTTTTAAGGATCGGGGAAATTTGAGTTCTTCTACTAGAGCAGGTCAGAATTCTCGCTGCATAGTTTTGTATTACCTGCAGGTGAGACAGCTGCTTCTTGTTTAGAGGCGAAAATAAACTGTTACAATAGTATAAACGAGAAGCCACAAAAACATGCATTATAATTCCAGATCGTGTTGTGACACCATTTTCCTAAGTTTAGAGATTTCTCTCAGTTGAAAGAAACCGTTTTTTTTTTGTTTTTTTTAACTTGTTTATTGTCAACTCAAATCAATCACAGATGACATATCCATAATATGTAGTATACATACAACAAGGTACTCTCGACTGGTCCCTTAGTTGTCTTATGCAGCTATTACATTGTCTAACCTGATAGAGCCAGTTGCCCGATGTGTCCTGGGCAGAGGATGGTGACACTTCCTCCCGGGGTTTAACACACCCAGTGTGAGCCTGCAGCTGTTGTCAGGTGAACTAAGCGGTCGCTGCGCATGACGAAAGAACTCGCTTTCAGAGCCGTCGTTAAGCTCCGTCAAACGTGAACAAATATAAACGTAAAAGTCATCCTAACTATTTCACAGTGAACTCCAAAAGTTTTTTTAAACTCGGCATATCCGTTGTGAGGAAAGAGTGATCACTCGGGCTCCTGGAACAAGGCTTTAACATCCGTGCTCGTCAGCTCCCGTTCCACCCGGTCCCGTTCATCTTCTCGCACCTGAATTTCGAGTTCGCGCAGCGCTGGGACGGCATCGTAAGTGAAGGGAAAACTTTCTCGCCGTTCTCCGTCGACATCTTGAGCTGTGCGGGGTAGATGCACCTGGCTGTGATGTTCTTGAGCTTCAGCTGTTTGATCACCGCTCGCACCCGAGCTCGCCTTCGCTGCACCTCCGGCGAATAATCGTGGTCAAAGAAGATCGGCTTGTTGTTGTACAGGACTCGTCTTTGACTCCAAGCATGTTTGATTCCAACTTCTTTGGTAGAGAAGTCCAGAAACCTCACCACTATCGATCTCGGTGCAGCGTCAGGGTCGCTCGGCTCGGCAAATGTCGCTCGATGCGCTCTCTCCATTTGAAAGTTAATGTCCGCTGGCAGTTGATGGATGGTCGACTTCAACATTTGTTGCAGAAAACTCTTCATGTTGTCACCCTCAGACCCTTCTGGAACTTGATATATCTGCAGATTGTTGCGTCGCGACCTATTTTCCAAGTCCTCATTCCGGGCCGTCAGGCTAGCTTCTCGTTGCAGAAGATAACGAAGGGTTCAACCATGTAGCTTCTGTGTCTCTTCGCCACAACCTATTCTGTTTTCTGTTTCCGTTGTCCGCTCTCCCAACTGCTTGATAACTTGCTTGAGTTCTTGAAGTGAAGTCTCCAGTTTAGTCAGAGTCTGTCTGGTGTGACTATGGCCTTCCGCGTTCTCTTTAGCTCCACCATTAGCCTCGACTCCGGCTCATCAGCGATATCATCTGTTATTTTCCATTTCTTGTCCAATTTGTCTTGTCGACTCGTTCCCTTTCCTTTGGATGAGGTTGACATGTTTTTCTTGTCTTCCCCCCCCCCCCCGAGTATATTCAGTTTAGTTAGGACGTTATCTTAGTTTTAACGACGAAGCTGAATTTCTACGCTGTTGCCTGTGTCATGGCGTCACCGGAAGTCCGAAAGAAACAGTTTTTGATCCGTTTTTTTGCAGACTAGAGTACTAGAGAGTACTAGAGACATGTCTTTGTCGAATACAACACTCAGGTTTCTGGCCTACTCCAATAGCAGGCAAATTCAAGTTTAACCAGATTGTTTTTTTCCATTCACTTCTAACTATGTGGGAAAAGAATTTTAGCGTAAAGCTTTTTTGTGGTTCACCACTGACTCTGACTCATAGCACAATAGGTACTCCGGTTAGAGTTGATGTACGACTCTTGACAACTCTGTATCGACAGCTCTGGCAACCCACATAAAATGACTGCATGCATGTGGCTCCCTTATCTCGGTTTGACACGTGATCTGAACCGGAAAAAAAGGTGCAACCCCAGTGTTCTTCTTTGCAAAGCTGAGAGACTAAAGTAGTCACAGGATGAACTTGGTTCACCTTTCAAGTTTTCAATTGGTAGTAACTTCAGCGATAGGAAGAGAAAGTTCAAAGTTCACAGTACTAGAAGAGGATGTGTGAGTTACTTGTTTTCTTGAAATAAACAAAATATCTCTCAGAACCAGCATAAAAAAATATATATTTGTCATTTCACCTCATATCTACTGCAGAACCCACTTATCAATAATATTTCTTTAGTTAAAAGTTTCCTTTACATTACCTTTTTTATGGTAAGCCAGAAAAGTATTATCTATGTGTGTGTTAATAATGCACAAGAAATTACCTAAAGATAAATTGTTTATTTTAAAACAATGAAATAGATATCCTTATTTAGTAGAATAACCTTTGACAAAAATATTTGTTTGCATGTTTCTACAGAACAAAAAAATATCAGCCTCTTATTATTGTTCTAGTCCGACCACAATGGTTTGAGCTGTTAATGTTTCCGTGTCCAAAGAACACATTTGAAAATACCAAAGATCATTTTTTTCAAGTGTGTGGTCTATCAGCACACGCAAATGCTGCCAACGCTAGACAACGAAACTGAACATTTTCCACTGGAGACCTTTTGAACACGTCTGCCATGCAAATGTCATTTCCTGTTGATTCACACCTGCCACTCTTCTTCGCAGCAATCAGAGATGGTGGTCAGTCCAAACGGTTTGCAGAGCGCTCGGTCTGCTATCGAAACTTCTGGCTGAGCATTTCGACGCCTTCGCTTTGCACGATTGTGGTTAATGGTTTGCAATGAAGCGTAGAGATTGCAGGTTATCTCAGGGCAGCTTTCAGGGTACCAGTTTATTTAAAAAATATATATGTTTTCTGAAGCCGAACCAGGCTCTTCGGTGTCAGCAGGAGAATTTCTGAACGTTTCCTATATCCACGAAAAAAAATAGCCTCTACATCCACCTTCTCAACAAGACTTTTAAACTCGTAGAAATTGAAACAGATCGGTAGATAAAGCAACATCCTGTCAGCGCTGTGGCAGCCAGGAAGTCGTGAGAGCGAGCGTTCGTGCTCAATCATGAAGCCCTCAGTCAAAAATCTGAACACAATCCCAACCACATCCTTCAGTGGAAGAGAAAGAAGAGAGTAATATCTGATAAAGTTTGAATGTTACAAGTTCTGCATTTTAAGCACTTTAATAATTTAACCAGTTTGACCCTTAAAGTGAAACAAACATATGAAGCTTTAAAAATATATTTTCTCTACATCTATCGAGAATTGGAGGTCGTTGAAGCAATACCTGGGAGGAGTTTGTATGTTTGAATTTTTTTTTTTGACTTCCTTAACATGCCAAAAACAAGTTATTTTTTCATCCCAATGCCTTTCATTGTCCATTTTATCAGAGAAACATATGGAATACGAATTGCATTATATGAAATTGTTAGTTTTGTAGAAAATTTTTATAATAGATATAGATGTCATTGATAGTTTTATTTTTGGTAATAGGTTTCGGGATGGGACTAGAGAAACCCATGAACAAAGAAGTTTGTGGATTTTCTACTTAAAACGTGTGCACACTCAAATCCAGAAAATGGGACATGTACAAAAATATTCAGATGTATAAATCTGTGCATGCACACAAATTCAAGTGCTTTTTCTTTGTCTTAAGTTTTAGAGACTCTTCCCAAACTTAGTTTTTGGGAGTCGTCCTTACGACTAAGGACATATATAGGGCTTGAGATGGACCAGTGGTTCAGTGCGGGGTCCTGAGTCATAAGGTGTCTGTATTGTCTGTGCTGGAGAAGAAAGAGCTGAGCCAATAGACGTTTTTTCCCCATTCTTATCTTAGGTCAGGAGCCTGACCAAGAGAACAACATCATGGATGCAAGCAGCCAAAACGAGTTTTCTCTGCAGAGTGTCTGGACTCTCCCTTAAGGCCTTGACACGCCGCAGAGATTATCGGGCGTTTGACGCCGTCGGGCAGTCCCCTGTGGTCGAAGCCCCGAGTCCCTGTTACGGTGTACATTTTAGGACATCGTCAGGTATCAGACCAAACGGCTTCATCCAACAGACGAAGCAGCCTCAGACAAACATCCGTCAGACGAAGAAGCCTCAGAAAAACACACATTAGATAGATCATTTTATTTATCTGAGTTCAGAAATTCACAATTCAGGCAGAAGATTTACACATGAACACGTTTAAAAAAAAAAAAAAAGCAAGAATACAAAGTTTTGCTAACTTTGGGAATGTACATAGTCAGGTATCAGACCAAACGGCATCAGAAAAACCTCCATCAGACGAAGCAGCCTCAGACTAAACGGCCTCAGACGAAGCAACCTCAGAAAAACCTCCGTCAGACGAAGCAGCCTCAGACTAAACGGCCTCAGACGAAGCAGCCTCAGAAAAACCTCCGTCAGACGAAGCAGCCTCAGACTAAACGGCCTCAGACGAAGCAGCCTCAGAAAAACCTCCTTCAGACGAAGCAGCCTCAGACTAAACGGCCTCAGACGAAGCAGCCTCAGAAAAACCTCCGTCAGACGAAGCAGCCTCAGACTAAACGGCCTCAGACGAAGCAGCCTCAGAAAAACCTCCGTCAGACGAAGCAGCCTCAGACTAAACGGCCTCAGACGAAGCAGCCTCAGAAAAACCTCCGTCAGACGAAGCAGCCTCAGACTAAACGGCCTCAGACGAAGCAGCCTCAGACTAAACGGCCTCAGACAAACCTCCGTCAGATCGAACTTTGTCAACCTTCAAAATAAAAGTCCCCAGACAAAACTACATCAGATAGCGTCTGGAAAAAATAAGCGAACCATTTTATTGCAAATTAAACCGGAAGTGCATGTGATAACGACGTGATACTAGACAAAACGACATCAGATAGCATCTGGGAAAAAAAAAATCACCGGAGCATTTTATTTCGAATAAAACCGGAAATACATGTGATGTCACCGGGATCAACCACGCTGATATATCCTAAACATCGCTTGTCGCTTCATAATAAAATGTAATACAAAAAAAACACACAATGCAATCGACTTACCTTGCTTGTATCCAAAGCGAATATATTTTTTTTTCACCTCAAATCGCGCCACGGTAGTTGCAATCAGTGACGTCACATGTATTTCTGGTTTCAATCAAAATAAATAGTTGTTTCCAAAATGCCATCAGATTTTTTAGTATCGTTATCACATGATTTTTTGTGCTATCTGATGTCGTTTTGTCTAATATCATGTAGTTATCACATGCATTTCCTGTTTTATTTGAAATAAAAAGAAGCGATTTTTTTTCCAGACGCGATCTGATGTAGTTTTGTCTGGGGACTTTTATTTTAAAGGTTGACAAAGTTCGATCTGACGGAGGTTTGTCTGAGGCCGTTTAGTCTGAGGCTGCTTCGTCTGAGGCCGTTTAGTCTGAGGCTGCTTCGTCTGACAGAGGTTTTTCTGAGGCTGCTTCGTCTGACGGATGAAGCCGTTTGGTCTGATACCTGACGATGTCCTAAAATGTACACCGTACCCTGTAGTGCGTCTCCCTCAGTCTGGAGTCGGCATCCTAGTTGGTCCTAGTGGGACGACAAAGGAGGCTGGTGCATGCCTTCAGTCTTTTTGTCTCAGTCGGACTCAATGGTCAATCTGATTGGTCGAGTGGAAGCTCTAGCTAGCGAATCAGTGCAGGACGATGAAACGAAAGTGACTATTGTAAACACTAGATAAGCAGCGATGGCCTGGATTAAACAACACTTTTATCAAAAACTTCACATCAATAGTATCATGTGAATGAAGCAGCTCAATGAGGCGCACTCTAGACATTGTAATCTAGTCCTTTCACATGCGTCCAGCGTACATTATCATAACATTGGAACACATCTCATCACCTCCGGCTTCCATGTACATTAATGTCTTGAATTGTTTTTCTATTCACATGCAACCTTTCATGCGAGAGTCACCTTCCCCCTCATCTCAAAATTTCGACATTCTATTATAACCGTGTCTGATTCATGGTCATTTTCTTGTAATAATGATACAGATACCCTATACACCTAGACACATATAGAAAAAAATACCCTCCGGGCTGCCGCCGTGAGATCCAGGACTTCACCGACTGAATGCGACGACAACAAGAAGACCAAGGGCTGACAATGCCAATCGCTTCGTGTTTGTGTTGTTATCCATCGTATTTTTATTTTATCTTTCGTTCAACGGGTGAAAACATTGACCGTTTTCGACTGGTCTCAAAGCATTTCCGGTTTTCATTTCTTTGGGGCGTCAACACAGATGAGCGCAGCTGCAGCGCCACACTCGCCACACTGTTATAGTGGAGAACGTACACTTTTGCCAACAATCTCATTGGTGTGTTCCGAGGCTTTTTTTTTTTTGAGGGACCGGGGCAGACTACGTCAGACCACACGGGACTGGCCGACGGCGTCAGACGCCCGGCAATACCAGGGGTGTGCCCAGGCCTTAAGAGATAAGATCAGGAGTTCAATCGTTAGGAAGAGACTCAGAGTAGAACCGCAGCTCTTCCATATGGATAAAAGCCAGTTGAGGTGGCTTGGGAACCTTTTTATGATGCATCGTGGACAAGAAACCTCATGGCAGACCCAGAATATGAGGGACCAGGAAAGTCGGAAGGTGGAGAAGAGTCTGGGCCTCTTTGGTTTGACTTCTATATATGGACTTCTTTATGAAGTCAAACCAAAGTAAAAAAAAACACATACAATAGAGTGTTATCTAATGAAAAACCAAAGTAAAAAAAAACACATACAATAGAGTGTTATCTAATGAACATTAAGCTCTACTAACCATCATTATTCAATAGTAATATCGAAGAACGTCACCCAGTGAAATATTGAAACTTAAAGTGTTAAATACTGGTGATGAAATGATGAAGCTTCATAAAGCAGGGTCGAGTGAATGGTTTCATAAAACATCTGTGAAAAACCGCATTTCACTACCTGCGCAATATTTTAAGTTTGACCTTCTCCCTCCCAGCATCCAAACTATTAGTCCATTTCAAGGCTGGACTACTGTAACCGGCCCTTCATCCAGACCATCCGGAAGCTGAAATACATCCAAAACAGCGCCACCAAGGTCCATAAGAGAGCCTGTAAACACAAGCATATTACCCGCATCCTCTCCTCCGGTCTCATTCCAGACAAATGTTTGCTATCGTCATCAGTCAATCACTAGTTAAATTATCACTTCTGCTTCATCCATGGTGGTCGTTTACTTGCTTGAGGAACTGCTGCCCATTTTAACACAAATGTATGTCTAGCACCGGTTTATAGTTTAGGGCATGAGTTCAAAGTTTTGTAATTGTTGTTGCAGATTATTCCACAATGATGATTGACTTTTAGCTTTTCCGTACAAACAATACATGTTTCTTCGTTCCAATGGACATTTTTTTGGGGGACATGCCAATTTATATAGACCAGGAGAAGCAATACAATTATTTTGACTGTTCTATAGATGGGCCTAATAAGCTTAAGGAAGCTCTTGTCATGTAAGTAAGTAATATTTATTTATATAGCGCTTTTCGAGACCAGGGTCACGAAGCGCTTAAACAATCAAAACAATACTCAAAAAAGTACATACTTTAAAGATCAAGATAATACTGAGAACAACACAGGAGTTCGAGAAATTCAAGGAAAAGCCTGAACAAATAGAAACGTCTTAAGATGTTTCTTAAAGGAGTCAGTAGACTCCATCAATTTAAAGAGAGAGGAAGATCGTTCCAAAGCTTAGGAGCAACAGCCTGAAAAGATTTCTCTCCTCTGGTCCTGAGCCGTGTGCGTGGAACCATCAATAGATTCTGATCCACAGACCTCAGAGCCCGAGCTGGGGTGTAAGGCTGGATCAGATCAGTGATGTAAGGAGGAGCCTGACCATGAATAGCTCTGAAAGTAAGAACCAGAATTTTAAAGTTGATCCTGAAAGAAATTGGAAGCCAGTGAAGAGTTTTAAGGACCGGAAAAATGTGAGTTCTTCTACTTGAGCGGGTCAGAATTATTGATTTAAGACATGAAAACAAACTGTTACAATAGTCCAGACGAGAAGAAACAAACGCATGGATTACAAGCTCCAGATCATTTTCCTAAGTTTAGAGATTTTTGTCAGTTGAAGGAAACAGTTTCTGGTCAGTTTTCCACAGTGTCGAACAAGAGACATGTCTTTATCAAATACAACACCCAGGTTTCCCAGGCTCAGTTTGACAGACTGACCTAAGTCACCAAAGTAATGACTCAACCCTGGAATCTTATCACCAGGAGCAATCACCAGAGTTTCAGTTTTGTCCACATTTAGCTGTAGAGTGTTTTCACTCAGCCATTGTTTGATTTCTAGCAAACAATTGACTAAGCTCAGTTGGATCAAAAGAGCAGTAGAGCTTGATGTCATCAACAAAAATGTGATAAGAAACATCTGGAAATCTCTGAATGATTTTACCGAGGGGAATCAAGTACAGCAAAAACAATAAAGGACCCAGAACAGAACCCTGAGGGACTCCACACAACAGATCTGCCGTTTCAGACCTCATTTGATTGGCAGATACACTAAAACTGCGCCCAGAAAGGTAAGATGAGAACCATTCTAACACAGACCCAGACAGTCCCACTTCGTCCCACGTCTTCTCATGGATGTCGCTCTGATCCAGGAACAAAGACAGCTGCTCAGACACCACCTCCTCCAAGATCTTGGACAAGAAAGGGAGCTTAGAAATAGGCCTGAAATGACTGAGGTCAGTTGGGTCTAAGCCTGGTTTTTTGAGCAGAGGCTCCACAATGGCATGTTTAAATGCATTGGGAAAAACCCTTGTGGAAAGGGAGAGGTTCACCATATTGGTAACCCAGGGGCCAATTACATCAAATACTTTGATAAAAAGCCTACAAGGAAGGACGTCATCTGAGCAAGAGGAGGGTTTCATCTTGTTCACTAGTGCCAAAATATCACCCAAAGATACAGCAGTGAAGGAGGACCAAGAGGAGGAGAGGGGCTCAGAGACAGTAGGGGTTCCAAACAAAGGGGGAGAGATTTTCTCTTTGATCAATTTAATTTTGTCAATGAAAAATCTCAACATTGCATTGCTGTCAGCTTCACAGAAGACAGGCGTGATTTGAGGAGCAGGAGACACGAGAGAATTAATCGTGTCAAACAAAACTTTGGGGTTTTTCCTATTTGCTGCTACCAGTTTTCTGATGTAATCAGATCTAGCAGTTTCTACCATCTCATTGTAAGAAGTCATCAGATCCCTGAGGTGAAGTCTGTGCACCTCAAGTTTAGTGGACTTCCAGAGACGCTCAGTCTTTCGACAAAGTCTCTTCAGACTCAGGAGATCTTCATTTGTCCAAGGGCACCGTTTTTTCTGAATTTTCAAGTTTGATTTAACAGGTGCCACTTGATCCAGTATTTTAACACAATGACCAGTGAAACAGTGAATCAAACTGTCCACGTCTGGGCAGTCATCAAAGGAAAGACGGTCAAACATAGCAGAAAAACTGTCTGCAGTATCGGCTGAGATGACACGCCTCTGAGACCTAACTTTCAAAGGCTTAGGTTCAGGGATGAAGTCAAGGTTAAACAAGACAAGAGAATGATCACTCAGATGGACATCATGTACAGATACATTAGAAATGTCCAGGCCAAGAGTAAAAACTAAGTCTAAAATGTGGCCTTTTTGATGAGTGGGTTCAGAAACATGTTGCTCAAAATTAAAGGCTTCTGTTAAAGTTAAAAGTTCTTTAGCAGAACAAGATGTGACGTCATCAACATGAAGATTAAAGTCTCCAAGAATAAGGACAGATTCCATTTGAATAATGGAAGATAAGAAGTCACTAAAGTCTTTCAAGAACACTGCCGCAGGACCAGGCGGACGGTAGATTGACACACAATAGAAAGGTCTTGTAGAACCAACCAAGATCATCTGAGACTCAAAAGAAGTGAATTCCTGAGTGTGAATCACTTTGCAAGAACAACTCTCCCTAAAAACAGTAGCAAGACCACCCCCACGACCAGAGAGGCGAGGCTTCCCCAGGACAGCGCTCCCTACTGGACAGAGTTCGTTCAGATGAATAAACTCTTCTTCTCTCTGCCAAGTCTCAGAAAGACATAATAAATCCAAATTAACTCTTGTGAAAAGATCATTAAGAATAAAGGATTTATTAGTAATGGAGCGAACATTAAGAAGTCCCACATTCAGCACCGATGACGTCACTGACGACGCCGCGTCACTGACAGGCGCGCAGAGCCGGATCTTTTGAAGCGAACAGCGGTCACGTGGGTACCAGCTGTCAGTGACGTTCAACTCCGTAGTAAAATCCGAATTAAAGAGAGGAAATTAAAAAATCTTACCACCTTTTGTTGAGGTCTGGACAGACGGCAACGCTGATGTGTCGTCATGCTCTTCAGCGAGAGGAATGTCGATCAAACATCGATGACGTCAGAGTTGTTCCGAGCGATCGCGACTGCGCGTCTCATCCTGACCTGAACTCCAGACCGACTCGATCGCTTGTGGAAATCGCCCGGTACCCGAGAGATCAAACGATATTCCACAGAGTCCGAGTCGATGAGAGGCGGAGCCGGAAACATATTCACCAGACGTTGGTAACGGTTGCGGTTATAATCCTCCATCGACTCTCTGATGTTGAAAAGAGCATCACGATCATAGATCATAGATGCTTGAGACATATCTTTAGTGATATGAGCATAATATCCGGACAAGTAGTCCTTAAAACGACTGTTTTTGGCAATTATTGCAGGAGCTTACGTTCAAGCAGCCGATCAAAGGCTCACCGGAAGCCACGTTAGCCATGTTAGTAAATGGTTCACTTTGTAAAGTAAATTCAAAAGTTTTAAATGTCTATTGATCTTTAGTGGTCAATATAGTGAGCTGTGAAGATGAATCATCTTAAAGCTTCATTAAATAATCAACTCGAGAATATAATTGTAATTATTAAAGTTACATATTGCATACTGTAAGTAAGTAAGTAGGTAATTTATATTTATAGAGCGCTTTTCCAGACCAGGGTCAAGCACTGTACAAACGTGAGAGGTTAAATGGAATTGTGTGTGAAATTTTTTATTATTTTGGGTATCATTGTATAAGTATTTAAAATCAAAAGAAAAAACAGATTCTGATGAATAAATAAGGATTTTTCACACCATTGACGGGGGCTGGATGCATGAATGACCACTAGAGGGAGCCAAAGAATCATGGCGAGATCCGGATTTCAGTTTAATATTTCCCTGATATAAATATAGAGCGTGTACTTTAATTTAGGAGCATACATGTTGAATAGAAGTCAGGATTTAGGTCAAGGAAAATACTGGATTGTTTTTAAATAAAAATATTCTTATATGATGATGTTACAAAAAATGATGTGTTCTTTTAAATGTTACTTGTGTGTGCTATAATATGATAATTTTATAAAATATGTATACTATGTGCTCCACCTGAGCACACATGCTGCTGAATAAAGTCCTCTTTGTTAGGTGAGCACTTCTAAAGGAGTGACCCAGAGTGTCCATTTGTCTGACAGTGCTGCCACTGTTTGTTCCAGTTTACTCAATATTATATAATACAGCCCTTTTCCAGCAGAATCCTTCAGGTGTGTTTGCCTTTGGGTGTTCATATAAACAGAGAGGATTACGTTTGTTTTCACTTCCCCGCCACATCAAACCACGATCCATCACTTTACTTACATGGCACCTTTAAAAACAGGCCACACTGAAAACATCTTGCTTGTCCGGTTTCAAGCTTAAGTTAGGAGTATTAATAACAAATGTTTTTTATTTTTTTATTTTTAACCAAAACTACAAACTCCTGATAATGTTTTAAAAAATAAATTTAAAATCCAAATAAAAAAAAAGTATATAAAAGTCTTATGAGGTGAATTTAAAAAGCAATATCATGATAACATAACAACAAATATATTTTGACTAACAATCACATTACAAAACTCTTAAGAGGTTACAGTAAAATTCCACTAGATTGTGATCAATGATGACCTTCACTGGCATCCCTGAATGTTTGGTAATATTCTTTAACTCATTACTTATGTCAAAAGCCTTTTCTTTTTTTTCAAAATCATATATATATATACTGTATATATATTATTTTAAGAAGTAATCCACAAGTCCACATGACACTTTATGGCCTTCACTACTACACTATTCCTTTTGTTTGGTGAAATTTTACTGAAGAAATTTAAAATAAAACATTTGTAAAAACTTAATAACAAAAAAAATAAATCATGTTAAAAATATGACAAACTTATTTTTATTTCGTAATTAGAAACCCTTTGATTATGATACATGATGACTTTGACTACCATCGCTGTATTTTGTGAGATTTTTAAAATAAATTTGAAATAAATGTTACATAAAACAATACCTTATAGGTTAAAATAAGAAACAATAATATAATGCATGATGACCTTGACTACTATTCCTAAAAGTTGTGTAATAATATATAAATTTGAAATAATGACTCATATACTGTCATGACATGCCAACCTTTAAAAATAAAAATAATAATAATAGAAAAAACATTAACAGATTTGTAAGAAAATCAACTTTACTCTTGTTCATGATGTTCTTGATTAGCTTCGATGCAAGATTGGAATTATTATTATTAATATATTTCCCTGTAGAAATTTTAAATAAAAAGCAAACAGATTCTAGTGTCCTATATCTCAAAAAACTAAATAAAAATGTTTTGTGTGGACCAGACGAGCTGCGATTAGTCATACATTGATGTCATGGTAACACCAAGTCAATTCAAGTTGTTGATCGACAGTTGCACAATTATCCACATGGGGGCAGTGTTTCCCTCTTTAAGAGGTATTCGTTTCAGCATATTTTAGTTGACATTAGGCTTTCAGTTGTTAGGATCAGCGATAAATAATTCTAAAAACCTGATAAGGAAAATAAAACGATGACAAACCCTTTAAGTAATTTAAAGCTGTTACATTATACCTTAACAAAAACAATACCCTCCTCCCTATTAATTCAGCATTCATGAGTGTGACAGGCGTCATTAAGTAAGTAAGTAAGTAAGTAATATTTATTTATATAGCGCTTTTCGAGACCAGGGTCACAAAGCGCTTAGACAATCAAATCAATACTCAAAAAAGTACATACTTTAAAGATCGAGATAATACTGAGAACAACACAGGAGTTCGAGAAATTCAAGGAAAAGCCTGAACAAATAGAAACGTCTTAAGGTGTTTCTTAAAGGAGTCAGTAGACTCCATCAAGCGCAAAGAGAGAGGAAGATCGTTCCAAAGCTTAGGAGTTAGGATTTCTCTCCTCTGGTCCTGAGCCGTGTGCGTGGAACCATAAGTAGATTCTGATCAACAGACCTCAGAGCCCGAGCTGGGGTGTAAGGCTGGAGTTCAGATGGATGGATTTAGACCGTCCCATATCAGAAAAATGTCCACTATTTATTTCAAATGTTTTTCTACCAGTAGAAATGTACCTATTTATTTTAATATTAATTAAAAAAAATAGACCTTTCGAGTGTGTATCAACACATGTAAACATGCATAAAGATACTTGATGTTATGGTGAATGCTATCAAGTTTTTCAATTTCAATCAAGTCATTCACTTTTATTCATAATCAACTTCGTTTAATATATAAAAAGAAAAAAAGCAATTTCAATGATGTTATGTTGTTTGTCTCATAAAAAACAGTGTTAAGCCGCAATAAGGGAGTGTATGAGAATAAACTACGATTTTAATAGAAAAAGTATATACTTTTATTATTAATTTAAACATGTTTTAATGTAAACTGTATGTTAGACTTTCCAGACATGTGAAGAAAAAAATCCATCTTCTTCATAAATATGGTTGAGAAGTTTATTTATATTAGCAATACATTCGAATAATATAAAAAAAAAACCTTTTTTTCAATTAATAATATTTGATCCTCTTATAAACATTTGACATATTTTTAAGTGTTTGGTAAGTCGTAAAATAGACGGGACAAGAGCGGTTTCATAGAATGACCCAATACAACTATAATATTTTTTTTTTATATATACTTGTAAGTGACAAGAAAACTAACTCGACAATCTGTGACCGCAGAAGCTGGAAAGTTTTCAAACTTTTTTTTTTTTTTAGATGAAACTAAGATAAAGTTTTGACTTCGACTCTTGAAGCAAACTTTTCATTGTCACAAAACCCTCAAAGGACTGAAGCAGCTCTGTTCTTGAATCAGAGAAACTTATGATTAGATAATAATGCAGAGGATGATCCTCAAAGCTTCAGGTTGTTCAATTATAAATCCTCTGCCGACTCACACTGAATAATTAACACATTATTTCCTGAGTTTGTGTGGAGGCGAGGATATTGCTGTACTGTTAAAGTGATAAGATGCACGGATTTAAAAAATAATAAATAAGCAATAATAACGGTTAAATATAAAATAAATGTAAGTTGGTAATGCTGGGTTTGTACAAATGATATTTAGAATATATTCAGAAAAAGATGCTGTATCAGGATTCAGTATCCTAATATTAAAAGGCCACTAGATGCCACTTTCAAAAATATTCCAGTTTTCATTTAGTTTGTGGATCAGAGCCACATACTAGACCGCAATAGAGATTGAAATATATATAAATATATCTCATAAAGATCATTACATTTTTTATTTTATAAAATACATGTTATATATTCTATACAATACAATTTATTTCTCCAAATTTAGAATTTTGTGGTTTTAAAAAACCCTTGTGTTATCTCGGGGTCAAGGGGACTCAAAGACCCGAAAATAAATGTGTTTGTGGTATCCCTTGTGTCGTCTCTGGCTCAAGGTGAACGACCCTTGTTTTCGGGTCTTCGTGTCACCTTGACCCTGAGATAACACAAGGGATAAAGAGAAGAAACAAATAAACAATAGAATGACCAACTAAACAAGGTTCTTAAATGTTTCCTGTGGTTTTTATTTCATTATTAAAATGTATATTTGATTTTTAAACTTCAGCTACAGTGTGTCCCTAATCCATAGTGACTTGGGAAAAACTGGGATGGATGGAGGTCCCATCTGTGACCTCCACTAAAAGTATACTCTCTGGCAACTCTGGTTCTCTTTAAAAAAGCAAAATTTTCATCCGAGTTAATGCTGTAGATATTGCTCAAACCGATGGACACCATCCAACAAAACCTTTTGGATTTGGAGCCTTCGGTCTTAGGTCATGTGTACAGATGTCCACTCACATTAAAGCACAGAAAATAAAAGTCTTGCTGGACTGCGATCAGTGTCATGTGTCATGAGTCTCTCTGAGGATACCTGACACTTCTGATATTGTTTTTAGCACAAGCTTGGCTCTGCCCCTTCTCCGAGCTTAAACCATGTAAGGTCAAAATCCCTGAAATCAAAAGCTGAATTCCACCGGTTGATATGCTCTGATTAAGTCTGGGAATCCATAGTCTGAGTCAGCTACACTAAATTGATTCAAGATGCAGTCGGTAGCTTTGCGAGTTACCTTTTGTAGAATTTGAGTCGTCCATCCTTTCAATAAATACAGTGTATAACCCATATTTGTGATGAATGAGAATGAATAAAGTGACAAAATAACAACGTCTACCATGACAAGGCTGTAATTGCCAAACAAGAGACACTTTGTGTCACAGAATAGTGTGAAAAAAAGCCATTAAAAACACATCAGGCGAGCGAGACAATGACATTAGCTGGCGAACGTCTCTGTAAGTCATCTAACGGTGACGTTGAAGTAAACACAGCTTATGATTAATGGAAGCAAGAGACATTGTTCAAGTGGCAAGATGGTCTAACCTTCTCCTGACAATGTGAGGAATGTAGCACAACAACTTAAGTCTGCGAAGGGTGTTAAGTAACAGTGTATCCAGATATTCAAGAGATAAACATCTCAATGCATTCATTGATACTATGATACATGACCTAGGTTTATTTAAGGCAACCAAACATCAGAACTGAATCTTTGGTTTTGTTTTATTTTCAAAGAATGACATTCTAGGGAACTGATGAGACGTGGGTCATAGATCTATTTATTATGTTAGCATACGAAAGTGTGGACACTAGTGATGTGTCAATGAGGCCTCATCGTACACAGTGTGACGCTGTACTATGATACAGCCAGTTTCCCCTCAAGTGGTCACAGGAACCACTACACCACATGCCACACTCGTAAAAACGTTGGATACCTTTGAGTGCATTATTAAAATTCCAAGGATAAAAAATGCAATTTATGGTAAGCATTTGTATGTACTCCATCTAGAGGCAAGTATACTACCCAGACATTGTGTGAATTATGGACTTATAATTTCATTATTGCTCTACTTATGATGGGTTCAATATAAACAACAATAGATTCACCATCAATCGAGTGCCCGTTATTCCATGCAAGAAGTTCCTAGTGCAGTAAAGACTGTTGCAGTTGTGTAAACAACAAAAATACACACTTGAAAGTGAGGCACGATGCACAGCATTATATAAAGAAAGGGGGCAACAATAGCAATTTAACTGCTCCTGCTAACCCACTTGATTCCCACAGTGAATGTGCTTTTATCAGCCAGATATTAAAAAGTGTAGTCTGTTAAAAGTACAGTGGTGGGAGTGCAGAGTGGATATTAAAACAAAAAGAAAAGCCTGCATGAGGACGCGTGCAGTCATTGGTGGTCTGCCACGACTGGCACCGATTCACTGTTTCCATGGCCAATGCCAAATGGTCGCAGCCAGAGCCAAGAGGGAGTAGGATCTAGAAACCAACGAGCGATATTCCCAAGTGTCCGATCTCAAAAGGTGGACGCTGCAGGAGGACCTGGGAAAATCCGGAGGTGGGAAACACTCTGCGTGCAGAGCCGTCGCTGGGCCACACTGCGGTGCATTCCCATTTAGATCAAAGAGCCCAACCCCAATCCCAAGCATGCAAACGCAATGAAACATCTGCAGTAGAATCCTTCATATTTCCCCCGAGGATAATCCAAGTGGACATATTAAAACAAACTGCTCAGTGCAGTCGGCCCCACCCCTGACCGCTGGGGCTGTGACCTCTTCGTGTCCACATGTGGGCCACTTAGACAGGGAAAATAACCAAAATTGGTGTCTCTTGATTGTGGGAAAGTGTGCTGGAGTGTAATCTGGAATACAGATGCCGCACTTCATCAGAGCCACCGATGAAACTGAGCGGTCACTTTGCCTAAAATCCCAGAAGACAAGACCGTTCATTCAACACCATGTTTTGGTCGATAGGTAAAATCATTAGAGCTTTCAACATTCGGGAACGCCTCTGACCAAACCACACTGGTGGTCAAGTGGTTAACTGCACTTTCATGCAAGCAAAATATAATTTCCGTTCGGATAAACTCCATAGTGAAGGTGGAAGAAAACCGGATTACTGGATCGGTTTACGGTTTCTATGGACTAAATTTCACGGCACAGTGAACAGCGAATTAACTAATTTTGAACCAAAACCATAGTCCTCGATTGGGAAAGCTTGGAAAATCCAGGTTTGAGGGCAAAGCCTCATTGAAGTGCTAATGAATTGAGGTGAAAGTTCGAGCGCAAGTTAACGCGAATCCACGTATCTTCTTCGGTCATAAGGATGATGATCGGTTTGTCATGGTGAAGCTATCAATTTAATGTTTGATCCATGTTCCTCCTCTCATTCTTAGGTCAACTCTAAGTAAGTAAGTACAATGTATTAGTAAAGACCCTTTCTAGTCCAGTGTCACAAAGCGCTTGAACAATCAAAAGCAATACATATTCAAAAATACCAACGTATATAAAAACTCTAAAAGCCAAAGACAACATATGACAAAGCATTCCCAGAAGATTAAGAAAAAGCTCAGATCAATTATGTGGGTTGGAGCCTGACCATGAATAGCTCTGAAAGTAAGAACCATAATTTAAAATAAAAATAAAATGTATCCTGAACGAAAATGGCAGCCAATCAAGAGTTTTAAGGTTTGAGGAAATGTCAGTTCTTCTACTAGAGCGGGTCAGATTTCTCGCTGCAGAGTTTTGTATTATCTGCAGGCGACACAGCTCCGTCTTGTTCAGAAAATAAACTGTTACAATAGTTCAAATGAGAAGACACAAACGCATATAGTGTGACAGAAATAATCACTGCTACAGTTGGCATAAAGTACATGGTCTCTGGACTCTCCCTTAGATAAGGTGAGCATCTGAGGAAAGATTCACTGCTTCTTCACATCAAAGGTTATACTTGTTGTAGTAGCTTGTGTAGTATTTATGATGTTCCTAGATGCCTCCCATGACACCTCTGCATTATTCCTTAAGAGTTGGAAGAGGGTTCTGTGAGGATAGTCTTGACCTCTTGAGTCTCTGGGTGCTCAGATAAGTGGTGTAAGATGGATGGATAAAGACCTCCGTGATCCTGAAGTGCACCAATAAATATGTGAATATCACAGGTTCTGTAGCTTAGTTCTCGTTTTATCTAACATTGAGCGCTTCAATAAAGAAAAAAAACTTCAAGCTTCAAGGATCAATGATCTAAGTCATAATTACCGTTACATATTTATGTAGCCTTTGCATGCCACTCAATCTCTTGTGAAGTCACTTTATCTGGATGGAAGGTCCAAATACCAGTAAACTGTTAAAGAAAAACACATTTATAATTCAGTGCACTAAAGGGTTCAAAGTCCAAGACAATATCTTAGATGTTCTGAAGACTTCTCTACTATTCCCCTTGAGTTCTTAAAAGCAAAAACAAGTTCAAACACTCGAGTTCGTTAAGATTCTTGTGTAGGTTTCATCAATATTTTAGAAAATGAATTTAGCCTCTGATCAGAACCGGGGCTCAGATGCAGCAGCAGCAGCAGCAGCTTCAGAGATACTGTTGCTATGGAGATAGACACGGCCGTCAGCATACAGAGGAGACTTTCGGTCTCACGGAGAAGAGTGATGCAAACCTTCCTCTTAAATACGAGAATGTTCCAGGGCGCTTAGGCTGAAGAAGTGGAATTAATTTCACGTATGATGAGTGAATGAATGAAGGGATTGAGAGACGGCTGCTCCATCCAGCTGCACATTCACGCGCCGACTTTACATTTCGACTGTGATCCTGCCAACGATCACAGCAATAATTCGACCTTGTATTTCGGGAAGAATTTTATGTCCGATGCCGCTCGAATTCAAAAGGTGGCAAATAAAATGAAATGGCCTCACAGTTTACAGACTCAGCGGAGCGCTGAATCTGGCACGACTGAAACTCCCAGTTTAATAATACAAATTAAGAAGGAATTTTTGTTGTAGAGAGTGGAGGTCTGGTCCGAGTTTTTACACAGCTGGTTGCTAGGATACCGTGCTGCTGCGAGCTCCTGGGAAAGTAAATGTTACCGCACAGATCGTTTCAAGTCTGATATTTAATTTAATAACTTCATGAATGTTTTGTCAGTCTGAATTGTTTGAGGAGGAAAACAGATGCAGATGTCTTTTGGAGTCTTTCATCTTTTATGAGAGAAATTGGGGCTTCCCAGGCCGACGACTGAGGAAAGATGTTCACAGCTTCCCTTGTAAATATATCGCGGTAAGAACATGATTTTTTTTTCTTATTATTTATACATGCATAGGGACTAAAATATACGGTTGACACATCAGCCATCAACAAAGAAGAATGTAATGACTAAGAAAGTCCATATTTTCAATTTTAAAACATGTGTTAACTTCAGCCTTTTAATTGTGTAATTGGCATTTAGGCATAGAACAGATGAAACCATAATTTCTTTATTAAGTTTTGAAAAAGATCAAGTTTAGTTATGATCTGATTTTAGATATTTTTTATCATCCCCCTTTTTCCTCAGACTTAAGACCAAGCTTAAATCCAGTCCACAAAGTAATTTATTGAGGCCGTGAGTGCTTAATACACATGGATCATTCACAATAAAGAGGATAATTAAAAGAAAATAAATGAAGAGATTGAGCCTATGTCCATATGATGATTCGAAAGGCAATTATTTTCTTCATCCTTCTCATTCAAAAAGACACTTTAAAACACCCAAATACCTCCATATTTACCTCCATCTGTTATGTACATCTTTTATCAAAGCCTTAACAGAAAAATTCTGGAAAAGTATATTCGTGAGTAAAGTTTATTTTTTTAAGATGGTTTGTAGCAGAAGCTAAAAAGGCTAACATGGAACACGGATACGAAACTTAAAAAGAGCTGCCACGGTAGACAGCAGTCGCAACCGTCATTTTTGTCTGTATCTGTGAAAAAAACTAGTAGATTTGTAAAACAAAACAGACAAATATATATCCACAAACTTTAACAATAAAATTATTTGAAAATAAAAAGGAACTCTAATATAATGTAGGTACTAGCCTAAAATGTCTACCACACTTCTCATTGTACGAAACAAACTGACAAGGTATAGAATGATCAGAAATACAATGCAAGTTTTCTTTAGTATTCGTTAATGAAAGCCTCACAATTCAGCATCAACTGTGTGATACTGTATCATGATACATTGCCTTCATTTTAAAAGGCCACTAGATGGCACTCGGCGATTTCTAATGTTTGGCTCTGATCTAACGCAATGAAACCTGGCATTACTTTTGAAGTGAGAGTCAAGCTGTATCATGAGGCCTTATCAACCCACCTAGCATTCAGTCAGCTGAACAGGTCGGTTCGACGACCTCATCCAAGAACATTTGGCTTCACTTAAGGGTTCAGGTTGTGATCAACCACCTTCCAGAATGATCTAACTGCAGCGTTAAATGATGGCCTACAGCACCTAATGAATAATGGCGTCATCCTTCAAATATACTTGATAATGTGAACGTTACATCTCTCCCTTGCTGGCGCCGATATGAACTAATGTGAGTGTGTACGACCTGAAAAATCTACCCATTAAAATGCCTGGAAGTGTTTCAAGCCTCGTTAGGAGCCACGGCGTCACGTCGGGAGATGGATTCCACCCACAGCTTCTTTCCTGCCGCCTCCTTGAGTCACCGAAACGTTGTGCTAGTTAGCCCGTTGAAAAATGTTCTCAATGTGTCTATTAAATTCAGATTTAATGAAAATATTTTTAAGTGGCTTCTCTTGATTTTTGGGACTCATTAATAGTTAGTACCAAAAAGCTGCCATCATTTCAAAAGGTTCTTAACGCACACGACTTTCTGATCACGATGAATCGTCTCAATTATTAATCGACCTCAGTAAACAGCAATGGCAGTGTTCGGTTCTCTTGTCCTTGTGTCTCAAAGGGAGTCTGAAAGTGAGACGAGGAGGGAGAGAAACCGAAGGGAAAGCCGAGTGGCTGTGATGCTCCGATTATCTAATTGGCCACTTGCCGTCTCCTCTGAGTGGAAACGACCCTGTAATGGGTTATTGTCTCCTGCAGGTGCTCCATCAATGTCTTCCTCCAGAGATAATTCCACATTTCACTTCAGATGTTGTCTAATAAGAGTTAATTATTTCTTATTGGAAAAAAAAAGAGTCAAATTAGTGTTTCAAATACAGTGTCTTTCCACAAATTAGGTCTTGTGAAGAAAAAAAAAAAAGCCTTTAGATCATTTATTTATTTTAATTTTCAACAAGGTGAAAGGCCCTTTGCCTTTGGGCAGGGGCGTCCACAGGGTGCTTTTCTTTGGGCACTGTGGAAGTGTTGTCAGATCAAAGTCCTTCATGATAAATGTAGCGTTCAACTCTTGGAGTTACAGCGTCCGTCTACCCCTGCCCCGCGGTCGTTTCCCCATTAAACCACAGGCTGCCACTTCAGATGCCCCAAATGAGGCAGGAGGGCTTGAAATAAAATCTTGTTTGCTTCAGTCATCATCAGCAGATCTGCACACTTCACGGGCGGCAGCGTACGTCAGCTCATGCATCACCAAGCCTCGTAAAACAAACCCTCCCTGGTATTGAAGCCTTTATCAATTAGACGGAGTGTAAATAGTTGTTTTGCGGTGGGAATAGCAGCTCGCCTGTTCTCGCTCGAAGCCCAATCAAGACCTCACAATGAGACTGCTGCCTCTGCAAGTCCGTGATTTGAGACGGGGGTCATAAAGTTCTGCTTCCTTTTGGCTACAGCGTCGGCGTTTCCGAGGTAAAAATCTGCTCCTGCGCCTCATTGACTTCAGCGCCTTTGTGGCGAGTACGAGCTTGACGTGTACTTGTTCTTTTGATGAGTCAAAAATAATTACCACGATAAATTGCAGATGATTTAGGAATGACAATTGTTCCTTCCGTGTGGGCATCTTTCTCAATATTAATGTAGTCATTTTCTTTACAGCTTATTCACTTATTAGGCGAGAGGCTGGACAGGACTCAAGGGCAGACTGAGACAATGAAACAGTTCACAGATTCTCATTCCTATGGACAGTTTCTCCAAGTTCCCAAACGACCTCTGTATGTTTTTGGACTGTGGGAGGAAGCTGCCTGAGCAAACCCACGTAACACGAGGAGAACATACAAACTCCACACAGAAAGGTCACAAGTTGACTCCCTCCTGACCTGGAAGCGAACCGGCAACCTTGCTGTGATGCCGCCGTCTGCCAGAACAAGGTCAATAAAGTGATTAAAAACAATAACTTCCAACTGGTGGACAAGCTCTTCACACTTGGAATGGACTATGATTGGAGTTAATTTAAAGGTCTAATGTGTTGATTTAAGGGTCACTTTTATTGATCTCTGAACTTTACTTCATCAGTATTTGTCCATTTATTCAAAACTCTTTCAATAAAGACATTTACATTGGAAAATGTATTTAAGCCCAGTCACTGAAAACACTTAGATTTCTGGAGCCAAAATCTTGTTTAACCATAACAAAACCCACTCTGCTGTGATTTTTCAATCATCAAGGTTTGTCACCATGCGTCATCCATCCCAGAAGTCTCTACCTCCAATAGTCTTTGTTGTATAAACAAAGCTGGTGCGATTACAACTGGCTGAAGAAGGAGTGAATGGACTCATTCGCCAGGATTTCTGACGGGGTAGAACTTCATAAAGTACTTCAAAACATCATAATGAGGGACTGCAGGAGAGAAAGACTTCAACATTTGAAACATGTGAGTGAGTCAGGAAAGATGGTTTCCACATTAGTCGCCCTTTAACAAGTTTACAAATGGGGCATCTTTAAGAAACATTTAAACTTTGCATTAAATATATGAACATGAGGCCCCCACAAACTTAGAAGCACTTTCCAGCTCTCAGCCATCGCAGGAAGTTCTCAAGCAGCATGGTCTTTGCAGTAAACATTTTTTTTGGAGGCATTGGCAATATTGATATATTAAAATCATGCTCATTCAATTTATATTAAATATGGAATATATATATATATATATATATATATATATTTCTATTTCCATTTAATTGTGATGAGGGTCTACTGACATTTTTGTGTCCCCTTTCCCGATGGAATTATACTCCCATAATCATAGAAAACACTTTCATATCTTTTACCATAACAGTAATAATTTATTTTCAGTCATCTCAAAGTGATTTCCATGTTTGATCAGATGTTTTCTGACTCAAAGGTTGGTCATATTAAAAAGCGCCTTCTCATGTATAAGCTTTCACAGAATTGAAAGTGTGTGAAGAAAGATTTTATTCCTTCATGCATTTAAAATGATTAAATGACTAGAAATAAATATCATACACAGGCTTTTAAGATGAGTGACAGTTGCATCTGGACCCTTGGTTTATTCTCATTCTTGGAACACAAAACTGTCCACCACTGCAATTTAAACCGTTAAAACACCGACAACAGCTGTGGAGAATTGAATGTGATTAAACATTGTTGCTGGTTGATATATCATCAATGCTGAGAACATCTAATTCGAGACAGTTTGTTTCGGAGCCGAGAATAAAATCCATAACAAACACATTCGGAGATTAGCTCGGAGGCGATACCATCTCACTTTACTACGTGATTCGTTTTTACGATCACTTTTGTATGCCGCACAGAAGCACACAACACGTACCCCTCGAGTCCCGTGATGATGCTAAAACATTGATCTACTACTCTTTGGAGCTACGAGGATGGACTAACCCGATCTCCATCCTCATCCGTGTCACATATAAAGTCTTAACATTAGCTTTATGTCTATTGCACAAGTACGTTTTGTTCTATTATCTAGTTGCACAATCTAAATTCCTTTTGCTTGTATAACATGACGCGTCTAAGAGAGTCGTGTTCTTCCAGGATAAAACCTCAACTTTCTAAACACAGACTACACATTGAACATCGAGGTGCCCGAGAACCGAAGTCCTCCACCAAAACCTGGTAGCAATTAAGTCTCCATTTTGAAAAGGTAATTACAATCATTTTAAGAACATCTGGGGCGATCGCAGAACAAGAATAAGTGACTTCAAGTGGAGGAAGATCTTCGGCTAATCTTTGAGGATCAGATGGATCAGGACTAAAGTCGTGGTACTACAGTGTAAACCGACCCCAATGGCGGTGGTTTTTTTTCCCCCCCTCTCTCCTTGGGAAACCACATCAGTTCCGTGGATTTTTAGCAACTGCCACGGCAGTCACCCAAAAATGAATGGGACATTTAGCCAACTGCTGACTGGGTTCTGTGTTTTCCCTCAAATGTGGTCTCGGATCCTGCCGTTTAAAGAAGTCCAGAAAACAGGATGTGATGTTTGACTCAGCCCGTTTCTGCGTGTGACAGGGAGGTTGTCCGGGGGCTAGTCGGGGCATGTTGGGGTATTGATTTTTGTCCTCTCAAGACCACCGAGTGAATTGCTAACAAAATCAGATACTTCTTTGACCAAAACATTATGACCATCTGGCTGGAAATGTGTGGTTTAAAGTTTGCAGTTGGCGGTGTAGTACTTGAGGAAAAGAAAAACACATCTGAATCATGGCAAACACTTGCAGTATGCTGAGATTCAACTGACCAGTTCAATTATAAGTGACTTTGTTACAGTTGACCAGTACTTCCAAACATCCACCCAAAAGAAAAACAGACGTCCCGGTTAACTCAAATAGACTTAAAGGTGATGCCACAAGATTTGATTCATCAGGCGGAAAATTCAACCAAACTTTATGAATTTGCTGACCCATGAAAATGAATACTTATGGACAAAAATAAGTACAGTAAACGTAGAGATGCCATGTTGACAATTAACCCATAATGCACTGAGACTGCGTAACATTTTTTTACTTGAAAGTACAATTATTGTGTTGATTTTAGTGTATTTTAAATAGATCTTGGACCTATAATTGTACTCATCATTATGTCTGTTTGAACAACTCTTTTATTTTAAATATTTAATTTTCCACATGTAAAAAAGTCTCATAACCCTAAGTGGAGCTGCATAAACACTTTTGAGGTAAAAAAAAAAAAAAAAGAAAATCACTCCAGATTCGAGACAGTGAGCATTGCGATCTCTCACCTGCAATGATTCTCATTATCCATAATTCAACTTCCTCAGCAGCGGCGGATAAATTCTCTTAATCCGTGTTGATAATTAGATACGGAGCGATAAATCAGATAAGAAGTGCAGCTGCCTCGCCGCTGTGATTAAAATACGTACATCTTTTAAGATCGGATAAAAGTAGCGCGGCTTTACGTCACAGGCGAGGGGAGATATTTTTACTCGGCATATCAGGTATATCACAGGTGGAACTAATAACATTATTCATGGCTGCATTCCATTTCTCTTCCCACGAAAGCCTTGATCTGGAGCCAGTGAGCTCGGAGTCTGACAAGAAAAGCAGCCACTGTGCTTGTTCTAGTCTTGAAGCCTCAGAGGGAGAAAGGTTTTCGGGAATCGCCACTTTTGTTTCAGTGGAAAAGAAAAAAAAAAAAAAGGATCTAACGCTGTATAACAAACCTTTGATTAAAAAAGTATTTAAAAAATACGTATTTGTAAGAAAACTGTTAAATTTATTCAAATGAAAATATTAATTTCTAATTTAGTATGCGAGTTACAACCCTTTTATTGGTAAGCATCAAGTAGGGGATTCAAATCTTTGAGTCCAGTATTTATTAAACCTGGTGAAAAGTCACAAGCCGAGCAACATTTATAGACAGACCTAAAGGAAATAAAGTCAAAACAGATTGAGTCACTTTGAGACAATTTTTGGCATAAAGCATCCTTGTGTTTTCCTTCGACCAACCACCCAAACATGCCTACTTTAAAGTTTTTTAATTAATTTATATAACTAGAAAACAGTGTTTCAAAACCCAAGCTTAAGCCATCTTAGCTTCATTAGTTTTTTGTTGTTTTTGCCTTTCTTTAAGCAAACGTATGCATGAGTAGGACAGTTGGACAGTAGAGTGTGAAAAATGGGATGAAATTAAAACAAAATGAAGTCACTCTAACTATGCGCCTGAACCACAGAGCAATGTGGTGCAAGGCAACCTGCTGCAGGACTGAGCCAGAATGAGCAGTTTAACTACACAGGAGGGGGAGGAGACAAATTAGACACAGGTGAAGGACATTTCGGGGGAAATTGAGCAGGATTGAGAGGAAAATAAGCTAAATTTGCAATTAAAAAATAGTTTGGAGTTTTAAATTTAAAGGGCAATTTGAATTTTTTCAAGATTATTTAATGAAAATAAACCTCAAATAATCTCAAAGGATAACATTGTTATTTATTCTAACTCCTTTTGGTCATGTCAGAGACGCTCTCCTCCCTGACCAATCCCTTGAATTTAATTAAATTCTGATTCACCCTCAGGATCTTCAAATAATTTGATTATTTGAATGTTAAATATTTGAAAGATTTATCACTCACAGCATCTGAGCTACTTCCAATCAAGTGTTTTTATATTGGCTCTTGGAGGAATGTGTCTTGACAGCACTGCTGGTTTATATCCAGCAAAGTGACACTACAGTTTGATTTGTTTTTGATTTGATCCTTGAATGTGTCTTGCAACACCATAACTAACACTGAACACATCCTCACTGTGGCTTCAAAACCAGTTTGTCCAATGGCAGCTATACCTGAAGACACAACTAGGGCTTACGAAAATTAGCGATCGGCCTTGAAAGAAGGAAACCTACCAAACAATGCCTTACCTCAGACAATGCCTAGACATCGAGCCCAAGAAAAGGACAACTTCAAACAAATCTATTTGCAAAGCAGCCCTTTGCCCAGGACTGGAGAATGCATGTTGACCTGGACCTCTTCCCTGCCTGAAACTATTACACATGGCTGACTTGGTCTTGTGGTAAACCTGGTGGGACTGACTATACCATGGGAGGTTGCGGTTGGTGAAGCATTTCAAAGTTAAATCACCGAAGTACTCTGACATAGAAACAAAGACAGGTACTCCTGCCTGAGGTCGGTTGTCGAGGATTCGTTGCCACCTCCACGAGCAAGCCTCTTAAAGGGAATGGGATTGGAGGACAGGCCTTTCTACAGAGCTCCAAATTGCTGTCACCGGCTGCTAAACGAGGCAGGCTCTGGATCAAGAGAAAGGACTCCAACTGGGCTCCAAAATGAGTGTCAGGGGGGAAAAGCGAAGGTGTCATTACCCTTTCAACGAAACACGAATGAAGGAGGGTGTCCACCAGTGGAACATTTACCACTTTATCCCTACCACACTCCTCCCTAACCTGAGTATTGATTATCTAATGGATTGAAGTACCTAGTCTTATAAGCTCAACTGTGTGAAGAAAATCATTATGGGTGGAACTGATCTTAACCACCTGACTGAGCGCAAGACTCAAAATAACAACAAAATCCAAGGATTAAGTTCGTTTTTTTAGTTAGAACATATATATATATATATTTTTTAACACCCAAACTAATACAACAAACTAACTTCCCTTTTCTACTTAAGATGCTGTACTTGATATGTGGCAGGAAGTTCTGCTTTCAGAAACCTCTCATCCTGCTGTGGTGGAGTGAAGTGGTTGAGCGTAGGAAGTAATGAGGCGATGGGGGAGGAGGCGCTGGGTTGCTGCTGACTGAGAAGGGGAGACATCTGTCAAACGACTTAACCTACTGTACATTCACCGCAGAGCTTCATGAATGATTTCCTGACCTGTGTTTAATACGACACCAAAGTCTCCGCCGTTCCCAGGGACGATGCTTCGTCAAATACGCCTGTGGCAGTCTGTCATTATCTGGTACTATATTTGAGCGTCAAACATCTGCGCCGCGACCAGTGAGCAACATGTTTAAATGCCATTATTATGTATATATAAATGTATATCTTTAGTTATTTCTACATATCAATCCAAAATTTTCAGATTCAAACTTTTTTTTTTTTTTCCATTAAACATTTGTTCACACAAAAATTCAAATTTCACTCAGGTTTTTACTCACCCTCATTTCGGAATAATCCGTCCTATTTCGGAGATCGAGGCACAAATGTACAGTATATCAATTTGACTATAGTGGCGGGCGTTCAGTTGTCTTTGTCTTCATCGTCAAACAAAAAGACACACTAAAAACCACCAAAATACCTCCATACTGCTCGTCTGTAACGCCCATCTTGTAATGAGGACTCAACAAGATGAATTGTTCCAGAAAAACTGAAAAAATGTCTATATTTTAAGATTGTTTGTAGCAGACGCTAAATGGCTAACATGCTACACAGACAGGAAGCACTTGGAAAATATTGCGAGAGAAGTGTAGACAGTAGGCTGGAAGCTATCGAATTTTGGATGAACTATCTCTTTAACATTGCACTTTTTTTTAGTAAAAATAAAGATTTATCTTTTTATATAAATATGAATTGTGCACACCAAACTGTCCGGGCAGCGGGTGCTGTATCTCAAACCATTGTAGGAGCCAAGGTCTCAAGTGAGACAGGTTACAATATGATTTATGTTATTTTTGCTCGTCTTGATCTAATCCTAATCAGATAGTAAATCAAAATTAAAGGGTTTTTTTGTTTGTTTGTGGTTAAATACTAAAAGCATTGCTCAATGCAAGCATTGTAAATAACAAAGTTAGCATATGTGATGTACAGGTAAGTAATGAACATGAAAAATTGAACTTAAGTCACCATAAAAAGCAGATTAATTAGGAATAATACTATGAATTATGCATTAGATGCAAAGGAAATGTCTCACATAATGTGAAAATGGCAGCGATTTCATTGAATGACCTAATGAATGAGACACAAACTTAGATCAACCAGATGTCCAGTCTGTGTCTCATCTCTAGAGGTTACATCTGTCCCCTAAAAAAAGCTGCTGATTACGGTCATAAACCGCTTCAGGAGCTGGAGGATATTCGCTTGAGCATCTGGTGTCGCCGCAGACGAGTGCCAGGGTGAACATTAGATGGAAATATTTGGCCACATGAGGTGGACAAATGAGGACCTCCTCCTGGGTCAGCTGCTGGTCAGAGAGAGAGCAGTTCAGTGGTGAGTCACAAAAAGGATACTATTAATCATCTATGTGTGGGTGGTTGTCTGTCTATCAACTTATCCAGGGTTTACTCACATCTCATCCCATCTAGCTGGGATTTACCACTCCAATAAAAAGGGAGAAATCGGCAGTAGATGATGATTAATGGCAGTATAGTGGTATCCAGTTGTAATAAAAACAATTGAAAACATTTATTTCATTGAAAATAAAACACAATCAGTTGCAGCAGAAACAAGGCGATAAATAAATCAATTGAACAGGAACTGACAGCTTTTTTTTTTCTTACTTTTGTTTCTTTTTAAAGCAGGAAAATAATAGAAGAAAATTGAGGCCAAAATATACATCAATCACGCTTTTGGAAAATTATTCTGCAAATAAATATCTGATGGGGAAGTTTTAAAAGAGCAGAATTGGATTAATCAATCATACGGAGCCACTCTTTGGTTTGAAAAAAAAAGTAACAAAAATAAACCGTAAAAATATTTACAAAAAGCAACTTCATTCATTTCAGAATCAAACTCTGAATATCATTGCAAATGCCATTCAAAGCTCACTTTGTGTGGCAACTTTGTATTCATATAAAATGCACGTATAAAAAAAAGGCTGTTGACAAAATCTTGATCTAAGATAAAAAATAAAGATAAATTGCTGTTTTTGTCTCTGACACATAGTCATGATCTGCTCCAGTGATCATCTGAGTCTCTGTAAAAAAAAAAAAAAAAAGCTTAATAGTTTAGGGATGCCACAACGGGCCGAAGATTTATTAGGGTTGGTCTGTTTATCCAATTAGCGAAAGGACGACAGGGTGGGAGGAGAATCTTGTTATCTCCGAGCGGATGAGTTGCTGTACGGTTCGTCTCAATCATCCAGGATGTTTCCAGTCGCAGGACATGCGTGCGAGGTCAGTCCGAGTCGTCCTTACACACACAGGCACACTCTTCGTGGTGCTCGAGGGCGACGTCAGTCATGGACTTCTGTAGTCCTCTGGTGCCACTTCTATGTTTCAGCAGGAGAACCTTTCGGAAGAAAAGATGAACAGCACAAATGTTAGCACAAGTTGGCTAAGGATGCTTACTGGTTGCCTTGGAGTGTCATATTGTCTTGTTCAAGTAGATATTGACGCAGAATTATGATGTTTTAAAGATTGTATGTTGCTGCTGGCTTGAAGTTAACAGCCCAATTCATTACCAAATTAATTTCCCAGGATTGTGTCCATCAAGACCTAAGGTAGCCAAATCGGTAAGTACCATGGCCCAAGTTCAATTCATCACCTGTCTACTATTGCCAATTTGCCTTTTATTAGTATGGTATTGAGACGAAAAGGCAATCAATTTTGACTGGGTTTACTCATAACAGGAAAACGGAAAATTAGTGAAAACTATTCTAGGTCTTGAACCAACTGATGCAGCTTCACACCTTAGTAATATGTTGGGGTTTTTGATTGTTTTTCTTAGAGTCTTGAAAAGACATTAAAAGGAAGCAACTACAGGATTTTTGAATATTCGATTTACCTCATGGTATTTCTTGATGACCTTCGAGGGCACGCACTGGCAATCGTAGCACCGATGAGAGCAGCAGCCGCAGTTGCCGCCACAACGCTTGACCAGAAGGCAAGTCGGCCAGAAAATAGCATCTGTCCTCTTCAGTTCTTCCCGTAAGGAGACGGAGAAGTTGCGTGGTGTGCAGCTGTAGAGTTGAACATCTTCCCGCAGCTGATTGAGATCAACCCCTCCTTCAAGGCAAACCGGAAAATAATCAGATGAGTTTAAAGTCACCGTTCAACCTATCACACATGTGATACGAGCTTCCTACCTCTGGCTTTCTTGTTCAGAATGAAGGACTTGCCGAGCACATGCCACGTAGGCTTGTACAACTCGTCCATATCCATTTGCCATCGTTCTGGCTCCAGGTACTTCAAGACTTCCTCCACGGAACCGAGTCCTGCTACTGTTTCTGATAAGTCTTGAATGTCCAGGTGAGCTGGAGTCACTGCCGGAGTTACCAAGTCTCTCTGCAAGATAAACCATAAAGGAACATTTTTAAGAATTGCCAAATGATGGAAAAAGGCATGGGGTAGTATACAAAGTTTTATATGGTAAGATTTCCCATCTAGGGCAGGGTTTTTCTTTGGCTATCACAAGCTTTTATGTACACAACCTTTGATGTTCCTTTGCCCTTGTATCTATAAGTAGGTTAGCCAATAGACCCCAACTTCAGGTCATTATCTTTCAATCACCTAGTTGGATAAATGTTCACCAATAGAGACCTAACTGGCAGTCAATATTCATGTTGTGAACCCAACTCCCAAGCTATCTATAAGCATGTTGCAGCAACTGTACGGTATTGCAAATACCTTAGTCAGCATATCCAGGGATTACACGTGATTGATACAAATGCAAGCAGATTTCCTAGGCACTATATTGAAGTTCAATAATCATACTGACAAAGTACATTGCACTATACTTCTGTAGCAAGCAAATGGATACCTGCTGATGAGGGCCGCATTGACTTGGGTAGTCACAATGCCCCCTGAGTTTACAAAATCCATGTTGCACAGCGTTTCTGACATTTTGAGAGATTGCTTATGTAACACTGTTAGCTTGGCCTCAGTGTATAGTCAATCGAAACAGAAAATCCATATATGGAGGAAATAAAACACCACATTAATATTCTCATCAGATATCACAGTCCTGCCCATGCTGTCGTCAAAGAGACGCCATGTGTGTTAATTTAGGGTTCAGATATAATCGAATCTGTCACTTTCTTTGCCAACAATTGTCTCTTCAGGCCTCTGGGAATGCGGTTCTGAAGCAACCAAGCATGAAGTGTAGAGAAGCATACACACCCACACAGAAGACTGATACCTGGGGTTTCTGGTCTTCGCACAGAGGCTAATCTCTCAAACCTTTCAGTCCTCTGAAGCTGCGTTTGTCCGACATGTCAACGCTCTCCACCCTCTTATCTATGGTGATTGACAGCTAAAGGGGAACATTGTGACATTTCCAAAGTGTTGCAGCTGCAGCGAGGAAAACAATGTGGTGGGGTCTTTAAGCAATCTGGCAGGCAGGCGTGTTGGAACGAATAAAAAAAAAACAACACAGTGAAGAATGAAAGTCTTTCTGAATCATTGCTTATTCCGACATCATCCTATGACTACATGGCAGGACAAGGTCAATGGAAACAGACCTAGCTGACACTGGCACTACCATGTTATTCAGCTAGCCAAGGATCTATCGAGAAATGACAACCACACATCCTTGGCCAAGATGGTTGGCCAACTTTGTTGGTCTTTGGGAAATAACCTTAACTTTATTTGCAAGATGCAGGGCCAAACCATCAATCACTAGTTCAGAATTGTTGTTTTTTTGGTATATTAAATCTTAAAACTCTTTATTATATAAACAGAAACCTAATGATCCCTGACCAACATACATAGGACATTAGGAAAGGTTTGAGTGACTTTACCCTCTAACAAATGGAAACATTGACCATAAATGAGACAGTCATGGGCTACTCCCTTCTGTCTGTACCCAGTTGTTTAGGCAATGCGTTATTGAAGATAGGTGTTGCCTGGTTAGTAGAAACAAGAAATTGGCTGTATAAGATGGACGTGTTGAACTTCCGCCATGAAATACATTTCCAATACCTATCGTGACAATTGTGGCCATCAGTGAACATGAGTACAGGTAAAAGGGTGTAACTCAAACAAGGCTGGTTGTTGGGTAAAAAAATATTAAGACTGAGAATTGTGTAACCAACATATGACTTGTATGCGAACATCTTACATCATATTTAAACTTAACTCAATATTGCGCTAAAAAGTATGTGATACATCTCAAGATCAGTAACTTTGGCATATACATTTTAATTGTCCTCAATCATTTATTCTGTTTTTAGAATGATCTATACAACTGGTACACTCTGTGTTTTGTAGCTTAAACACCGGGAATCAACACGCACATATATGTGTAGAGAATTTTTTACCCATCTTTTGGGCAACAGAAAACGTCTTTGGAAGGCCAGATTTGGCTCGCGGGGAAATTATGCTTATTCCAGGACATTGATTTCTGGGGTTCTGGAAAAGTATTGTCTTGTATCATGCATCAAGTAGACAATAGTAACATTTGCTGGTTATTATTTCAGAGATAATTTATGACATTTTTTAAACATTAGCCCGATCTTGTTGTTGTCAGAAAAAGCCATCCAAAAAGAAATAGTGGCACTTTTAACAAGGAAACCAGTCATCACGATCCATAGTCTCTGCTCTACCACCAAAATATAATAGGACCTCAATGGAATGTTGGCCTTGTAAAGGGCTAGGAAAGCTTCTAAGTGAGAAAAAAGTATACCATATTTAAAAACAAAATTCACATTTAAAATATTTGTGGTGAGGAAAATTTTTTTGTTAAAGTTCACAACGAAACACCCAAAAGAAGTTTGACAGCTTAAGTCCACATATGAGGTGAGAATACTTCCTCTTGGCACTTAGACTAATAGATTTGGTAATAAATTGCTGGCGGTTTGAAGACTGAACCACCAGAAGCTGAGAAAATACAGCTGACGTGCAGCTGCCACTAGCGAACTCTAATGAGCCTGGTTTAATAGCCTCTGAGCAACATACTTGCTGTATTTGGCACCCGCTGAGATAAATCGCCGCAAATGGGAAAAGTTAATTTAAAGGGAATGGACGAATCATTGAACCGCCGAAGCAACTGAGCGGTACCTTCTTTAAACTTGGTCCCACTTCCAGAAAGGAGAGAGCTGCGATTGTTATTAGGAAAGCCTGGCAGAGAGTATCCGTGTGGACTGTGAGCTATTAACAGCTTGTGAATGTTGACAGTGCAACACTCCCCCAATTAGCGGCGCAGTGCAAGCTTGGCTGCAGATGTAGAAGCACAGTGAGGCAATTCTTCAGAGACACATCAAGATGGTGTGAGAGGAGCAATAAGTTCCAGATGTGAACTTCTGTTGAGAACAAAGCTTTTTTGGTGGGGGGGGGTCGGCAGAACCTGAACCGTGAAATATCATTTTATCATTTACATTTATGGGAAATGTCGACCGGAGTTTGGCTGTGTTTCTGATTAATTTATGAAGTATTCGGAAATCAAAGCAAAGAATATTCAAAGCAGGATTGCGTTAAATCCCTGACTCTGTTGGCAAGGACAAAGCACCATGAGAGTCAGAGGCGAGGCCAATTCACTGCCCTGAACCACAAGTTGGAGATTATTTAAGTCAGACTTTGGCACAGTGGTGCTGGTGTTCTGCATGTAATGGCGTAATGTCGATGTTTTTTAGACTAAAATGCCATTCATAGTCTAGATGTTCTCATGAAAATTGACTGGAACCACTTTTTTTCAACTGATTTCCATTATGAAAATCAAAGTCTACTCTAGATTTTTTTTTAGTAGAAATGCGATGACTGCATATCCTATGGGAAATCTGAAACGTTGCATTAACGTTGCCTTGACTCAATTTTAGCCCCACAGAGCTTGACAATAGCTGCAACTCTTGGTTCAGAGACTGTGACCCAAAGCATCGGACAGACGGATGGTTAATGTGCGTGTTGCAATGCTTTTATCATTGTTTACTTTGTGGTTAGATTGATAGTGTGATATATAAGCCTTCATGTCGACTAAGAAATTCCTTCCTGTTCCTTTTGGAGTTGTCGGCACAAAATTAAACAACTGAAAACATGTTTTATGGTTTAGTTTCTTCAAAGAAGCCACCTTTTTTAATTACTGCTTTGCATACTTTTAGCTATTTTTTGATTAATTCAAAAGGTTTAAATGTATGTTTCACAGGTGTGTCTTTTGTGGCTTACTTTGTGAAATGTCTTAACTTTTTAGTAGATGATTGGATAATCAGTTGTGTTGTGGTCACGTTGAAACACAGCTAACATGAACTGTAAGAATTTATTTTATGAAAAGTACCATTCAGCTAAATTAAGTAAAACGAGTGACCATCCTTTCTTTAAGAAACAAAGTTAAACCAGACCGGACAGTTACAACAACTTTGAATGACCCTGTTAGGTGTGTAAAAACTTTTGGCCTGTACTGTATGTCCATGCTAATGTAGCAACCAGGGCTCAGTAGTCTTCGTCCAGAAAACACACCAAAACATCCAAATAATTCCATACCGTCTATAACGACCCTCTTGTATTAAAGCCCTGACATAAGAAATTCTATATTTTAAGCTTGTTTTTAGCAGGAGCTACAATGCTACTAAGACTGAGTAAGAAAGTAAGTAATTTATATTTATAGAGCGCTTTCCCAGACCACTTAAACAATCGAAACAATATTAAAACAAAGTATATACTTAAAAGGTCAAGATATCACAGAGAACAACACAGTAGTTCCAGAAAATCAAGGACAAGCCTGCACAAATAAATGTCTAGAGATGTTTCTTGAATGAGTCAGTAGATCTATCATGGCAGAGAGAGAGGAAGATCGTTCCAAAGCTTAGGAGCAACAGTCTGGAAGGATTTCTCTCCTCTGGTCCAGAAGCGTGTTCAGGAACCATCAGTAAATTCTGATCCACAGACCTCAGAGCCCGAGCTGGGGTGAAAGGCTGGATCAGATCAGTGATGTAAGGAGGAGCCTGACCATGAATAGCTCTGAAAGTAAGAAGCAGAATTTTAATGTTGAACCTGAAAGAAACTGGAAGCCAGTGAAGAGTTTTAAGGATCGGAGAAATGTGAGTTCTTCTACTGGAGCGGGTCAGAATTCTCTCTGCAGAGTTCTGTATCAACTGCAGGCGAGACAGCTCTTTCTTGCTAAAACATGAAAACAAACTGTTGCAATAGTCCAGACGAGAAGACACAAACTTATTTTCTTGCGCAATAATCCATTGTGTCACTACTAAGAGACTTGGATGTTTTGGTGTGTCTTTTTGGACGACAACTAAAGAGCTCCAGTCGCTACATTGACATGAACATGCATTTTTTGTCTATAATTCGAAAAAAATAACGGATTACTCCTAAATAATCCCAACCCTCAGTCGACATGAGGGTGAGTAGAAAATCAATTTACCGCTCCCTCACTGAATTGGCCAATTTGTCAGTTAAACAGAACTAATTCCACTAGGTACCTCCTGTGGCGTTTTTTCCTCAAGCCTGAACAGAAAAAGCAAATTTGCAAACTCCCGTTACCTAATCAAGAGCCGCTCTCACACACAGCAACCGCACTCGTTTATTCCTGGCGTATGAAATGACAGGTTCAGCTCACGATGTTGAGATGACAGTTCTTAAATAGCATCGTGGGAGACCTCTGGATAACAATATCGTCTCCTTCTCATGGAATAGCAAAACCACTTCATTGCACAACGGAGTCTTTGAGTTTTTCCACCAACAATGTGCGTCGTTCACTCGCACGACACTGTAATTGAGGTCGGCCTAAAAACAGGACGATAAGTCTCCAGCAAAGGTTATTTACATCTGCATGTCCCTCTTTATAGGTGCAATCAGATGTTTCAGACTGCTTATATTTGGACCACACTGGAATTAAGTATAACAAAGTCAGCAATGTATGATGTATAATTACAATAAATGTTTGGTTTAGCAATCGCTATCTTAGCGTGCAGTTATGTAGTCTTGGTTTTAGAGGCACCCCCTACAGTGTCCCAGATAGATCCACTTAACATAAACCTAAAATAAGACCAAAATAAATCGTAATATCTAACAGTCTGTCTGTCTGTCTATCTATGTTTACACTCATCACTCAACTGCTTAGATAGTTGTTAATCTGTAGTTGTCATCAGGAATTTCTTGACTTGCAATGCATTTTAAAATTAACTTTCTTGTCTTACCCTTCTTTTTTTCAGGGATCTTAGAAAAATCAGAAGAGAATGAACATTTACATTTTTTCACTATATTTAATAAAATATTGAACAGTATTATTTTTTATTTTCCCACTTAAACGTTTTTGGCAACACCGCTGTATTTATTAGTGATATTAATTTTTATTCAGAGGACAAATTCTGCCACTTTACAAGCAACTGAAAGTCTTTTTATAATTGTATTTTGCAAACTTATGATTTAAATATTGAGGGTATATTTGAGGCTCTAATACAATTGGATTAATGTTTCTATTATATTAATATATTGTATTCTACCAGCAACAGAGTAAAATATGTTAATTAGAACCTATTATACAAACTCATATTGTTATTTACCAACAGAATGACTTACAGCCAAACATCGTTTATACATATAGTCAAACATGCTCAGTATTTTTTTTTACATTCTCTTTTCATTATTAAATCACAAAGTTTAATCCTTATACTTGCATAGGCTTTCACTTCATTTCCAAACATATATAGATTAACTGGCAACTTTTACCATCTTTATCTTTATGTTTTAGGAATAATTTCAACAAATTTGCAACACATTTTTGCAAAAAATACTTGTCGTTATGATTGTAAATTAATGATTTCTATTGAACAAACTTTTTTTATGAACTTATAAAAAAGACTATTATGCATTTTTTTAAGCTTACAGTTGCATTTGCGACAATAATATTTAGTTTGCGCCTCAAACCGACAACTAACACAACAACGACAATTGCTTCTCTTCTGTGTTTTTACAACCTTTTCGCCTCTGCCCATCTTTTTTATTTTTTCCCTCAAATCTCTCCCCGTGAATTACAGACTGCCTCTTATTTTCCCTCCTTCTCGTGTGGAAGTGGTGGAGAGAAATCATTGCTTGTTTAAATATAAACTCAGAGTGCTGGCCCCGCCGTGGCACAAGGTTCCAGTAGCTGCCGAACCGCAGAGGAAACAGAGTGTCGCTGTTCCAGCCGGCTGCTCCTCTTCTGTCAGAGGAAGGTTCAAAGTGAAACCGAGCAGAGTGTTTATTTTTTTCTCCTGCTGCTTTTCTGCACCTTCTGGTGGTTGACTGAGAAAGACAAACTCCTGCGCCATCAGCGGTGGAAGCTAACAGCTGTTGAAGTTGCATTATAGGTCTTAAACTTTTCACTTGAGCACTTCATCTCAACTTAGCCTTTAAAATCATTTATTTCCTTTATTTGTGTTGTCTTCTCGATGATGGATGAAAGAGGACAGTACAATTTCACCAAAAAGTGCTGTAGTGAGTAACAACGCTAAGGTTGTTAAACCTGGTCAACCATCAGAGCAACTCCATCCACATTATACCTATTGATCCAAACTGTCGTTGTGTGCGTGACCTTAAGACATGGGTGAGCTGGTCATCATCATGCAAACAGAGAAACCACTCACGTTGAAATTCAGACAATTTAGAGTGACCAGTTTGCCTAAGTGCATGTTTTTGGACTGTGGTAGGAAACCAGAGTTCCCCGGACTTCACCAAAACAACATCCGGAGAACTTTTAAACTATATTTCTTTGCGAGCTCCCTGCGGTGGACAGTCGAGATTACTCATCCCCTCTTGGTTCTTTGCAAGGGTGACGAAAGTATGTCATAATAATGAGTCGAGGGAGGGAGGAGAAGAGGACGGAGGCGTCTTTGAAGTGAAGAGAAAAATAGAGATGGTTGACCTCAGTCAGCCTTTTTTTCTGCCTGTCTAAATGGCTGCTGGGAAACATGGTAATACTTAGGGAAAAAAATGGAATATTTAGATTTAGACAACTTTTGAAATATTCCTATTTTTAAATCAGGTTGAATTGTTGGGATGGGCTGACAACTCTCTGTGAACTAATCTTCGCTTTGGAGGGTTTTTTTTAACATGACAAACCAGACCTGAATATAACAAAACAAATAGAAAACCGCATTAGTGATTTGGTTATGTTTTATTTTATTTTTTTTACCAGTTTCCATGTTTAATTAGTAACAAACTGATATGAAATCCAAGTACATAATTGGTATTGAAGTATAAATAGTGAAACAGCCAATTTGGTGTCTTATATGCCAGTGCTTTTTGATATTCCAACAGCCTATAAGACTAAAGGTCTTTAAAAGTCCTTAATCTTTGTTGGTCAAGAAAAAGTAAATCCAAGCTAACATCTTTCAACATCAAGCACAGTAAATCCCAGAGGAGGCAATTGTTTGGGTTCAAAACCAAGTCAAGTCTGTTACCTTCAGTGCTTGGGAGCGAATAACTAGGCTATTAGTGGACAAGACCATAAGTCCTGGTCTTAAAGAGATGTTTGAAATCATCGTCAATTACAATCCAGCTTTGTTGGGTCAATACTAGGTGTACTAATGGTCAATACTAAGTGTCAAGATCAATATTTCTTAACAAAAAACAGATCTTGGTGCGAAGCTTTTATGGATCATAAAGGTCCTCTAGTAACTTGAGACCATGTAAAACTCATCTTAGATGTTTTGGGGGGTGAGTATAGAAGCAGCACTGTTTAAACCTAGATCAATACTTGGACTTTTTACGGATGTTCCAAGTCATTTGAAATTCGAGACCTTTGGTTTATGGTCAATTGAGTCACTAAATTGACACTTCTCAAGACTGTCACAGCAAGTCAACCACGTCCCCCTTAATCTTGTGTGGACTCATTCAACACATCCCTAAACCTCAATGGTTTCATTCTTCATCTTCTTTGAACCAGTTCTTTCATCTATTCTTTGTCTCCTCTCCAAACCACCTGACCAACAAAATTTTTGTTTTTTTTATGTCAGAACAAGACGGATATGGGCCTGTCCAATGTTTTTTCTCCTATCAAATCACAGAGGACATATTTCTGATGGTCTGTGGTTTTAATCTAATTCCACGCAGCAGAAGCCCGGCTCAAGTCTGATGGGGTTCTTCAGGTTATCTCGGAAAGGTCTGACCTTGGCGCCGATTGCAAAGTTGGAAAAGTAGGTTTAAAATGAAAAAATAATAGGAAATAAATGAAAAGAATGTGGTTGTTATATAAAAATTACAGAAGTGAAAATGGGATCCTGGTCAAAAAGAGGATATTACTCTTGGCCCTCTGATAAAACATGAGAAGAAATCGAGTCTGTTGCACAGCAGCGTGACGATTCCCCCCGCAAAAAAAAAAAGCACTTTTATCTCTTAATTCCTGCTTTCATTTCAGCGGCTTGAATGAATCCCCGTAGGGGTCAGCGGACCTCCGTGTGACTTGCTAGACTCTTGTTTTTCTCCAGCACAGGCTCAAGCAACACCATCATGGCCTGCGAGATATGGGTGCTTACACTCATCTGACTGGATTTCAAGCGGTGATAAAAGCTCACAAGGTCAAAATGTTTTATTTAGAACAAGAATATCATAACTAGAAACTCAGTTGTCTCTTATATCACAAAGCTTGGGGGTGATAGCAGAATTGTTCTTTGTTTAAACATCCAGAGTGCTATAGCAAAATCCCCAATGTGTTGGGCAAAGTATTCTAAATGTAGCTGTGCAATAAAGAGTGCAATGGATAAGCAAAATGGATAAACAACGTCACCAAGCTTGTATCCTGACATGACCCTGTTGTTACATTTCACTTTTTTTTTTTGTTCTTTAATTTCTTGTCTCTCCTTTTCCATTCCCCTGAGCCTGACTCGTGGCTGAAGCCCATTTGTAACCAAGACCTGATTCCTTCTACAACCAACTGTGTCCAGAAGTGTGCGCCAGATTGAAGAATCTCCTGCTACAGTATGTTTTGACCACTTTTTTTTTTGCCTTTTTAAGCCCTAAGTCATTTCTTGTTGTTTGCAAGTGTTTCAAACTCACTTGTTCCCAGGTTTTCTGTTCTTGTCTAGGTTTCCCGTTTATTTCTCAGTGCGTTGACTTTTTTTTAACTCTTAATTATAGATAATTGGACTTGTACCTTTGAAGATATTGGACTATGGTTGTTGTTGAATGTTTGGCTATTTATAATAAATTGTTTATCTTTACAGCTCAATTTGCATAAGGTGATAGACCTTATTCCGTTCATGACATTCATATTGTCTGCAGAAAAAAGTTCAATAATTTAGTTCTAGGTTCGATTTTGGTCCTGTTAAATTGGTCAAAGTTTGCATCTTTGCATCAACAATAACGCAGAAATTTCAAATAGAAGGGTATCCAGAGAGTCAAAGTAATGGTCTTGGATAGCAAAGTAAGTTTTCAAACACATAATTCATAAACAACGAGTCCTCTGTTTTACACTGAAAGTCAAGTAAACTCAGACAGACAGTGGCTCATTTACTACTCATAATGTAGAATAATGAGACAATTTCTAGATCGATGATCATGGAATCTAAGAGCTAATACCAGCAGTCAGGAATTGCCTCCATTATGGTAATATAATCCATATCGGTCTATGGTATAGTGTCTGTGTCTCATAATGATGGTCGGAAGGACAGTTTGCCGTATGCGGGCAGCCACACTTCCATCAGTCTACAGATGTAGCAAGATGTGAACGTGTTATGAATGATTAATGGTTTCTGTGAAGTGTGAGTTCGGATATAAAAGTGAACTATAAATCTTAGGCGGGCGTCTGTCAACCATGCAAAGTGACGGCATGACCAGAAAAACACTTGAATTAAGAAGACGACATGCAGCCGAAGTTTATGATTTGCAGTCCATCATTTTCAAAGTCACGACGATCCATTCATGATGATGATTAATGTGTTTAACTTGTAGTTCAGTGATGAAGAAAGTCGTGTTTAAAGTTAAACACTAATTGGCTGCATACAAGTTTGGCAACTGTAACACTCGACCACAAGACAAAAGACACAATTTAAACCTTTGTGTAAATAAATGAGCTGTCCTGATATCGGAGCGTCTTCATTAACAAAATGAATGAAACCAGATGTTCACAACAGCGCCACCATTTGTTCTTATTAAGTGTTAAATCTCGACGGGAAAGAGGAAGTGTGCGATTTGTGACTGAAGAGGTAATGAGGCGTAACACTAAAATGATTAACAGGGTTTTTATCGCATCTACTTAAGCTAATGTTGAGTTTATTTGTGGAGGGTTTAGGTGACACAGATTAACGTGTAATGTTTTTGTTCGTCAAAGGAATATTCGTGTAGATTTATGGATTGATTAATCTGATCCGTCAACTTCATATCTGTACAAACTTTCATTAATTTCCCTTTGCTTATTCCTTCCATGAGTGTTTCCTGGCTACATTGAAAGAACGAGAGGTGGGGGACACCCTGGACAGGTTGCCAGGCCGTCAACCACACTAATTTAGTGTCAACCTCTGTATGTGTTTGGACTGCAAGAGGCCCACAGGAAACAGATGCGAGATCCACAAGAGCAAGCGACACTTTAAACAGGAACCCAGACTCACTCTGGACTCAAATGAGCAACCTTGCTGTGAGACTCTGACGGGGTTTGCTAACATTTATTGATGTATAGTTGGTTATCGTGTGAGGCCTATCTTTTAATCTTAGAACTTACTCATCAAACTCAGGTCCACGGGCCAAGCATATAACGGCAACATAGTATGTGTCGCCAAAGACTTTGAAACACCTATACTGTACTAGGTTGACCAAAAAAATATAGCTTATAGACAATCCAAGTCAATATCTTGACTAACTCCAGAAAATGTCTCCTAATGCAAATGTTTGAAGCAAGACATTTATTTTTCTGTTCTGGGCCTTTGACAATACAACTAAGGCTAAAATACTCTCTACTCAGTCTTAAAGCGATAATTCACCCATTATTATTTGTCTACTCAACCTCATGTAAACTAAGGGTTGGGACTTTAATCAGTTTATTTTAAGAGTTATAGGCAAAAATGTTGATTGAAAGGACTGGGGCTCCCTTGTCTTTGTCCAAAAATACTCACTTTAAAACATCCAAATACCTCCATACTGCTCATCTGTAACGTCCATCTAGTTTTGAAGTCTCAACATAAGGAATTGTTCCAAGAAAAACCTCAACAAGTCTATATTTTGAGCTTGTTTATAGCAGAAGTTTAAAGAACAACAAGCTATACAGACAATGAATTACTCCAAGTAAATATTGCAAGCGCTTTCAGTGTCGACAATAGAGTAAGGGATTACTTAGAAACTATTTCCAATCCTTGGAAAATTAAAGAATTTTTAGATAAACTTCATATTGTTCAGCTAGAGACATAGTTTATTATTCCATCCCTTGGATTTTTGTTATGGGATACCGAAACAGAAGAGGAGTCAAACTCAACCAAGCACAGACTAGAGCAAGAACTTTCCGCCCAAACTTTCTCACGTCATTTCGACTCACCACAGGGAGAAGGGAGTAGCGGATACAGAAGCCAGGCTCTGAAGGGAAGTATTCATCCGAGGTGAAGCGAATCCTGATTTGACTCCCTTTGGTAATGTGACTCGACGGCGTTGACTGCGACCCGCACCAGCGACCCAGGATGGCCTTTTCAGTCGGCTCCTCCAACTCCACGAAATCATACCTGGTTAACAGATCAAAAAGGTCATTTAGGAGTCAAGAACTTAACCGCTTGCTGTTGGCACAGGAAATGTAGTAAATAAAAACAATCTTTTGCTTTTTTTGGCTGACTCATGTTTGTCCCGAAAACACAAAATAAGCAGATTATTGAAATTATTAAAATTTAATACAACATTTAGTGCGACATCAATCATTGCCATATCGTCTTATTCTCATCATGAATGATCTATATTTATTTTTAAAATCCTATTAATTTGATATAAAACTTTATTTATAAATGAATTGTTTTATATCAAAATAAAGCTGTAAGTAAGCATCTCGCAAAGGTTTGTAACCTCGGATTAGTTCATCGGATAAGTGCTTAAGCTAACTCCATGCTAATGTAGCCGAGTAAACTAGTAAACAGCCATCAGGTCCCTCTGTGTCTTTAAACTTCCTGTATTATAATTGTTTTGGATCAGTGATGCAACTTGTCCCGACATGGACTGGCGAAGGAGAAGAAGAAAACAGTCACAAAAAGAGTCATGTTTCGTGATTTAAAAGTAATATTTGACAGGGAAAAAAAGTCCCTTTTTTGTTTGCAAGAAAAGAAAAATGTCATCATTCATGGCTGAACAGGTTTTAAGGATTTAGATCAGACGTAGAAAAAAGTTCATGGAGTGGAGAAGAAATAAAAGACGTGTATTCTTGTGCAAATAAAACTATGTAAGCCTGTAATTACACGACGTTCTCTCTCTCCACTTACCACCCTGCCAGCCTGTAATACTGCTAGACATTATGGAGAGCAGAGGCATATGGCGGCACTCCACGCTCCTCTGGTGTTCCAAACTAACGTCGACTGAACTCGGCACTTAAGACGAGCAGTTCAGGAGTTCAGCCTTTTATTATTTATACCCTTGTGTGTAAGAGGTGGCTTTGCGAAATTCAATAAAGCCCCGATTCACTGACTCTTCACAGTCTGAGATTAATCATGTTGCCATTTGCGTCAACACACACGCTAACCTTCCCCATTCAGCGCTGCCAATTCGGATATTTAGATTCCAAGGACATTGTTTACATTTTGCACAGGGTTGACAGATTCAGTTCAAGCTGGCTTCAATAAAACAACATTGAAGGACATGGGCGAGACTAAAAATGGATTTTCTGTGTTGTTGAATAACATGAAAGGGAGGGGTGTCAATAACTTTCCCGTCGCTGCTGAACTTGATTTGGAAAGTTACCGTCAGTTTGACAGGAGTGAAAACCCACCCCTGGGTAAGACTTTCTCGGCAGAGATTATCCTTAAAGAACGGATTAAAACTTCATAAAGAGACTGGACAATATTTGAATTTGTCTTTGCTAAAGACTTGTCTGGTGTGAAATGTAATGTAATACCTTAAACATATGTTCAGGAAACAGCTGGATCAAAAAATAAAAGCGGGATGAACTGGACATTGATTCTTTAAAAACACATGAATGAATTAGATGTGGCCATATGCTACCATAAAATGTGGGCCCTGATTAGTTTACTTACCATGAGTTTCTTGGTGTCAATTTAGTGATGTTTGATTCTTCAAGTTGAGATTTTGATACTGTTCCAAAAACATTGCTGTCCTTAACCTGTTGCGCAATAGTTCGGAGGCCAGGTAGTTTGGACAGCTGCATGTAACTGTTCAACAAGAAGTAGGAAGTGAAGATCCATAGATATTTTCTGGCTAGGGAGGATTTTTAAGAAAAGGTTTCTCGCACACGGACATGCCCGGAGTATCTCACCAGAAGGGTGTCCATGAGAACACCTTAAGCAGCTATCGCATCGGCCTGGAGACTAGTTCACTACATGGCTGCGACTTTAGTCTCTGCTGGTCGTGGATAATTTTCCTTGACCAAAGTCGTGTTTTTGGCGATGTTTTTAAGTATCTTACAGTTCTCAGACACATCTCAGTTAAGTTGTGGCAACGTCACAGAGACTTACTTTGCCCTTGACTGGTGGGCGACTTTAACTCTCTTCGCGACCTTCTTGAGACCTAGAAGAGTGAAGAGACCTTGAGGCGAAGTCTCCGCAACAAAGATTCACTTTTATCCTAGGAGTCGCAGTGACTTCACTGAGACATCCCAGAGACATCTTTGAAGTTTCTGTAACGTCTCTATAAGTCATTTTCCTTAGTGGACATTAGACTGAAAATAGTTGTACAGGGAATGTATAGACTGAATTAAACTATGAAAAAGCTAAACGATTTGTCTTCCCAGCGTTTTTTGGCTTCCCTTCCTGCCACTTTACCATGTTTGGTAGCCTCATCTATTAATACACAAAGCAATTCAAGAGAACTGTGAGCACAGTTTCCATTCATAACAGATTAACATCTAATCATTGGCACAAAGCAGAGGACACCTTATCTCAGAGGTGTCAAACTTAATTAAAGAAGCCTCCAATGTGTGCAAAAGGTCTTTTTTTTCTTTCTTTCAACATCTTGTCATTACACATAATTACATTGCTGGTTCAAGATGGCCACCGGGGAATCGAACCATTCATTTGAATTTAAATGAAGAACTTTGAACTACCAATAACCTCAACGTTTCTGTTCTGTGGATTAAGAATCTAGATATACAGTACATTTCATCCAAACACTCATCTATGGATGGATTTTTAATTATTCACCGTTGCTGAAGACATAATTATCCAATTTTCGCTCCACTTTATTCCCAAACGGAACGCTCTGAGTTCACTGATGGTTTTCCATAAATGTTACATACACCCATGATGTGTCTCTGGCATGGATGTGAATCTCTCTGGCAACCAGATAATATCAGATTACTTCAATTTACTTCATTTTGATGTTACGGGTCAGTGAGAAGGCACGCATTTCCTTGCTGGAAAACAGTCTTCAAACAGATCCAGAGCTGTGACAGATGGCTCATCAATAATGCAGGACACTCTGATCATTACACATCGCCATGTGTTCAAAATCACCACGTCTAACAGCGGTTTCTCGGATTTACAAATGCTCCGACATACATGCATGAGCGATGCGGTGGAGAGAATTCCAACAAGAGGAGCAAGAAAGCACAGATAGGATTACCTTACTCAAGAGAGATGTTCATCGAACACAAATCTAGCTCCACACTTTCCTGACTACACTAAAAAAATACTTTTTACTTCACGTACAAAAAGAGCTAGATTAGAGCGAAGGTTCTGTCCTTGGTTTGTCAATTCGCTGCAGGACAATCTCTTTGATTCACCTATATCTACTGGGATTAATAGGAATGCTCTGTCCTTCACACAAAAAGAATATCGATGCAAATCTTGACTCGACTTCTCCCCCTTCACAGCATTGACACCTTGGCTCCAGGTTGCTGCTAGAATATTTCTCCCCATGGTATTCGTTTGATCCCGGAGACTTGTCGGGAATATCTAAGCAGAAGCGAACCCACTGTTAGGATCAAGGACAGTTCAAGTATGTGGTATATGTCATACAGCCTACTACAAAGAGGTGAAGACATGTGTGCAACATTTGTCAGGCTACTTGCGCTCAAGTGGTTGTTGGTTGCAGACGACAAAATTGACATCCTATCATATCTCAAGGGACAAGATGAAAAGAAAACCAACCTACTGATGTTCTGTCTAGAGTTAGTGGAAAGCCAGTGTAGATTAAAGTGGTGGAAGATAATTGGGAAAAAAATTGATCTATCAGAAGATCGTTCTCCTAAAGTTTATTATTTTACTTGTAATTTTTATGATTTTCCGCGCATATATCACCGTAGAATCTGGGCTCTGATTGGTCAATGTGCTACGGCTTGTTTCCTAGGTCCCCAATTTTCAAATTTCCCTTTTTAATTGACGGATGTGGCCAATAAAAGGTGTCGCTGAAAACATATTGAAGGTTAACTGCTGTCCTGATTGTGCCACAATCACCACTCCATTATTGTCGCAATCAACATTTTTTTTTGACGGTTGCTTTCAATGCCAGTGATCAAGATAAATTAAGGGAATTATGGAAGACAAGTGGCTAATGCTAGTTATGTATTACCCATAGGAACTGATTATCTTCTGTTGGTAACTTAACAACACAACTGATACCAACAACTTTCTATCCTAGCAAGTATCTTAAAAGCCAAGATCAAGTTCTAACATGAGAAAAGCATTCAGAGAGCACAGACCTTCACTAAGAAACTCATTTCATCAGACTTTTTTTTGTTCTTTCTGGATAATTGAGAATGCCAAACTGAATTGTCCTTCAACAACTCTGTTCATTCAGAACAGAAGAATCATTTAGTCACTTGTTTCTTGCCAAATTGCCTGGATTTTCCAAAAAATGGTACTGAGTCAGACAGACATAGACAGTCTGACTGTGTCTGTCTGACTCAATAGCCCGAAAGTAAAAAGTGCAATTCCAAGAGAAAAATTAGTCCAAAGCTAAAAATGCAACATAATCAATTGAGATCATTGCTGAAAGAAAACTACATAGTGGATAAATATTTGTTTTATTACTGTTGATGTCTTCAATGTGAGTACTTAATTTCCCAAATGTCCTTCAGGACATTATTGTGACTTTGCATCATGCTGGTTTGAAAGATATTTTCATTGTTAATGACTTATGAACTGGGGGCCGACTTTAAGATCTAAATCCATAACCAGTCTACTCATGTCTATCCGAAGCTGAAAAAAGGAAACACAGAAATCGATTATTGTTGCTTTGAATTGTATAAAACTTAACATAGGTTGGGATAGGTAGAAAAAAGACTCAATTTGTGTGAAAAATGGCTCCATTAAAGTCCTGACTGAAAATGTAATATCTACTGTATATCAATGTCAATCATCACTTCATTAGTTTTAATGTAAGCGTTGCCAACATTTCTTTCAACCACGTTGTTGGAGCGCACGCCTGAATTGTGAACGCACATGTAAGCACACATCAAACAGAAATACAGACTTAGCTGGCGGCTATACTTGCGCGAGAAAGAGAAACTGGAGAAAAACAAATAGGAGTGAATCTGTTTCTGCCTGTGATTGCACGCGGCATTCATCTGTCTGCCAACGCTGCCAGAAGTGTGTATCTTGGGATCCAATCAAAACCTGTTGGCCCTCAGCTGGGGGGAGGGCGGATAAAGAAAATGAAAAATGCTCGGGTAGACGTGGCGGTGACTTGCGTGACCCTGGTTTAAAAAAAAAAAAGAAAAAAAAAGGGATGTTGTTATTGTCTCTCCTGCCCCCGAGGAAGCCGACGAGCAGCGTCTTGTCACAACCGGGTCGGCATAAAGCCTGTCAATCATCACCCTGCCCTACAGTGGAACTTTCTCCTCACAGGGTTTAGAGAACAAGCTCATTCATTAACCGCGGCGTCTCACCCACCATGTAGGTTCACCGGGGGGGCTTCTTCATGCAACCCTATGATGTAACCTGTCTACTCTTACATTTTGTATTTAAAAAAAAAGATCTTCTACATGCATATGAAGCCACATCTTGTTGCAGTTGTGTCCCTTAACCAATAGAGGGCTCTCCAGGAATGCCGGTGTGAACCCCCTCTTCTGTGCCCTGAGTGGGTTCCTCTATGATAACCAGTCAGCTGTGATATATTGGCAGCGCAGCAGTGAGCATAATGCACGGAATCGATTCCTGTTAAAAATGAATGGCAACAGAGTCAAGCTCCAGCGGTAATGGAAAGTGGGCTCTGTCATAAATATGGATAAACTGTAATATGTAAGTGTGTGCGTGTATGCTAGCAGGTAGACTGGTAAAACAATAAATGTCCATAAATAAGGTGATACAAGATTAAATATAACATATCTACAATCGCATAAAGTGTTCTTCAACACTTCCTTTGTGAGTGCTAAGGTGAAAACCATTCTCAAATACGATTTTCTGTTAAGGACATAACAACATTTACTAAAACCAACAAGACACGCCAGAAAAAAAGCAGACAAAAGATATTGATGCAACCGACACAACGATCACTCAATAGAAGGAGCTAAAAACAGCAATACAGGAAGTGACAGCTCATATTTAATCATCTACTCTCCCTTAAAGAGTGAAGTTCACCCAAAATTCAAATATCGATTATTGTCTACTCACTCTCATGTCGACTTTTTAGAGTTATAGGCAAAAATGTATGTCCATTTTAACATGGCAACTGGTATTATTCGTCTTCATTTTTGTCCGAAATGACGCACTTTTAAACATCCAAAAACTGTCTCCAGTCTACTATCTATCTCTACTCTCAGTGCTCACGGTATTTACCCGCAGTACCTTATGTCTATGTAGGATGTTGGCCCAGCAGCTAACCTAGCAGCGTCCACTAAAAACAACCTTTAAATAAAGACTTGTTTAATTTTTTCCCAAAAAAATTCTCATGTCGAGACTTCAATACAAAATGGACATTACAGATGAGACGTATGGAGGTATTGTGATGTTTTTAAGAAGGTCATTTTGGACAGAAATGAAGATAAAGACAACTGAGCATCAGTCGCTACTTTGAAAAGGACATTTTTGCCTATTACTCGGAAAATAAACCCAAACACTTAGTCTAAAGGAGGGTGAGTTGAAAATGAAAATTGAACTTTGGGTGAACTCTTGGTAAGAAAAATGTTGCAGATGTACATAGTATTGTGTAGTTCATCTCTTTTCTAACCATATTTTACTTACACACTAAGTTTCTTAGAGCCAATGAAACAGGTTATGTCATGTACAGATCATAAGCTGAAACATTAGCTAGCATAGTAAATTTTATCCAATACAAACAGCTTTCCAAATAATACAAAATTTGACTGGACACTGCATTGCAACCATCAAAACTGACTTTTGTTATTAGTCAAACTTTCATAGCTTAGATTCCAGAACTATTTTGGGGAGCTTTTGTCTGACCACACATCATATATATTACACAAGCTTTTTTGCTTTTCCTTTTTTTCCTATATGTAATATGAACCAGTTATAAGTGTAGCATATATATATATATATATTATATATATCTGGCCCCCAAGTTCCAGTCCTCATGTGGTCACTGAATAAATGAAGTGTCTGCCCCTCTTTCGGACCTACGACAGTGATTGATTCATTCTCTGTCCCACATTACATACATTAAACCCATCGCTTGCCAACACAAATACATTTTTCGTTCGCTTTTACGAAATACCTCGCAGGCCTTGCGGGTTTCCTCCCCAGGTTTATTTCAACATTATTTTTAGAAACAACATTGCCAAATATTCCATATTAATCACCTGACCATTGACAACGGCTGCTAGCGTCGTTTATTTTAGCTCGATACAAAGTAGCAGACCATCAGATGAGGTGCAACCAGGCGGATAATATCCCGGACACGCTAGATATGGTCTTACTTGCATATGCCGTCCTCCGGGTCCTCCAGCCCGAACCTCTCGTCGAAGGCGAGTTGAATCCTCATGTTGCTCGGCGCCACTAGTCTCCACGCCAACATGATATTCCGGGGATAAGTGTTTGGGAAATCCGGGCTCTGAACCATTCCCTCTCCTGTCACTGTGATGATCTTCTCCTCCTGGGACTCTTGAACTCCTGAGAGATTAAAAAAAAAAAAAAAACACAATATTAAAGATAAGTTGTTTCAGGGTTGCTATGACAGTTTTTTTTACAAAATGATGTATGTTTTCTAATAGTAAATCCCAGTATGGTTGATCTATTTTTTCCACTCTCTTTAATGGTCATAACTTAAGGTAGTAATTAAGAGATTTGCGGATACAAGCGGCTACTTTTTTTTCACAGGGTGTCTGGACTTTCCCTACATGATAAGGTGAGGAGCTCACTGATGCAAGAGAGACTGAAACCAGAGCAACTGCTGCTCCAGATCAAGAAGCCGGGATAACTTCAGATGACCCTTGTTGCAAGGTGTTCTGGTCATGTCCAACTGGGAGGAGACCTTGGGGCAAATCCAGGACACGTCAGAGAGACATGACCTGGGATCGTCTTGGTATTCTCCCAGAAGAGAAGAAAGAGGTTCCTCTGGGAAAGGAAAGTCGTTCTTTTAGTGCTCTGTGTGTCTGCACAGTGACCTGACCTCAGACACAGGCAGAAGATGAATATGAAGTTCAGTGGCAGGGAAGTAAAAAAATACTTTTACATACTTTGACGCCAATTGACATACCATTGAAACAAATGTGCAAAACTCCTGATAACAAAATACAAACTTCAGAACCTTTATACAATTGGTTAATGAATGTGTAATTTTGCTCAAGAATTAGTCATATTGTACTAACTCTTGAAACAAATATAAAAACTGTGAACAATTTGTTTCAAGAGTTAGTAAATGTGTTTCAAGAGTTGGTACATTTACTTCAAGAGTTAGTACATTTGTTTCAAGAGCTAGTATGTTTTTTTCAATAGTTAGTACATATATTTCAATAGTTAGTTCATTTGTTTCAAGAGTTAGTACATTTGTTTCAATAGTTAGCACATTTGTTTCAAGAGTTAGTACATATGTTTCAAGAGTTGGTACATTTACTTCAAGAGTTAGCACATTTGTTTCAAGAGCTAGTATGTTTTTTTCAATAGTTAGTACATATATTTCAATAGTTAGTTCATTTGTTTCAAGAGTTAGTACATTTGTTTCAAGAGTAAGTACATTTGTTTCAAGAGTTAGTACATATGTTTCAAGAGTTGGTACATTTACTTCAAGAGTTAGCACATTTGTTTCAAGAGCTAGTATGTTTTTTTCAATAGTTAGTACATATACTTCAATAGTTAGTTCATTTGTTTCAAGAGTTAGTAGATGTGTTTCAAGAGTAAGTACATTTGTTTCAAGAGTTAGTACATATGTTTCAAGAGTTGGTACATTTACTTCAAGGGTTAGCACATTTGTTTCAAGAGCTAGTATGTTTTTTTCAATAGTTAGTACATATACTTCAATAGTTAATTCATTTGTTTTAAGAGTTAGTAGATGTGTTTCAAGAGTAAGTACATTTGTTTCAAGAGTTAGTAAAAGTGTTTCAAGAGTTAGTACATTTACTTCAACAGTTAGTACATTTGTTTCAAGAGCTAGTATGTTTGTTTTAAGAGTTAGTAAATGTGTTTAAAGAGTAAGTAAATTTGTTTCAAGAGGTACTACATTTACTTCAAGAGTTAGTACATTTGCTTCAAGAGTTAGTAGATTTGTTTCAAGAGTTAGTACATTTGTTTCAAGAGCTAGTACATTTGTTTCAAGAGAGTAAATTAGCTAGAACATTCCAGCTAAAGTAATGAGAAATATATCCTTTATATATTTTTGAAATAAACCACGAACCACCTTTCAACGAATGAAGACCAGCTGCCTTTACCTACAATTGACTGATAAAACTCTGTACTCAGTGTTTTCAAAACGTTCAAAATATCAGCAAGCAGAAGTGTGGCAATTTTCTCTGATGTGTTGAATTTATGGTTTCATGGACGGCCACAGGGTTTTAATAACGGTTGTCGCCCCGCTGGACTCCACATCCAATTCTGTCACCCTCGGCGGAGACATGACAGCGATGACTCTATCAGGGACATGTGAGCGATGTACAGAAAAATTGCTGTGTGAAGTTTTGCTCCAAGAAAGACTTAAATTGATCAGATCATAAGTCATAAATCAAGATTCATCTCAATATTATATTTCAATGCTCAAATGTGACAACAGCTTCAATCACCGTCAAGACCTCCACAACTGTCATTGAGTGAACAGATAATCGTTTATTTGGATTTTTATTTCTGACAGTAAATGTGTTACAGCTGCAGGAGCTGTTTGATCTTCTCATCAGTCCCTGGAGGAGTTTGTGGCTCAATTGTATTATAGTTGTGCAAACCAGCAGGAATTTTACATTACTTTTTTACTTTTAAATAACTTGTTTCTCTTGTAAATATTTATTATTGTTTTTTATTACACAACGCATTAAATAATCATCTAATGACATCATTGCATTTATTGACTATTAATTATAAAACATTACATACTATACTGCTGATATATTTAAAAAATATTTAAAAAATCATTAAAAAAAAATATATAAATATATGTATTTTTGTTAAAGGTTTTCTTCATCATTTAAAACATTTAATTGTATTAAATATTTAATCATTTTGATTTGTAATATTCTTTACCGGAATTTCTATACTAGTGGAATCTATCATTCTTATTGTGAGTGTGTTGTATTGTCGAGTCAACTGGACTAAGAGACAACACAAGGGATACCACAAACACATTTGTTTCCAGGCATCCGGGTCACCTTGACCCAGAGACAATACAAGGGTTAATTCAGTGTAAACAAGAAAATGTTAAACCATTAAATCTAGACGTAAATAAAACAATAATTTATATTTAAATTATACTAAAATTAGTTTAAAATTGACTGTCTTGGGCAAAGAAAGCAGCCAAGACTTTTTAAATTAAAGATTCTCAAAACAAAAAGTTAATTCAAAGTTATTTTTCTATTCATACCACATTTTATTGGTACATAATCAAAGCTGGACCCATCAATGTCCTCTTGGCAAAACCAATATTTGCAGCACAGCGAGAACACTTAACTTAATAGCCGTGTTAGAAAATATAGCTCCGAAGAAAAAAACCTTCTCCCCAGCACGCCTTCACTTTTAAACGCATTTGATTCCTCTGTGTGACCCATTGTCCGCTCTGATGGGTCTGCAATCAGAGCGTGGAACAAAATGAGTCCTGCGTCCTTTCAAATGAGACAGTTCGATGGGGGCGATAAGAAAACAAACGAGGGTCAAGTTTGGGAAAGTCGAATGATTATGTGCCGTCACGATGGTCTCGAGGAGAAGTAAAACTGTCTGGATCCTGTTACTCAGTTATTGATTAGTCATGTCTGAGCAGCGGGGATGGAGAGAGTGTGCTCTTAAAATGTTGTCACGTCTGCCGCTACAGATGTTTTCCAACAGCTGCGAACTCCGCTTTAAAAAGTTCCAACTCTCGCCAGTGACCCCGTTTGACTCCCTCGCAAAACAGAAGAACACGCTCCTTCTCCTCCTCCTCCTCCTCCTTCTTCTTCACCAGGCCGTGAATAAGTAGATAAAACAGCATCGATACCATGAGACCATTACTTCAGGTTGCAAATATGACTTTGATGTTTTCATTTTGGTTCAGCGAGGAGCCAGGTGGGAGCGAGCGATGGGACGCCAGATGGAGGAAAAACAAACCCAATGAAAAGCCTCTTTCACGACCTTAAAACCAGGATTCCACAACACGGAATGAAAAATCCACTTGTTGCCCCGTCAGAATGTTTAATGTTCCTTCATATGTCTTCTTCTGCCGGTCGCAACGCGAGGGATGATTGACTGTGACCGGCTCGGGCGGAAGCGAGGCTGACAGTTTTTTATTCCATTAAAGCTCGGCCCTCCATCACGGTGACATTTTTTAATTACAAGCCCATTACTGCGGGCTCGACTATACACACTCTTAAAGTTCATAAGCAAAAGAACGAGGAGCGACTTGATTGATTATGGCCACAGGTTCTCTAGACCACGCTGTGTTTACACTGGCTTTTAATGAAAGCGTATGTGAAGTGGCCTAGATATCAGGCTATAAATAGATTATTGAGTTTCTCCTTGACCTCATCAAAAACTGGAGATTATGATCCATGTGTTTGTGTCTTCTCGTTTGGACTATTGTAACAGTTTAATTTGGTGTCTAAATAAGAAGGAGCTGTCTCGCTTGCAGTTAATACAAAACTCTGCAGCTCTAGTAGAAGAACTCACATTTCCCTGATCCTTAAAAATCTGCATTGGCTGCCAGTTCCTTTCAGGATCAAAATTCTGGTTCTTACTTTCAGATCTATTCATGGTCAGGCTCCTCCTTACATCAGTGATCTGATCCAGCCTTACACCCCAGCTCGGGCTCTGAGGTCTGTGGATCAGAATCTACTGATGGTTCCTGAACACACTTCTGGACCAGAGGAGAGAAATCCTTCCAGACTGTTGCTCCTAAGCTTTAGAACGATCTTCCTCTCTTTCTGTGTTTGATGATCTACTGACTCTTTTATGAAACATCTTAAGAATTTTTTATTTGTGCAGGCTTTTCCCTGATTTTCTGGGACTCCTGTGTTTGTCTTATGTGTCTTGACCTTGAGATTTTAAATTTGAAGGTATTATTAAATGTGTATTGCTTTTGATTGTTCAAGCGTGTGACCCTGGTCTAGAAAGGCCCTTTATAAATCACTTACTTACTCACTCAATATTGCTGTAAGTACTTTATACATACAATTCAATTACTATAATAATACATTTAATTCAGTGACTTTTATTTCATTTAATTAGTTTATTGCTGACTTGTTTTTCATTTTCTGTCTATTTGTCCTTCAACATCACACATTTTTCTGCATTTATATTATATTTTTGGGAAAAAAATGTCTCCAAAAAATATTGTTTCGTATAATCTATGGAGGGATTTAAGTTATTTCCATATAGATAAGTTCTTTTGTTTAATTTTAAATTAAATAGTTTGTTGTAGTGGTAAGCGTCGCAAAAATTAAGTGGCGGGTTCACTTCCAGCTTGAGGAAGGTAAAATGAGTTTACTAAAGGAACTGGTTTTGCTCCCACAATCCAAAAACATAGAGGTTCATTGAGTACTTTAAATTGTCCATACGTGTCTCTGCAAAAGACTGGTGATCTATTCAGGGTGTATACTGCCTCTCACCTGCAGTTGCTGGGATATGCTGGAAGAAAAATAATAGTTTGTCACCAGTTCTTTAGCATGTCTACATGAGACTCTTCAATATCTCCTGTAGTAGCTAGTTTCCCGTTATATTATTATTTTCTTTTTTAACTAACAAGATGTTTCAAAGTTATTTTATTGTATTTAATCTTATATATAAAATGTATTTATTTCTTTCACGAGTCTTTGAAGAAGAATTTCAATGTATTTATAGATATTGTAACCAAAACATGTAATTTCATTTCTTGAACATTATTCGCCCATACATGATGATCTTGTTCTTTTATTCCTTCATGACTAAATTCGAAACAGTAGATTAATGAAAACTGTTGGTTTTGGCCATTAAGCACCACAGAGTAAAACTTAATTTGGAACACACGTTGTCAGCATTTTTAGGGGTTCCCCTTGCAAACAAGACCATGGAAACATTGAGTTCGAGAATGATTACAGGCAGGATGTGCAGGGAACAATTGAGTCCACTATTACGTTCAGGGGAGCCGGGGGGGCTCACATGAAAGGTACAGATTTAAAGATATTTCCAAAAAATCTCCAGGGATGAAATCGTTCTTCATCCAATATGTTCCATCCTCCTGGACTCATCAGCGGATGATTGCAGGAGAATTCCGCATTCCTGTTTGCTACACTTGAATTCTTGACAGTGGATCTTTTGTGTGCTTTCATTAAGGGGGGAACATGAAGCCGACTTCTTCAGAGGCAGCTGGAGGTTGAAGCTGCCAAGCTGGTCAAGTGTGGTTTGTTCTTGGATTGAACGTTTGACAGGATAGAAACAGGTAAATGTCGGAATGTCACATTACTGTTTAAATATATATATATTTTTATACTAAAATTATGTGTTTTTTTTTTAAATAAATAAGATGGTAATTTTTTTTAAACTTTTTTATTTTCAGACTATGTTTTTTAACATTAACACTAAATAGACATTTAATTAAACCTTGTGTTATCTCAGGGTCAAGGTGAACCGAAGGAAAAAGTGTTTGTGGAATCCTTTGTTTTGTCTTTGGGTCTCTTTGTCACCGTGCCCTTGGGTCGCCTTGACCCTGAGATAACACAGGGGTTAATGCACTTTTTACTGATATTAAAGGTTTTAAATAATAATATTTCACCCACATTTACAGTCTTCTTTACTCGGTCTCCTTTACTGAAATATTAAATATTAATTGTATTAATATAAAAAAAGGAATTGTTTTTCAAATGTTCATCAGAAGAACTGTCAATCTTATATGTTTTAATGTCAATTAATAAGGTTAGATGTATGTCGCATTATAATTAGGTTTAATTTTCTAATTTGTTTTGAAGATGATTTATTGGTTGGCATTTGTCATATTATGTTAATTGTGTCTGGGTTAGTAAATTACCTTTTTACACATAATGTTCATGTTAAAAAATAAAGACATTCTTTGTAAATGTAAAATATGTATAATAGGTGTTTGATTGATGAATAAATGTAAAATAATAAAATGAAAAAAATCATTTCCCGAGCTCCTAATATGCCCTCTGAAAACAATAGTCCACTCAGACAGCTTCCTCTTCCTCCCTCCTTTGAGGCCTGAAAAAGGCTCGTCTTATCGTGGGCGTAACTCTGACTCTCCAATGACCTCACTTTCGGGGTTAACTAATGTCATCGAGTGATCAAGAGAAGCGGTCTCCTGGAGTGAATTCCCTCAAACATGACTTTTCCTTGACCTACTTTTTTTTTTTTTTCTTCCTCCACCTCGGTGAGGAAAGGAGAGCGTCTATTAAGGGAGGAAGTGACTCTGAATAAATAGGAGCCGCTACAGAGCAGCCATTGTGCTTTGTTCACACGGTAGTGGCCCCAACACTGTCAAACATTAACCTCTCGCCTGCCAAAACAAAGCAGCAGACACCGGAGCACATGTGGAGGAGTGAGCGAACACGCTGACATGACCGATAACAATGACAGGAACAAGGAAAACAAGATAAAAAGGGAGGAGGCTTAATAGTAGCCTAAATTAATGAGGAAGTTTCCTGTCGTTTTAATGTGGATTTTGTTTGAAAGAGCTCTTTACGGTTAGCCATGAGTACTTCAATATTTTAAAAATAATTTAACTAGAATTCACTAAATAAACTAAATAATTTAAATGTTTTTACAGGGACTCCATAAGATTTTGAAAAATGATGAAATATATTGATTGGTCCAATACTTTTTCAAACTCCTTGGTCATTTCCCATCAGGTTACGCCTTCACCTGTATCCATCCTGATCATCCTCCATTGTCACACCAATCGACCTTATTCACCACTTTGGTGGTCTTCATCTTCTCTGTTTTCTTGGCATCTCCCCCTTCAACAGAGGTCCTCAAAAATAGATGGATGGATGCATAAACTGATGGTTAGATGGATAGATGGACACATGGATGCACACTTGGAAATATGGATGAATTGACAGATGGATAGATGATAGATTTAAAGATGGGCGAATTGACATATGGTTGGATGAATGATAGATGATCGATTGACAAATGGGTGGAAGGATAGATGATGAGTGGATGGATAGACACATGGTGTGGATGAGAGAATGGATGGATGGATGACTATACAGACAGATACAGATTTATGGATGGATTGAAATTGTCAGAAGAATGATACTTGATGGATTGACAAATGGTGGATGGATAGATTGACATGTGGTTGGATGGGTGAATGGATGATGGATAGTTGGAGAGATAACTCGGGTGCATGGATAGATGAGAGATAAATAGATGGATGGATTTTTTAAATGGGTGGATGGATGGATGATTTGACAAATGGGTGGATGGATAGATGATAGATTAATAGATGGATGGGTTTAAAAATGGATGGATGGATTGATTCACATATTGATGGATGATGGATACATGGTTGGATGGATAGTTAATAGATTAATGGAAGGATTGATTTAAATATGGGTCGATGAATGGATGGATGGATTGACACATGGATGGATGGATAGATTAATACATTGGGTAGATGGAAAGATGATAGATTAATGGAAGGATGGATTAAAATATGGCTGGATGAATGGATGGATGGATTGACGCATTGATAGATGGATGGATACATGGGTAGATGGATAGATGATAGATTAATGGATGGATGATTAAAAAATGGGTGTATGAATGAATGGAAGGATTGACTTTATTTGGTACCGAACTATGAACAACACACCAATAATTCCCGAAGATAAGAATTCTACGTTAAACGAAATTAACAGCAGCGACAAGACACATTTTCTGGTCACTAAAGGAACTTTGAAGAATTCTGATTGCAAGCATATTTGTAGCTATGTAAGGATACAAATGTAATTTGCTGATATTTTTACCTTCAGCGAAAACTCACAAATTCTCCCTCAAATCAAAAAAATACTTGTGTATTAAGGAGCCGGTGAGTTTAGGCAGAGACAAATTCAATTGGTGTGGAGTTTCACCGCTGCGAGGATCATGTTCCGACTGATTATTTTCCTGCGTTGGAAATACAGATCGGTCTGTTACTATAGAACGGCGTTCCGGGCGTCCTCTGGATAAACGCTCGCGACAGCTATTTCCTGTTCAACCACAGTCGAGTCCGTGTCACCAAACCCAGATTGATTCTAATCTGTGCTCCACTGCGTCGAGATCAGAGCCCGAATCAAACTCCAACGGACGGCTCGTGTCAGGTGAAGAAACCGTACCAAGGAATTCCATTTCTCCTACAGCAAAGGTTTCCGCTCCAATGCAATCACATCTGCAGCTAATCAGGAGCGTTCGGTGGTAACCGCAGGTGCAGTTAATTCCCAACCCTGCTTAGGATATTTATTGCTTTAAGGTTTACAGTCAGGGGCTGCTATACGCTGCGGGAATCTTTCATACCGTTAAAGCATAATTTGGCTGCGTGGGATCTGGTTCCGTTGGGGTTTAATCTGCCCTGCATATGCTTCTGTAGAGGAAGTGCAACATGTGTGACGCTCGCGCGGATGCCGATGAAAGAAGATCACCCTAGATCACCACAGAGAGATTAACCCTCAAGACATTTTCTCTAAGTAGAAGTGTCTCTAGATTCCTGGGTTTCATTTCAATTCCAACTTTTAGGATTGATTGACAGAAGGACAGAAGAATGGGTGGACGCAAGTAGGGACCAAGAAATAGATGGTTAGAGGAACAATGGATGGATAGAGGGAGGGATGGAAAGGCAAAGGGACGAACGGACAGATTGAAAGAGGGACTGATTAGGGAAGGACAGACTGACTGGAACTAATCGACAGGATGTATCTCTAGTTGGAATGGATTCCATATAAAGGGGTGAACACGAATGACATAAAAACCTAAGACTGGCAGTTGAGGAAAACAAATGAGTCGAATGAGATAATTCTTGAGTCATCGCCTGGATGACGTTACTTCCCTTTTCTCTTGTACAAAGAACAGATCTTTTGTACGACTACAGAATTTCTTTCTAATTTGAAGGCATGAAAATTAGGTCCAGCTGTACTATTTTCTGTATCCAATAAGATTCTATAAAGTTGGACTTTTATATCCATTTAGTAACCGAGGAATTACAATTTTAAGGTGCAGGGTATGATGTTAGGGAGCCTGGTAGTGGGCAGTTATATGCACAGTAGATGGCGTCCGAAAGAAAATGTGTTATTTGAAATACTGTGGAAACAACTCTAACTTCTACCTATACCGTATTTTACTTAAGATACCCTTAGAAAATTGATAGTGAGCCTTTGAATCTCCCATATAGATTAATTTGGGTACTACTTCCTGACGATGGATAGTCTTTATGTGGTACACCGCTTGTAAACATACGTCAAGATGTTGGTATATTACGAAGTGGATCCCAAGGCTTACTTAGTATTACTCATGGAGGCTCCATCCGCAATGCAATGCTCAATTATATAACTCTGCAAGTAGTATAACTCTAAAATCCGCAATGGGAGGCTTTGTAGTTATAATACATTGAAGCAGCATTGCAGCCAAGACAGTAGAAACAAATATAATCTGTTGCGTTTATTGGCCTGAAAAATATGGTACTTTGAAAACCACTCATTACATAATTATACTACTACAGATACCGATGCGGCTATTTTTACGTTTACAAATATTACCTTCAACAGGTGGATACTACAAGCTATGTCATTAGGTCAGATATCACATAACATACTTATCCTGTATTGTTATGCAACACTTTAACAACATGATACGCTACAGTCTTAAGCCGGGCCAGATAACGTTGCAGGAGGGGAATCAGGGCAGATGACTTCCTGCTGAGTCGACACCTTTCCTGGCAGGGTTGGTGGTCTCGCTCTCAAATCTTGTGCTGAAGCCCGCCAACTTGGCCCGTTCAGTCCGGCAGAGACATCTGTTGCCGCCCGCCGTCCAGCTGAAGCGAGACATCTTCATACAAGATCAGATGTCCTCACTTGATAGGGCCGGGCGGTGTGTGTGTGTGTGTGTGTGTGTGTGTGTGTGTGTGTGTGTGTGTGTGTGTGTGTCTGTAAGCAAACACACTTTAATGTCCTTTCTCTATAAACAGTTTAACAGCTGAACATGTTATACATTTAAATAGCGTGTCATTCATCCGTAGCTCTGTTTTCGCAGCAGGTTTTTTTAATCTATCGGAGAACTTCAGTTACTATTACAGCCGTACACACGATAGCTACATTAGACTGGAACTGGATACACCAACGTTTAGCTAACATCACACGACATACTGGCAACATTCCCTGCTGCCCTTAATCCAACCCTGTAATAATCACCTTATTTTACCCTTACAAATCTTAATCTGACACCTGATGGATTAAAAAGAAACTGTATTTTAAAGTGTTACATTAGTACATATTCTGCGCCAGCTTGTAGTAGTCCTAACAATTTAATGATTTATTATTTTATTTTATTTTCACGTTAAAAATATGTTATAATCGAAAACAAATTTTATACAATTAAAATACTATAAAAGGTAACTGTAAAACATATGAAATATAATTGTATAAAATTTGCAAGCAATTAACAATAGATATACTGGATATACAGTATATAGCTAAATATCTTACACAACTTATTTAACTTCTTTTCTTTTTTTTTAAATAACGCACCAAGCTCAATTAGTGAGTACATAAAGTATAATGAAAGTTTTTTATGAAAATCCAATTCAGCAATCAAATAACAATGTATATTTATACTCCTAAATAATATTGCTAATACAATACAGTGAATCTTGGTTAGCAGTTAAAGTGTCAATGTAACAATAACAATGTTTCATTTTCATTAACAATTCATTAGCTTTTGTTTACTTTGTCGTTTGTGGTCACTTACACAGTATCTTAATAGGAAAATGAATCAGCAAAATCTGTTCTGGTTTCGTGTCTGTCTTGCTGGCAGCAGAGTGTGGAATAAAGCTGGTTAGAAGAATGTTAGAAATGATGAAAAAATCGAATAAAAACTGAGTCGAGGGAAGAAAATGAACACTAATCTTGGCAAAGTTGGAATTCACAATGGTCGTGAATCTTTTATTTACCTTCCAACCACCAGGAAATAACATTTACAAGGATTTGCGTTGGTTGGGAATCATTTCATAAAAAATACTTTGCCATCCTGCTTCTGTATTTTAAACAGACATTTTTTGCATATGTTTATCAGAAATGTATTTTTAACGCACACCCCCTCATCGGGGACCAACTTGGGAAAGAGCTGGTTTCAGGAAAAAAAAAGGCAGAGAAAAGGCTTCCAGTGGTTTGTGGTCGCTTATATCTTCATTGGACAGTTGATGAGCGAAAACAGAGTTTTGTGTTTGTCTTGCCGGCAGCAGCGTGTGGACTAAAGCTGGTTGGAAGAATGTTAGAAATGATAAAAATGCTTTCACCCGAGCCATCCAAATCCTCCGACTGACGCACAATGGCACGTTAAAATCATCCAGAGGGGGCAGCTGGTCGAAGTTCTGCCAAAATGTGGCTCTCTTGGCCCGAGACCAATCTGGTACTCGCATGCAACCCACTTCATTTTCCTAACAATACAAAAATTGTAAATAGAAGAAAAAAGGAGGAAAATCACACACTAGCCAACTGAGTGGAAGAAGTTGTGAAGCAAAAGATAAGAGAAACAGCGTTTCATGATATAAAAATCATCTAATTTATATATTCAATTCATAAAAATAGTCTCTGAATTTGAGAAAACCTTTGCCGTACTTCTGAAGGTATAATAATAAATAATCAAACTAGTTATCCCAGCTACCTGGGGCAAGAGGGGTGGATAGGTCACCTAGCAGCACACTGACAAGAAAAATACTCATAACAATCTGCAAAGATTTTAAATATGGGGTGCCCCAAATATCTGTACTTGGACCTCCTTTGTTAAATCTAAAGATCATTATTTTAGCAAATGTGCAGCTGAAGGCTTTACAACGTGGACTGTGTGAATAAACATCCAAATCTGTATGTCGCTATAGAAACACAGAAACACGATAAGGCATGCACTTATCTCAGGAAGTCATTTTATATAACAACCAATAATGAGCCAGCGAGCGGAGGTGGCAGCAGCTGACACATCTTGATGCATTTGTCAAATGAAACGTTATCCTAGCCGCTGTTAGTCATGTGATATCGCCAAACTGATGTTTGACCTCAGCAAACAAAATGACACAGCAGTCATTTGGAAGCCGTGGGCGCTCGGGCTTATCTCTTAAAGCCTGTAAAAGCGTTTTCCTGCCAGCTCGATTATGAAATAAAAAATCTAGTCATGAGAGGGAAATGAGCACTAATCTTGCAAAATAAGGGATTGCACTGGAACTGGATATGAGGTCATAATGGTCGGGAATATATTATTTACCTTCTGACCCTTTTTTAATACAACTTTGAGATCATTTTTACAAGGAATTGGCTTTGTATGGAATTAATTCCTAAAAATATTTTGCAATCCTGCCTTTATTAATTTCAAAGGGACATATTTTTCACATGTGTTTTGTGGGTATGACATTTTTTATGCACCCCCTCAAAAGGTGACCCACAGACCACTTGGGAAAGCACTGGTTTCATGGAAAATAAGACAAAAAAGACCTCCAGCTGTTTGGTGTGTTCCTTAGAAAAAGGGGATTGTAGCGTTAAGTATCAACCAGGAGGCATAGTAGGAGCCTACAAACTTATCTTGACAGGCTATCAGGGATGACATTAGGCCTAGGTGTAAAAAAAAGTTGGAATACACCATCCATGATTTGTGTATCAATCATTTGGCGAGAGCTTCACGTGGGTAGGAACGCAACTTGAGGCTGATCTATTTTTGAAAAATCTCATCACAACTGTTAAGGCAAATTGATTCAGTGACTAATATCCATGAAATTGTGCCTTTCTTAGAAGGGAATACAACCCCATCTCAATTGCGATAATAAATAGCCTCGAAATCATTTCACAGGAAACATCTGAATCCACAGCTGCAGCCACAATCGCACTTATTTCTCAGTGGCGTGTAAGCACTGCCGATGTGTGAACAGCCGGCGACACCAAAGAGAAATTGAACTCTTTTAACCCCCCAGAGCTTTGGTTCAATACGCCGAACGAAACTTGTCACCACAAAAAACGGCTTCTGCTCAGGTTACCGCGGTTCTTAGCCCCTGAATGGTTTCCCGGAGCCTCTAATTAGTGCCCACACTTGTGTTTGGCGTCCAGGATGAAGAAGATTGAGTGTCGGACTTTTCGCTGCGGCAGTTGACCCGCTGGAATTCTTGGTGTCTGAGCTGGTGAGCCTGGATTTAGACATGATATCAAGACCAACACAGGAAGTTATCAAATACTATTTACAGTATGTTCACCTGCAGTTTTAATATTTCAATATGTATTTATTATAAACATTATTTAACAGCAGGATAACAATGACTTTAAGTATACGATAATAACTATGTAAAGCATATATTTATGTTTATCTTGTGGACATTACGGGGTTAATGTTCAATTTTCACAGTCACAAAAACGGATTTTTGACGTAATTGTGGAGTTTTTATTAAATTATTTAACTTATGGGAAATTGGTTTATGAGTGTTTATGACTCAAAATCTTTAAAAATGTATCAAATTCAAGAAAAATTTATTTTCTTTCACATCCAAAGACAAAATTTACAAGCTGTCAATATGTTTTTGCAAAAATTCAAGTTTTTTTTTACTTGTTTTAATTTATTTTCACTTATGAGACATAGATCTCAGTCTAAACTTAAATCAAACGATAAACCCAATCCATAGTTCCCTTAATTGGTTATATACCAATCAAAATCCAAAAATTCAATTACAACTCATGAGCCTTTACAGTTATTTCCCACCATTGAGGTTCGGATACACAGCTATAGTTTAACCCGCTGCCATTGAATCACGATCAGAAAAAAAAGAGTCTTAACACTAATCTGGTGGTTTACCCATGAGCCATCAATCCATTTTTCCACAAGTCAAACTCAACTAAATGATTCTGTTTTTAAACGCCAAAAAATTTAAGTTAAACCTTGTTTCCACAAATTGAGTTGTAACTTGAATTTGTACTTTAACCCATGATCAAGTAGTTGTCCTCTCCACCGATTAACTGCTGTTGAGTCCTAAAATAATCTTGTTTTGTTTTTATTAAAAACATGTCACTGTTTTTATTAAGAAGTCGGTCTTGGTCCGTTTGCAAGAGACAAAAATCAGGCTTATTGTTCAAAAATTGATGGCAGAGGATGGAACGATATGATGCTCACTGCTTACTTAACATTTGTAAGATGTTAAAACATATGCAGAGATGTAACTTAAGTGTATATTGAAAATGACAGCTTGTTACTGGCTCCGGCAAAAGGGATCATCATTAATGCAGTTCAGTCCATATCGACCCCAATTTCCTCGCAGCTGTCCAACTCTGAATCAATATCAAAGCTGGCTGGTGAAGGATAGATGGACTGACAGAGTCCACAGGATGTTTCTCACAATACCGCCGCTGCTCTCCTCCTGGCTGAACACCAGCCTCTGACAGATGAACCATGTCTTTTTTTTTTAAAGCCTCGCCGCGCAGCTGTGGACGGCAGCTCCGAGCCGCTTTGTAGACACATCTGCGCGCCGCACGACTCCATGTTCCGAGGGATTCGCGGTTTGATTTGTGGGCGGCGAGATTGAAGGACAGATTTGCAGGACCAGAACCAGAACCTGGGATTAGGCCTGATCAAAGATCCAGGTCGATCACCTGGTTGAGATTGTACAGGCTTTTTTTGGCTTAGGGCGCTTCAGGCTAATGATTTCTGATTGAATTAGCTCGAAAACTTTGTCCAGAAGTCGCTGCCAAAGTAAAAGTTTCTACAGTAAGAAAGTGTGAATTGACTTCTACCTTGTTCTGGCTTCTTAAATGCATGACGAAAGTAATAGTGTTGGAAGTGCAGGAATTAAGCTAGTTTCTAACAGGAAGACTTTCAATGGCCAAATTCAACCCACTAAATCATTCTAAGTGGCCAGTTACAATATTGGCTTAAATCAAAGTTATTTTAAGTTAATGATGATGTGATAAATATGGCCACGATTAAGCTAGGTCAGGGAATAGAGATTGTCTAGGTCAGCAATTATACAGACGTTTCTAATAAGAGTAAACCTGAGTTTGAATAAAAGGAACTTAATGGTAATTTGATTATCCTTGTAAAAGGGCAACTATTCCCCAAATCCAGCTGTACTCACATGTTTCAATTGTTTAAGTCTTCTGCTCCAAGATGCAGTTGGTCCTTCATAATGATGATGTTTTAAACCATCACTTTACAAAGTTCTTCCCCGTCTGAGATCTCGGCAAATGAGAAGTGGCAAATTCTAGGATTGCTGACGTGCTCTGACATCCCTCTAGTCACAGCAGAGTGGCCGTGGTTGGGGTTAGCAATATTTAATCTCCCAGAAAAAAAAGAAGCTTTTAATGTGTTGGGCTTTTGCACTTTTTGACATTTGAATGGGCTCTGCTCTCGTAACCTCTTGTTTGCCAGGATTTCAGACGGGGGAGAACTTTAACTTCATAGCGTAGCATCGTCATGATGTTGGATTTACTTCGTACACTTTGGTAACTATAACAATTGTAAGAGTAGTAAAAGATTTTGGCCCCTTGTGGAATTTAGTTACGTACCCTTAAATTCTTATTTTTGCAAGACAATATTTTTTCATATTTCAGTTGAACAACAGATTTTTCTTTTTTCCTTGAATAGATTCAAGCGTTTATAGCTTTGAATAACTTTCTTTTAACACCCTCTTTTGGACTTTCATCAAATCAAAATCAAAGTTAGAAATATCGTTTTTGGTGAACTTTAAATAAAAAATAAATTTAAATTTGTTTAAACTGTAGTGAGCTAGAGCTCTTAAGGGTAATGATGAAGCTTCAGCCAGCAGTTCCATCATTTTCTAAACTTGATAGAAGTTGCCGTTGCTCCAAAAAAATATGATTTTATTTAAATTGTTGCTCAAAGATATAGATCGCACAGTAAAGGTTGCCATCTAGTGGGCTCTGAACATTATGACAACGCTTCATGAGGCTTAATCGGATCATCACTACTCGCCTTGGGAAGCAAAGCTCGAAGAGTCAGAAAATAATACCTTTTGTCATCAAGGAACTAGAAATTAGAAAAACAGACATATCAGATAAACAGATTTAGCACAAAAAGTTAGGGAGGAAATATGTTTGGATTTGTGGAGAGGAAGCTTTTTGGCTAAAAATATTAAAGATAAAAAAGAGGAAAACGACTAATGAGTTTCACAGATGAATGAGGACAGGTGTGACGAGAGGAGGATCAAGATTGGTTGGGTTGGAGGAGGTTGTAAGAAATAAATTTAGCAACAGGCATAAACTGTTAGTATGCAGATTCCACCACATATCTGGCGCCCTCCCCTACAAACACACAAAAGCATAAATCCCAAAATGGATCCAACAATTTACATAAAAACCAACCTCAACCCATTTAATATGCACTTATTCAAGTTCTGATGAGAGTTTCAGCTGCACCATGAATCCAAATCAGCCGTCAAGGAGACGAGCACAGGAACATTTTAATTGTGGCAGTATTGGAATAACAGGGCCCGACTCTTGGGCTCTCGGACCAAGAATCGATTTCTTTAGAAGGGTTGCCCCGGATCTCTAATTACTGCCACTGTGAGCCTCCGTAACCTTTTTTTGGCTGAGCTGTCCAGGAAAGAGAGGCGGCAGAGCAGAACTCAGGTGGCGATGCAGTATATTGCTTTCGACCTCTATTTACAGAGGGATGGTTTGCTAAGAACAAGTGGTCTCTTCCTGTAAGATCCTGCCCTCGGTTACGCCGATAAATACCTCTTGCCAGGCGCTCAATGAAACAGAAACCACTTGAAGTGAAGCTTCTCAATTGAGAACAAATTGAAATTAGATTCTGACGATAATGTATCTGTCACTTTCCGATATCTAGATTAAGGTTTTTGCAATCTGAATCCAGTGCATTAGATTTGTTCCTTCAACAAAAGTGCTTATTTCGCAATAAGAAACTTTCTTGAAAACAGCGTTCCTCATAAGCACACTTGTGTTGCATTCACTGTCTTCAGAACTGTTCGAATGCAGATGAGTGTAAACAACTTGCTGTTCCTTACATAATCGCTCATTTTAAACAAGCTGGACTTTTCAGACAACATATTGCTCAAACTTAAAATAAATTAAGACTGATTGACGACATTAAAACATTGAGAAAGACAGCCGACTCAGCATTAAAAAACAAATGCAAACGGCTTATTTGGGTTACGGCGGTGTGAGAGTGAGCCTGTAAGTCTTGAATGTCAGAAACATTTACATGATGTAAAACACTCTCTCGAGGTCTCAGCCACCTGTTGCCATTTTTTGGGGGGGGTTCTCAAAGCAGTTTGAGATGATGAATGAATGTCTTCAGCTGCCCAGACAAAATTAAAAGGAGTTATGAGTGCTTTGCTTTAAATATGACTTTCCTTCTAAACTGTTTCTCCTTAAGAAAACTACTTGAGTGCATTTGTCTTGGCCCTCAAGTCAGAAGTCAAGAAAATGACTTTATTTTATATTATTTATATAATTTAATCTTAAAATGAATGAACTATAGATCATCATGTAAATATGACCTTTACATAATTAATGTAATTCCGCAAATTAATAATTTTGACAAGTTGTATATTGAGAATTAATGGTGATAAAGTTACAAGTTAAAAAATATAGTAATAAGAAATCACATTAGTTTAATAAAACTTGAATGTGTAAAAAAGGTTAATGAATTAAAAAAGTATTGGTTATTTACTATTTTGTCCCTTATTTCAGTGGTGTGGTTCATCATACGTAGTTGCCAGACCATCACCGCACACATATAGACAAAAACACTAAATGATTTAGATTCAAACTCTGTATGTTTGTGGACTGTGAACTGAAGGAAAACATTCATGAAAGTTGGCCACTCATAACTCAAACGTCATGTTGTTAAGACACAAACTTGCACATTTTTTAACCTCAAAAAAAGTCTTGTTTACAGATGTGGGTTTTTTTTTTCAACTTGACTACGTAGAAGCCTGGTTGATCACTAAAATATATGAACTTCAGACACCAGCAAATACCCGCCTGGGAAATCCATCACCACCAGTTTTGCGGGGCTGCCAACTATGTCAAAAACAAGCAAACACAGTGGCTGCTTTGAAATGAGAGCTTGTCAGCAGGTGTGAAAGCAGACGACGTGTTGAACAAACTTTGTGCGTCGTGGCAGAAAATGGAAGATTTGAATTTGTCAAACAATGCTGTGCCTGAGAACCGGAGCTCGTCTGTTGTGTCTCATTAGCTGACAGAGTTCTGGCCTGTGTTAATGCTGTCGCCTGTGAAAGCTCTAATTAGAGGGAGCTGAAGACATGAATGTCACATTGGGGTGGGGGTTGAAAGGAGGGCTAAACACCTTTTTAATTCTAGACTGTGTAAGGTCAGGGACAACCACCTGAGGTCAGCTCGACGACTTCAACAACTTACTGCTGATAACCAATGTTTGTTACAAGAGTATTGGTCGCCAAGGTTGAGGCCCAAAATAATCTGAAGCCTGTGGTTGTTTGAATAACCAACAATAGTAAGTAAAAGGTTTTCCTGGACACAAGGGTTAGTGACCCCTGGACTCACGCGTCACTAGGGCTGGCTGGCTATTGATCAAGACATTTTTTATACTGATATCTTTACAAGTGATTCTTGAACAATGCTTTTTTCAATACCAACTTTATCAAAAAACCGACATTACACATAATACAAATATTGGGTTAGATTTTGAGCTTTGGCAAATTTCAACTGTTGTTTTAAGCCATTTTCTTAAGGAAAAAGGACATTTCTAGTGCAAACAAAAATGTGGCTTTCTTTGGACTTTCTTTGCCAAAAGGCAAAACATGTTTTAATACTCTGTACTACATAGACATACTGGTCCCTGCAACATGAGAACCAAGGTTCGATACACAGCTCTGCACATTGGTCAAGATTTCTAATCACAGTTAGATTGATTTTGTACTTTTTAGCAATTCTTCGATAAGTCTGAGGACAGAACCAACAACTTTACTACCACAGGTACCAAGAACAGGAACATGTACAAATGTTCTTGGACTTACAGAGGCCTGTTGGGATTTGTCTCTAAAATCAAAGCAATGGAGATTAATTGGGGTAATGACAAGCCAGTTCACAAGAGGGTTACCATTGTATATACCATATCCTCAGGGCCTTTCATAAACTGTGAAAAACAACTTGTGCCAGAATCTGATACCAAATGTCAGCATTTTCCGAGTCACCAAGAGGAACAAATGGATTTCTAGCTAAGTGTTCCATTTTCCTGACCAAAAAGTAGAAAACAGTAATACCTTAAACCATTGATCCCCAACATTTTCTGCACTGTGTATCGATTTTATGTTGACAATATATTCATGTACTGTATCAAAATAAAGTTTGTGTTAATTTCCAGTAGTTTACAGGTTTATTGTTTGAGTAAACTTGACTGAAACAAGCCTCTTGACTTGTCAGTCACACCCTTAATTTACTTTAAAGAATATTAAACTTTCAGTCAGTATTAATCAATAGAACAAAAATTATATAAAGAATAAAAAAGAAAGAAAGAAAAGTTTTCTTCTTGAGTCAAAGTAAGTTACCAAAGTGTTGCGGCTATGTCAACATTCCCACTTGGCACTCGTTTGAATGTCAGGAAATATTCCACTGAAGCAAGTTGAATCTCAATGATGTCATACCCCAAACACCAGTATCAGACTTTGAACAAGACAATGAAATCTTGTTTTTGCTTTGGCACGGTGTGGAGATTCTTCCAGAGGCACCAAATATTGTGATAAATCATCACATAAAAAAAAGAAAAACAAAGTGGGGCTCGCCAAAGTAAAGCAAAACTTGTGTGCGACAACACAAACTCAAGTGAGCCTGAAGACGAGAACACCTAATAAAAGTGCTCCGATGGTCATAAATGACTGGACTGGCTTGCAGCCCAGTTCACGATGATTATCACCTGCGCGAACCCAACACGCGGAAATTAATTGGAAGGCTTTAATGCATACCTAGCAATTAAGGCATTTTAGGTTTTCCATCTCCTTCAGACAGTTCTGTTTGCTTGGCTCTGAACTGCAACATGAAGTCACCAACAACAACACGGAGCATTGAGGTTTGCCAGAGGTGTTGTGGGATGGTTTTAGGGTTCCAAAGCAGTCGTGCCAGCTCGGTGTCTGGGGAATATTTGATAGTCCTGTAATTTAAAAATCTCTTTAAAAAGCAGTATTTGGGTCATACTTAATTAGGCATTGATCTACTTCTTTTCCAAAACCACCGGTCACTTTTTTTCCACAGTGAATTGCCAAAACAAATGGACCTTTCGGGCAAGAGAACTTAAGTTATTTTAATTAAGTTAATGTCGCAATAAATACAAACTGCTGCACTTAATGATTTCCCCAGATGCTTACATTTTATTTATGAGATAAGACATGTTTTTCCAAATACAGTATAGTAGAAACTTTTTGAAAACAAGCTCCCAGAGGAGATTCATGTAAAAAGGTTTGTTTTCCATCATCAGCTAAGTTTTTAATAGTTATAATAGTACGTAGTAATGGGTTAATGATCAAGATACACAAATCTTACCAGGTTACTTTGAATAATTGAATAAGAGCAAAACATTATAAAGAAGGGCGCCATCTAGTGGTCTTTTATAATGAAGACTCTGTATCTTGATTCAGTGTCTTCAATGCAAAAAAGCAGTAATAGCTGGTGATGGGTTGATGATACAACATCAGCTATATCATGATACAGTGTCGTGTTTAATTTTGAAAGGCCACTAGATGGCACTCTCTGCTTCAAAATGTTCACTGAGAGTGCCATCTAGTGGCCTTTCAAACTGTTTCATTATACACATCATCTACCTCATGAGGCCTCAACAACCCTATCGAAGTAGTAGTAGGTGAAGTTGTATTGCTAGCCTTAGCTTAAAGAATAATTATAGCATAAAGTGATCTTTTGACGAAGCTTCGTGAAGCCTCGTTTTAATGCTGCACTTGAAGGCCCTCTCTTGTCTACAATCTAAAACAACCATTCTAAAGAGATTGCTACATGTTGAGCTCAAACATCAAAGCTTCAATTTCCTATGAAGCAGTATTTGTAGAGACAACAAATTTAGTGTTACGGTAGTCATAGTCAAATCAATGTGACAGTTGGTCTAATCCATGCGTGGAACAGACAGTGATCAAAGTCTGATTCAGTGTTTCTATCAAATCAACATAAAACCTTCTCTAAACCATGAGCGAAATTTCCACTCATCATTTCCTCTTTTTAGTAATGTTGTAACAGAATCTCCTTGAATTTTCTCTTCTTTCATTTGCCAAGTTTCATTCATTTGTACAAGGACAGCAACAAAAAGAGAAAGAGCAGGAGGATGTTTTTGACATTTTTCTCATATAGTATCACAAAAAGCGGAACTGAAACTCCGTCTGGAAACTGTTTCTGATAACCTTGAATGAGCCTGGGAGGTGTACGAACTCCACTTGTGTTCTGTGGTGTGTGAGAAGTCATTAGACAGATTTTTATAGCTCGGCAAATTCTCCATACAAACTTATTCACCCCTTTTTTTGCTTAATAATTGAAATAAATTACAGAATATACAGCATTTTCTAGAGTACAGTGAATCATTCATGTTTCATTCAATGAAAAATTCCTGCAGGGACGCACTCCTGAACATTCTGCCAGATCGTTCCTGTCACTCATGAGTCCTAATAGCCGCCGTGACTTCTCATTCCACTTGGCTGTAGAAATGGATACTTTCCCTCGGGGGGGGGTTACAAGTGGAAGCTCAGTCTGCACCTATTTGTGTTTCGGGAAAAGCCGAACATTCTCAAAATACTCTGTGATCCGGTTTCCGTCTGCGTATCGCCTCGCAACACATGCTAGGTGGCATAATCGAGCGGCGGCGGATGATCACCATGACAGTTGGTTTAAGATGTCATTTTTATTGGATTGGACCACAACTTGATCATTATTTAAATGTACATTATTTTCAACTCACCCTTAAGTCGTCTAAGGGTTGGGATTATTCTCAGAGTAATCTGTTTTTTTAAAAAATGAATTTTAATTTGAATGTAGCGACTGGAGCTTAGTTGTCTTCGTCTTCATCTTGGTCCAAAAAGACACACTTCAAAACATCCAAATACAACCATGATGCTTTTCTGTAACGTCCCTCTTGTATAGAAGCCTCAATATGAGTAATTATTTTTAAAAATACTGAAATAAGTCTATATTTTAAGTTAATTTTTGGCCTTTCAGGTCCAACTGCAAGTTTATCCTCATCCATTTACGCTGATGATCTGTGAGCTTAGGCTAAAAACAAACTTAAAATATTGAATTGATCTCAGTTTTCTATACAAGATGGACATTACGGACGAGATCAGTCAGTACATTAGCATGGACAAACATTTTTGCCTACAAGTCTAAAAAGTAATCCCAACCCTTATTAGACATGATGTTGAGTAGAAAATGTGTGAAGTTTGAATTTAGGGTGAACTAACCCTTTAACTTTTATTTACTAGACTAGGTAGATGTTTTCTAAGAAAGTTAAACCTGGGTAAAAATCTGAGCAAGCCACGTCTACAGGCTACAGATTGCTCAACAAAACGTTGGGCAATGATGATAAACACAACAACTACCATGATCTCATCACCAGAGTGCCCCCTGGTGGAGGTTATTAAAAAATTAACTGTCTGGCTTTAATTAAGATTTGAGAATTGAGATTATGATCCATTATGAAAAGTACTAAAGAAAAAAAACTTTTTTATAAGGTGATTACACATCAAAAGACAAATAATTAAGTGAAATAAAGCAAAGTAAATCATCATTTTGGGAGCATTTCCAGCCTCTTGGTTCAGCCCTGATGTTGATATAATCTGTTTTTATTTGCTGTTAACCGCTCCACCTCTGGCTGTTCACGCTTCACTGACTCTCACGGCTGCAGTCTAAAATGATCGTGTTTAATGACCCCGCTTGATAACCATGAAGTCCCTGCGCCAGATGAATCTCCTTAAACACATTAGGAAGATGTTAGAGAAGATGCTCAGAACGGTTCAGGATTCCGAAAATACGTGGGTCTCAAATGCATCTGGAAAATCAAAGGACCTCGTCTGACCCTCTGAGCTGTCAAAATAAAAAAAACATTGTCTAAACCTGAGATCGTCCTGAGCAACTTGAAGGACAAATGATTGATTCAAAATGAACCTTGAATATGTTTCCAAATGATGTAAACTGCAGCTGGTGGTGCTGAAAACCGTCACACAGAAGCGGCTGATAACAGGTTTCTCGAAGAGTATCATACAGGAAGTGGTTGTCGAGCGTGCAATGGAGTGTGGTTCCTCACCGACACCCACATCTCACTCAGTTTCCGCCACAAAGAAAGTCTTGAGCAGTTACTTGAGGTCGCTGGAGGAAATGTTGGTGTCGAAATCCTGGCGCGAGGTTTCATCAGGAAGTCACTCTGTGGGTTTTTAGCAGAGCGTCTTAAACCCTTTATAGAGTGTTATTTGAAATATAAGATCAATCGGAACTTTGTTTCATTTTAATCATTTTCAGGTAGTTGTATCAGGACAATGTTCGTTTATTTCTTCTGGATATATTTACATTGTATTTAAGTTGAACAATTTCAATTCATGTATCTTTTTTTAATTTTTGTTTTATGAAAAATTGTTGTTTTTGAAACCATTTATTGTATGTATCAGTTTTTAAGTAGAAATATTAGACAATATTATTTTATACACGTTTTTTAAATTCATTTTATATTCTCAAAAGTCTTAAGGAAAATAAACTCAGCCTGAATATAAGTGTTTATACTAAATCATTTTTGTAAAAAAAAAAAAAAAATCTGTAAATCTGCAAAAAGGTTATTGCACTGGAAAATATTTATTTTTTCAATAAACTTAAAACTTTTATATCTAATATATTCTTCTTTAATGTACCTCTTTTTTTCTAAACATTTTTCTCAAAGTGTATTATCAATTAGTGTTATTGTTTTTCACTTTCTCAAATTTAAACATCAGACATGCTAAAAAAAAAACTGTATTTTGTACTGTTTTTTTAATTTTATTTAGTCTTTATATAAGTTCAGCTTCGTTTGGGGGTCCTTCTTTCTGTGTTGGGCATTAAATACTTGTAGATGTTTACCCTCTTTTTCATTTTTTTTTTTAAAATTCTCAAACTTTTATACAGAATAATTGTATTAAACAATTATTATTATTATTAAATGTATTAAAATAAGCTATTGTGTTGTGAACATTTTAATTATCTATAAATATAGAAAGGGTTACAAATGTCTACTTTCAAAAGTTTTCCCACAAAAAAAGGAAGCATAACAGAAAGAAAACAGAAAAAAGTCATCAAACAAATATAGTTAACATCTTAAATGGGTTAAATAATAAATTATTCACCGTCAAAAACACTTACAGATGACATATTTTTTCTCTGACCTTGTGCCGACCATATAAATAAAGTCAGAGATTTATGTGAAAGTAAGGGTTAGAACCTGATGCGACTGAGAAACTTAAATCTCCCTAATAAGACATTTTGATACAACATGTGGTCATAAAGATCAAGTTGTAGCTGATCTAAACGGCTCACCATCTTTTACAAATCTTATTGTGGACACAAAGCATTGACTGTACATTCTGATTGGAACCCACTCAACCCTCACTAACCAAAGAAAACTTCACCCACATCGGTTCGTGCCAGACCGGCTGCACTGTCTGTCCGGAGTCATTTAGTAAAGCAGCGATCCAGATCCCTTGAACCCGGGCCAAGTCCCTTGAAAAGCGCTTGAGGAGGTGGGAGCGACGGTGTTCCCCTCTCTCCGAAATGACAAACAGCAGGCAGGCATGGGCATGCTCCGCTTGCCAAAGACAGCACTCCACGTAGAAATAGTGCTGACAGGGTAACATAGACGCAGTCATCCAGGGTTCCCTCCTCCGAAGAAAGATGTGAAGAGAGAAACTTCCATCAGAAAACAGACGAGCCTGTGTTCAGAGGTCAGATCCTGACAGTGTGGAAAATCCTATTTTAAGGTTTTAGGTCTTAAGTGAAGATTAAGTGGATGTTTGTTTTATGTTCAAGACTCTGAAATGTATTCACGACTTAACCAAACATTCAACCCTACATTTTTACTTCGATTTTGTTTTGTATCTATCTTTTCTGGTACATTTGAATATAAGAAATATTTTCCATTATGTTTGTTGCTTTTCTGTTGATTCATATTCAGTTTTGTAAAGTTATTATTTTTATTAGTGTTTCTTTGCAGCATTTTTCTTCCTAGAATAAATGGATTTATTATTATAATGATTTATTTACTGTTCTTCAACTCAAGTGAGATTTTATTTTAAAAATAACCCAAAAAAATAATTCTTAGGAGCTAATTCAGTTAATTAATGATAGAAATATTGTTTTCTCTTGTATATACTCAATGGTTTGTTTTCATTTTAGATTCTTACCCCTGTTTATATATAATAATATTCTCCTTTTTGATACATAAAATGCATACAAAATGTATCTGTCTCTTTTAATCTTGTTTTTAAAAACCCTCTGCTAACTACCTCTATTTTCCTGAGTACATTTTTGCTTTTTAAATTGGCCAGAAATCAAGTTTTTTATACATCTTCTAAATGAAGAGGTAAACTACAGGCAACTGTATATCATAGACATCTATCGCCGTGATATTTCGTGTGTAATTGTTACCCGTCTTGTTGAGTTCATTAAACATCACGACCCATCTATTTAGTTTGACGTCTTTAATCCCGCCACACATACCAGCAACCATTGTACTGTCTGCTAAAATGATTAACTGCAAAGTGCCTCGTTGGTTCGTTCGGTCGAGCACATCCATCAAAGTTCTGCCTCCGTCTGACTGTGAACCAGCGTTTCCCCGGGACGGACATCTCTGGAAACATCTGACCCGTGTTAAAGAATGAAAGGAGATTTGTTTTTGTTTCACCTGTTTAAGAGCCGTATCCTGATTTCAAATTAACACGCACGACTGAGCCTGATGGAAAACTCTGAAAATATAAGCTGTTGAAAGTCTGAGCTTGAAAGTGATTTCATGAACTTTCAACTCTTAACAGTCCAGTTGACTCGCTTTCGTAACCACTTGGACTTAAGGAAAGTCATCCTGTCTTGTCTTGAAGTTTAGAAGATAAAAAAACAGGCTAATTTCTCCAACTTTTGGTAGCAATTGTTATGCTATCAACTCTTTGGACCCCTCCACTAGTCATCTTGTGATAAAGACAAAGTAAAAACGTTCAAATATGCTTATTTTAGCCATTATTATGTGATGCCTTGTATCCCTATGCCTATGCTTTATTTTATTTATCTACATTCTGGTACAATAGAAAATCATCAAGTGTATATTAGTATCTCTACTGTTTGATCTTTCTAGTTGATAAATGTGTACGTTTATTACATGTTGACTAACTTTAACCTTACAACTTGCTTAGCAACCTGACAACTGGACTGAAGAAGCTTCTCGGATGAAACATGGAACGTCTTCCTGGAACTCTTCAAAGTCCAGTTGACTCACCATTGAACCTCTTGGATAACGTGGCAACATTTTATAGATAATTAAAACACAACTTTTTTTGTTTTTTAATATCTCTTACGCGCATATTTCAAACTTCAAGCCCAGAGGTCAAAACAATCCCAAGTCATTTGAATGGATACAATTAAAATTTATCACAATTGGCACCCGTTTTACCCCAAATTATGTTAATGTTGGGACCCTCTAAGATTAATACATTTTTCCCCCCAAGTAGCTTTGGTTTAGGAATTCGGTTTATAATTTTTTTTTCTACGAAAGTTAGTTTTCGTCCAACAACTATCAGATTGTTTTAAAGTTTGGCCATTTTGACAGAAAGTGAAATCTTTATTTAAATGCTGTTACTGAACTTTTATGGAAATAGTTCTGGAATAAAGTTTTGATGGGTATTTGATTCAGGAAGTGTACAGTATGTTTTGATAAAGTGTCGCTACATTGTTTTCCTAATATGGAGCTTCAACTGGTAGGTACCCCAAAGCGATCCTGAAAATATGGTTTGCAGAGACAATAATCCTTTCTTGTTATTGTTTAGCCTTAACGCAAGTCTTTTTCATTCCGAGCCAGGCAACAATGATTACTGTTTCCTCGTCTTTCTTTAACTTTCCGCTTCCTGTATCCCGTGTAATTGAACCGTACCTTCCGTAATCTACAGACGTGACCAATAACGGTTATTTATTCAGACGGTGGCTTCTCCTTTGTGTGGCTGTATCAAATGGACCCCTTTCTCTGGCCACCCAGGTCTTGGAACGGAACCAACTCACAATCACAGCAAAGACATCATTTTACTCCAGAGACCGAGGTAGCTCCTCCCACTTCATTGCTGTCCACGTGTGCCTCCGAAAACTGTGTTCCCAGTCACGTATGAATGAATGGATGATGAACATAGCAGGGCACCTCAAACACTCCAGAGCCGGGCCACCCACTCTCTTTCCTGTTTTTGAAAATCCCTACGAGCACTTATTTGTCGACATCGTTACTAATGAATGCACAATACGGCTCTCTATCGCTAAACCGTATACACGCACATGTTCCCTATAGACCTGTGACCCCGGTGACCCCCGTCTGCACGCTAATCTGCCTAATCTTGAGTGGAACAGCAGCCTCTATGATCATTGGTCAGTGGAACATATTGCATGCCTTCCTCCAGTGGCGCACAGGGAGGATATCTGATAATATATGAGTAATCCGCATCTCCGACTCATATCTGGGAGAAGGATTCGTCTCAGAAGATCAGTCCGTGATCAAGAGGAGGAGGTTAGACGGCGAGCACACGACCTTTTACGGGAAAATGATGCAATTCCACTCAAGTCAGGGAAGTGAAATATGATGACCTTTCTGTTTTATAAGCAGAGATGCATCTTCAGCCACATATGCGATGTTGTTATGCAACGCGCTTTCCTTCCTGAAAATCCATGTTTGTCGGAAAATGAAAGCAGAAGTAGTGGAGTTCTTACGAAGGAAGTCAAATTTCCACACTCGCTCCAGGATGTCAGAAAAATATTACAGAATTTCCCCTTTATTTCTTACACGCAGTTGCACCGTACGTTTTTGAATAGTATTCTAAATAAAGTTTCTCCTGACATGAACCCTCAAGAAAGTGGTGCACGATATTATGCTCAAAACATTGTCATTCATTGTAAAAGGAATAGTTAACCCAAAATTCTAACTTTCTAGGCAATCGGTTCCTTTTTAGTTATAGACAAAAATATTTCTGGTTAACCAACAGTGGCAGTGACTAAGAGCTGATATGTCCTAGGTCAACCACCAGTGGTGATCATGCAAAATTATTTCTTTAATCACCATGACAGGACAAGAATAATTATCAGCAACTAGTTCATACTGAAATATCAGTTTGCGCTTTAACTAATAACTAGTGTGTCGTCATTGGTTAAGTTAGTAAGATAAACGTATTATTAAGGTAAAACTTATGATTATTATTGACAGAATACTTGTAATGTTTATGTCCTGGCTGGAACAAAATTAACTTTAATTAATAATTATTAACGTTTAAGACATAAACAAATACAACATTTGAGTTATTTTAACAAATAACTGCTAAAAGAATTGACAACATGAAGCAAAGGCAGGTCACTTTTGGATGCATTTTTGGTGCAGTGACTTAGGATGCCAGTCTATAGTAACACATGCAAAGACATATAACCATTCACACACACTCATACCTTTTTACAATTTCCCCAAGTTCCCAATCAACCTCTGTATGTTTTTGGACTGTGGGAGGAAACTGGAGTGCCCGGAGTAAACCCATGCTACACAGGGAGAACCTCCACACGTGAGGCTGACCATCATGGGCCCTTTACAGTAACTTTCTGTCAGTAAAATAATTTTCTTGGATTGGATTCAAAGTTGAACCTGAACATTTTATTCTTGGTCATAATAATATTCCTGACATTCCTCACCTCGTTTCGTTAATCCATATACTGAACTTGCTCAATTTTAAATGATTAACAAAGATAGAAAAGAACATAAATGGTGTTAATTAGTTTATAAATGTGCCTCAACTGAGTAAAATAACTTGAGTCTCGGCCTGCAAACATTTTCATCTCTTCTTCTCTCTCTCATGAGGCCATCTGGAGCGCAGATGTAAACGACATGTTCAATATTGTAAAAGAATCTCTCAGAGTTGGAAGCGAGGAAATGTTCTTTTTTCAGCGACCACAACAGTTTACAGTTGGCTATTTTTAAGTCTAAATCATTCTCTGCAACAGGCGGTTCCGTCCGACACCGGGAGAGTCTCTGATATCTTATGGAGTTATCAGCAGCTGCAACTTTAATTCGACCAGGGGTGGAGGGGGGGGGATATCTCCCCAGGCAACTAAACATGCCTGACAGCTCTGGCTCTCTCCTCAGGTCGATGCAGTCTCAGAGCATCAGCTATCAAGCACCCGAGCAGTCAGACTCCTCAGTCAAAGGTTAGACTCGACCTGCAGCCGCCTTTTTTTTTTTTAAAGCGTTCTTTGACAGTTTAACATCTCTTCACTCACACCCGCTCTGCTCCCCCGGCCCTCCCTTTCTTTCCTCTCACTTGTTTTCCTTTCTCAGCCATCCTGATTAAACCTGGAGATCCCAGCGGGAGGCTCTGATTTCTCCAGGCTCCGGACCGTTATTGTAGTCAAGTCAGCGCTGCGTGTCCTCACACAAGGCCAATCAATCGAAGAACTAACTCGTGTTTTGGCCGCCTCCACATCTGTAACTGCTCCGATAAACTGCACCCTCTGAATAAACTTTGACAACGTTTTTAATCGTACTATTCTATAAATCGACTTGCTTTAAACAACCAGCCAGTCTTTGTGGTAACTAATCCGGACTTTTGGCATAATTTAGCCAAATGTTGGATCGCGGGGGCAGCACCTGCTGTAAAGAGGCCCACACATCCCTCTTCCTAGACATTGCCTCCAGCTTTTCTGTCTGTTCTGTCTGTTCTGGGTTGGCCCTAGGACCTCCTCCCTGTTGCTAATGACTAGAAATTGAACATGACAAAAGGAACAATTCATGGATGTCTCCTAAATCACGCACTTCTGCACTTACACTTAATATTTCGAGTGTACAAGTGTGTCCCCATGAGCGGTGTGCGCCAATGTAGCGTGCAATGAGCACTTAATTTGCGCACTAAAATGGCCAGAAAATTGAGTGTGGATCGATGTACACTTACCACCCTTAACGGCCGCAAACATAGTGACTCAGATCACGCTAAACAAAAAACCATGTCACTGGCGACAGGTCTTCGAGCGGATACTGGCGTAAATGTGTCGAGAAAACACTAATTTTAACACAAAACAACACAACCAATAATAACAAAATGAAACACAGGTGAATAACTTGTTTTAATTCACCAAAAGTGCTGTCAAGTGTTGATGATAGAGTTCCAACGACTGGTTGCAATCAGTGTTAAAAAGTAGTAGAAAAGGAAGCTGTTGAGACATTTCCGGTAAGTGTGTAGTGGCAGTGTTTGATTTGAGACAGTACCACCCGTTGAAAATTTGCACACTGGCCAAGTATGTGAACTATAAACAAGTGCACTTGGAGAAGTGCGCAATTTGGGACACAGCCATAGTCAGCCATTTGTCACCAGGATATTTCGGTCCAAGTGAGATCGACAGGTGAATGGAGAGCACTTTGTTCTATCTTCATCCAATAGTCCTTTAGACTAAAGAGAATGACACTCTGAATTCTAACCGTCCTTGTGAAAAAAAAAACTCCAACACAAATGCTCAGTATGTCTCTGCAATACTTGGAAATGTGTATAAACATTTGGAATAGGAAGTATATTCAAGACCAACCTTGACTCATGAGAGAATAATCAAAAATTAAGGAAACATAATCTTGACCTTTTAAGTATATATTTTATTGAGTATTGTTTAAAATGTTTAAGCACTTTGTGACCCTGGTCTGAAAAAGCACTCTATAAATATAAATTACTTTATCAGTAAAGATTGTTTTTACTTTATAGCATTGCATTTCCAAGTAAGCTTTTCATCAGCTTATATTCTATCTGTTTGAGGTTAAAGACAGAATTCGACATTATTTGATAAAAACAAAAGGGCAATAACTCACTATCAATATACATCAAACCTTTTACAGAGACTAAATGTTTGGCAGTGGGACCTAAGAATCTTCCATGCTCGCTCAGGTTGTAACTTGAAAAGGTATTCCGAGGAGCAACAAGTTCGTAAGGCAGTACAATTTGAAGAAGTAGAAGTTATGTTCGATAATGATTTGGTCAGCATTTTGTTTCAGTATTTAAAGAATGTCTGGATCAGCTGCTCAAGTTTGCATTGAGATCTTGAACTAATCTTTTTTGACTGTAAATACTGGCAGTTCCGAAAGTCCTTGTTAGGGATTTTTGAAATAATTGAAACTCACTGTTCACTCTGGTCAGCTCTTGAAGAGTCACAAACTTACAAATAACTACTTTAAATGTTACATGTTTTTGTATTCTTACAGAGAATTCTAGTCACTACATTCCTCCCTTTATTTTTTAATGAAAAATTGCATTTATTACCAAGGTAATCATAAAATATTCAAACTTTGAGGCTCTATCATCTGTGTCACATTAAAATAAATGTTTATTATAGCTTATTCAACAGTTATAATACAAATATAGAGGCTCAAAACTATCTGAGTTATTGTCTGTTATACTACATTGTTATAAAACATGTAAACAAGGCAACATGTAAAGAAATCAATTCAAATTTGCTTCGTAGCTTATGCTTTAGTAGTTAATTGGCTTTTATATACTCATAATTAATCTTTTTGGATCCGCCAAGGGCCAGAATAGTGAAACTGCAAAGTCTTGGAACCTCTGTTGCCACATACAACATACTCAAATGTTTTTAAAAACAAGAGATAGACTTGTTCCACCTTCTTGCTTCAAATAATTATCTCAGTACTATGAATACATGAATAAACCATCTCCTACCCAGTGCATCCATTTATCTTGATAATAAAAACTACTCTACAATGAAGCTAATCCAAAATAAAAGACCCTCACTTAATTATCAATAAAACATAAAAACCTAAAGTTCAACTCACAGCAAATTACATCCTTAAGGTCCACGGCTGCCGCCGCCTGCTTATGAATGGAGCCTTTTTTTTATTATCACAGAGAAACTTTCCCATGAGAGACGTGGAATTTTAGAGGGTTTTCCCCCTTTTCAAACATACGTACACTTAAAAGGTAAAAGGTAATTTTGCACTTCCATATCCTGGATAAAGCCGTTTGAACTGAATGAAATGCTCCCATTCATTCGTGGGAAACTCTAGCAAGATGTGTCGTTTGGAAAAATGGCTTTTGAGCCAAAGTGTGTTTAGTATCAACTTCTTATATTGAAGGACATATTAGGTGTTTAAGGTATATGTCTTACACGCTTTTGGATAGTCTTGGCCAACTTACTAGACCGTAAAACGTAAACACCAGATTCCCGTTCTCAAGTTTACTCTATGTTTCAAAGTTTTGGTAGCAATTAGCTTGTGAGCTAATTTTTAGCAATGACATATCATACACATGGGAAACACCATTATTGTTTTAATTGAGTGAAAAAGAATGTTACCATTGTTGCAACGCTAGCATAGCTCCATAGCTAAAGTAACTTATGCTCCAATAATGCTAACCAATCCAACGTTTTTTTTTTTTTTCCAATGAATACTGGATTGACGAAGAACTTACGATTCATACATTGGCTGAACATATTTTGTTTGTTTGTTTTATTTTCGCAAGAACAAGGCTGAGTCATAAAGGTATGAATCAAGTGAGTGACATCATCCCCTATAGCAAGTAGGTCTGCTCCAGGTCCTCCTCCCAGTTGAACTAGAGGAGGGCCAACAATATAAGATTGTACATTAACACAATGTTCTAATATGAGTATCTCCTGGATGACACTAGAGCTGTAGCCACTTGTCACTAAAGGTCACTGAGTCTGAGACCTCCTGCGAAAAGTGGTCAAGTCAAGTTATTTTATTGCCAAATATGCATGTATCAAGATATGCAGAATAAAGGAAATGTTGGTCCTCTCTGACCCACGATGCAAAACATGAATTAACCAATAAAATGAAATAAATAATCAACACATTTAAATAATCAGCTAATAAACAGAATATAAACAAAAAACAAAATGAATGTACAGGTAGTGCAAGCAGAGACAAAGTAGTGTTATAAACAAGCGTGGTTAGTAATTGGCAAGGAGGTCTAACAAAAGTTTTGTCAAGTGGAAGTTTGAGAAAACATAGATCAAGTGATACATGAATGAATGAAAGAGGAAATGTCCTAGAATGGATCTACACGTTTGCGTCATCACTCGCTTCCAGAGTCTGAATTGGAAGTTTAACCAAAATGTTTAAAAACGTCATCAAAACTCACCGTTTTGCTCTTTTACACTCTGCAGATGGAATTTGCCCACATGACTTGACCCAGCTTGCGATTCACACTGTTGGAGAAGCGACGCGAGCAGCAGGAACGCAGGAAGGATCATTTGGATCAGCGGTGGATGACGATCACGGCGCGCAACAACAACACACGGGACGGTTCGGTTCACGCACATGCTTCGGTCACGGCGCACCAGTGCTTCTTCGGACACATTTGGAGGCAGACGCGCAATAGAATCCACATAATCTCAATGAGACAGTCAGAACTGTGAAGCGCAAAACATCCTTTTTTTTTCTTGCAGACTTGATCCACAAACGCGCACCTGTTGGTCTCAGAAAAAGAAAAAAAAAAGGTTTGGAGAGAATAATCCAGTGGAAGAATCAACTCCTGAGGCGATCACTCAGAGCTGTAGAAATACACGGTGACATTCTGGCAGACAAGCGCCTTCATTGAGCGCTTTTTTTTACTGGTGAGTGCGCACTTTTGGAATAACTAAAATCTAATAGACGCTCTCTCTCGGGGTTCTGCTGCTGACGAAAAGGAGCTGAAGAAAAAAAAAAGTGTCTGCGACCCGGAGTTGAAAGCTTGGACAACTGGCAACAGGTGCTGCAGATTCATAAAGTACAAGTTCGCAACAGAAGGAAACTCCCCTGGATGTTAACTATTGCGCTGCTGACTGGGCCAATGAGCGTCAACCGCTTTCCCCTATGATGTCAGCAGCTCTGCAAAACTTGGTGTGTGTGTGTTGATGTGAGGGATTCTAAAAACTTTTATACTAACATTTCTTAAATGAGAATAAAGTTTGGCGTGTATAAATATTGTTTTCCATTTATTGGTTTACGTTTTTCATTCCTTTTTTTTTTGTTTAGGAGAAAAAACAAACCACAAAAGACAAAACAAAGAAAAAAAAACATACCTGTAATCACAATTATTCTACTTAAGGAAGCATAAGTGTAGCGAACATTTGCTGAAATACTATTTTTGGTGAAGAATATAGCACATAATAATGAAACAAATAGATGAGTAGATATTAAAGAAGAAATGCCAATTAATTATTGACCATTGTAGAAATTCTAGAAAGTTTTCTATAATATATTTAAAGTTTAATAAAATAAATGTATTTAAAAGATGAATTGACTTAAAGCCCTGAATTCTACCAATATTGATCGTTCGAAATTATATATTTAACAAGTATTATTGTCCTATATTTAACGAATTTAATCACAAAAATAATTCAGTAATTTAGAAAAAAAACGAAATACCATTTAAAATACATTTACAATAATGCATACAATACCTGTGCAGTAATTAATTGTTAATTATTTAAAGCCTTAAAGTCTAAGTCTTATAATACTTTCCTTCTTTCTACCTTCCTGTTAAATATCCACGTCATCCATAGTGAAACATTTTTCTCTGGTACTTAGATTTAGTTTAGCTTTTGACAACACACAATTAAATTCCTGCACACTATAGAATGCAATAGAAATATCCGTGATATTATTTTAAATTAACGAACAATACAAATAAGTGATTATTCAACACAAGTCAGCCATGGCAGTTGTGCTACAGTAGAAGACCACACCACTAGAGCTGGAAATTCAACTTTCACACGGGTCACCCAAATTGTGACGACAGGCGAGTAGCCTCAGTCGACCTTCAGCTAATAATTACCTCTTCAAGCACAGGAGAGTGCTCAATGTCTCCAGACTGGAAGCACAATGAGGTCGCTGGACTCGCTCACCCTCCACAGTCTCAGTCCAGGAGAACCTTTGGGATGTGGTGGAACAGGAGATTGACGTACAAGATGTCCAGCCAAAAAATCAAGGTGATGCTCTCAAGTCTATACGGAAGAAAAAACCTCAGCTTCCAGGGCTTTTGTTGAATCTGTGCCACCTGAAATTATGCAGAGGTCTGTTCTCAAAATCCACATTGTTCCAATGTGGATGTCAGAATGAAAATGCGGGCGGGAAAAACAAGCACTGTACTTGTTTTAACATCTTGTTCCGAACAATTAAGTCAAAGTAAACACTGTTCCAGGATATTATTTAGTACAATGTTCTCATTCATACATCTTTTATAGTACTGTAACTCCTTGATCATCCGATGTTCGAAGACTGACATTTATAACTGTTTGTCCAGACTGACATAAATGTTAATTGGATGCAAGTGAAAATGGAAATTTATTTTATTTTTTCATGAGGCAGAACGCTTGAGAAAATCAGACACGGGTTTCAGGAAAACCTTAATCCGCCCAAAACATCAGCTTTAAAAGCTGCTGGAGTCGACTGTATCCTCTCATCCTCAGTCATCAAAAAGGATCTTATGGAACCTTGGTCCTGTAGTTGCCAAGGAAGTAATGACTGTTTCCATCTAGCGGTAGGAAGTTGAGTGCCATACATTTTAAATTGTAATTTGATAACATTAGTTTTATCTCACACACACTTAGTAAAAATATAAACCATGATATATGATATTGTATCATGAATATGATACTGCTCTATGAAGATTCATCAACCCATCAAAAATTCTAGCAGCCAATAATAAACAATGGAAAATTATTTTAGGTGTCATATATAATGTGTGTACCATATATTTATTTATGGATACCCCACAGTTAGAAAAGTGTTATTGCAATATTCTGAACTAAAGAGTCCACAGGTAAAGGCACTTGTTCGGACAGTTATCTGAAACTAGGAGCTTTAAAATGTTCTCCAAGTTCCTCTGATATGATGGAAATGAGCGCAACCGCTGTCTCCGACCAACTGCCGTCAAGCTTTGTGGTCATGTAAGTAGCATATCACCAACTTAAAATCAGAGATTTAAAGTCACTGTCCTCTTGTAGCTCAATATACTCTCTTCTTTATTTCCATTCATAAAACTGAAGTGCCTGATTTGACCGGAGGACCAACACCAGCGATCCTTACCGAGTATGTGCTACAAAAACTGTCCAGAGCACAAAATGGAAAAACATATATCACACTTGCTTTCACACCTTGTTTTTTGAAAATATTTCCTCAGGCGTTTAAGAGCTTTTCAATTTGTAACATCAGAGTCAGGACACCACTCGCAACAACACTCCCTCCTGTTCCTAATTTCCTCTCCCCGCACTGTTGTCCTTCGTCATCTGCCTTTAATGTGGCGTTCCTCCCGTCCCATTGTTGGCCCAGACCCGCCGCTGCAGCCACAGACACAACATTTGAAAGGGAGGTGGATACATATTGAACCCATTCCGCTTAACTCATGATGCAATGCTGCAGAAATGCACCCCCACATAGCCTGGGACCACCACCCTAAATGAAAGCGTTTTGTCCAGCATCAAGGTTAAGAAAGGGTTGGGGGGGGGGGTTTAATCAAAACTAATGGCTGGGAAAATGGCACTAATTTCATTGGTGTTGCCCCCTTGCAGAGGGGCATATGGAGGTCTTCTCGTGCCTGCTATAAGGGCCAAGGCTCTTTTGTCTAGAGAAGAGTATCACATTCCATCCCCGCGAGTGCCTGCAGCAGATGTCAGCACTCCACGCTGAGGAATCCCTCTCTCCCAGACTCCCCTTCGAGGTTTCGTCTGTATAAGCTGCGTATTTTGTCTCCTTGTCCACCTTTGATTGCTTCCTCGGTGGTCCGTGCAAAAAAACCCTTTGATACAAACAAAATAAAATAAACACAGGAAATCAGGAACCTTTTTTTTTAAAGGGGTATTGCTGTAACAAGATGACAACAGCTCGGAGCTAAAATCCACTTTTTTTTTTTGTGTTAAAGGGGCAAGTGCTTTATCCCGATCAAGATAAACGACGCGGCACATCTGTCACGGTGTCAGCGAGGGATGTTTTTGCTGAATCCAGATTTTCGGGGGCCGTTGTTGAGCCTTTGAGGTAGAGATGACCTCATTAACACTGTGAGCTTACTGCTGTGTGGTCCTGTGGTCTAGGCTGAAGGTGGGAAATATACAAGCCGGGGTATTTTAGATAGAAGTGACTCAGACACTTTCCCATAATGACTGAAACTCTGATCAGTCATGTTCTCCTCTGGGTGACGTTTACATCGTAAAGTGAAGGTGACGTCACGGTAACAGCCCAACTTTTACACCATCGCTTTTCATAAATCTCTGAGGAACTGCCCTGGGCCTCACTTGGCTTTGAAACCGGAGCCCCCTGGTGGTGCCCCACAGGCCTACAACCAGGTCTGATGCCTCCAATTTGTATTTCACAAATTCTTTTCACCTTGTTTCTCTCCATATTGCATCTTAATAAGAAATGAAAATTAACTTGTGGCAGTGGGACTAGTGCTGCCTTTAGATGAGGGCTTATGCCCTTACGCTTCAGTGTCTTCTCTGTTTATTATTTTAATCCAAAAGCACAGACATGGAATGTTAAGCAGGTGTAAATGGTACAAATCTTCAGCTGGAAACTGGGATTTGCAGGCATTATATGATATTGCTGTCCTGGGAAGGGAATGGGGGGGAAAAAGGTTTGTTTTTAGTTAAATTATCCATTGTATGTTAATATTATACATATTTTTCAGACCACAATCAGTTCGGACACATTTTTTTCATTGATTTGTCCTTATTTTCATGATTATTTAAATAATAGATTCTCACTAAAGCATCAAAAGTTTGAATTAACACGTGCAGAAGTACTGTATGTACTTAAAGCAAATAAAAAAAACTTTTCTTAAAGATAGCTACTTTTTCTCTGCAGACTTTTGGCATTCTCTTGATGACCTTCAAATTATAGTCACGGAAAATGGGTTTTACTTCACAGGTGTGTCTTTTCAGGGTTACTTAGTGGAATTGTTTGCCTTATAAATGGTTTTTGGGAACATTAGTTGTGTTGTGCATAAAACACCCTACTGGACAACCACATAAATCATTTTATGGAAAGAACCAATTAGGTAAGTAAAGGGATTGGTTGGCCAGCATTACTTTAAGTAAGGTCAGTCAGTCCGAATAATTCCCAAAACTTTGAATGAGCCCAGAAAATGTGTCTTAACTTTACTGCACTGTACTACTATCAATATTCTCCCCAATAATGTTGGTAAATGACCAGTTATGTCCATGCTCAACACTGTTGCTGGTGCCATTATTGCACGTTCTGTTGGTATAAAACGCCACGTCATATTCCGCCGACGGTATAGGACGAGCTATTTCTATGTTGCCAAATTACCGTCATTCCTTAGTTTGAGGGATTGGCTTTGAGGATTGCGCCACAGTCTCTTGTATTATAAAACTGTTTTGTATAATAAACGGAAAGAGCCACCAACAGAACTCTTAAAACAAAAAGTCAAAAAATTCTTCATGAAGCTTCATCAGCCCATCATCTTAAGAGTGTTTTCCACCAAAACAAATCAATGAGGTATAAAATCTGAACATAAATTTTGCAAATACAATCATTAAAAGAACATCAAAGATGCTCTTCCAAGTGGTTATTATCTCCACCAGCTCTACTTTAAGGTTTAATACGAGCCTCTCTTTCTAAACTCTGCATAACCTTTTAAGAACTTCTGGCTCAGTGCCTCCATCATAATCTTGGTCAGTGTTGCCTTCCCTGGACATATGCTGACAGGGAAGTCTCAGTTTCCATTATGGCAATCTGCCTATTGATCACGGGGTCGTATCTACCAGCTCAGCCAAAACTGCATCAATATGATATAAAACAGCAGCCAGAGTGATGGAGCGTGTAATGGCGAACATCTGCCCGTCTCCGCGGCTCACTGCCCGGATCTAAAAATAATTTTACGCTAGTGGTTACTATTACAGTTAGGTAGATAGAGCGCTTAGTAAATGAGCGAAAACGGTAAAGTTTTATCACCAGTTTGTGCATGAGATGGGGATCAATATCCAATCAAGGAAGTCAGTAGGACTGATCAACATGGACATGTCAATGCACTGGAACAGGACCGTTATTGTACTCATGAGAAGGGATTTAAAATTTGATTCAAGATCAACTACGGGGAAAAAATGAATTAATTATTATAAGAAAAGATAGAAAACACTATATTGAAGTTAAATAATTTTTTATGGAATATACAGAGTGGATTACTTTATCTAAGTTGAGTGCTGATGAGCGCAGTGTCATCATTTTCCAAAATAATTATAATAATTTTTTAATACATTTCATACATATAGTTTTACAAGTTGCTTTATATAAAAAAAATGTCACATTAATCAGCACAATAATAACAACAACTTGATACAAAACAAAGATGAGTCACAATTTAGTTAAAGTGATAGTTCACCCAAAATTCGAATATCAATCATTTTTTACTTACCCTCAAGGGTTGGGATCATTTTCGCAACTTTCCTTTTTTAGAGTTAAAGGCAAAAATGTTACATTTTAACAAAGCGACTGAAGGTCAAGTTCATCTTAATCCAAAAAGACACACTTAAAAACATCCAAACACCGCCATACTGCTTGTCTGTAATGTCCATTGTGTATTAAAGCTTCGATGAGAGGAATCGTTCCTGAACAAATTAAACACTTCTATGTTTTAAGCTTGTTTTTAGCAGCCACTGCAAGGCTAGCAGACTAAAGATCTCTGAAACGTGCAGTATGTTTGAGCTACAGCCGAGAGACTCATAACTATAAAGACTTAGTTAAGTGTTTTCGGAACAATTCCTCATGTTGAAGAGAAAACAAGATGGACGATAAAGTTGTGGAGTTTTGAGGTATTTTGATGTTTTAAAGTGTCATTTTTGCGACGAAGATGAAGACGAAGATTAGCATCAGTCGCTACAATCAAATTACATTTTTGCCTAAAACTCATATTACTCTGAAAATACCCTTAGTCTACTTGAGGTTGAGTAGACAATAAACAAAGTTTGAATTGTGGTTGAACTATTACTCTAAACAAATAGCAGAATAGAGAACAACAAGTAATATAGTACTTTAATAGTGTAAAAACCAATGAATAAGAGTCAAAAGGCAACATCAAATATAAGAAATAATGGGAGGATTTGTTATAATTGTTGCTCAAAGCCAAAGATTATACAGCAAATTCATCATCAAGTTGAGGACAATGCTTCATGAAGTTCCATCACACCCTTACTAGAGATCCCTATTGGGTTCTCAGCTGCAACTAGATGGATACAATAAAAAAGAAAATATAAATCATAGTATAGGGCAAATGTCTGAAGTTTTGTTGGGATCTTAAGTCTGCTGCTATGATGTAAAAATTGTGCTACTTCCTCGTCCATAAAGTTATTTGATCATTTTCATCTACAACACTTTGTGGTCTTCAAAATATGTCCTTATTTCACAACCATAAAAAGAATATCCTGTGAACAATTCCTCTCAAAAACGGTGTCTGATCTCAGTGTACATAAGCTATTGAAGTCACAGTGTCTCAGTGACTGATTTATGCTCTTCCGCTCCGGGGGTGAGTTTGTACGCCAGGTACAACAATAAAACTGCTGGGTTTAATCCACTTTGACATATTTCTGGAACGTCTCCGTGTGTCGACCCCACACACACACACACACATGCGGCTCATTATCAGCCGCTGAAATTGTTTCAGCAGCGCTGGTTTGTTGATTTTAAACTTAAGATCTTTTCGCCGCAGCATAAATCATTAATCTACACACATGTGGTGCAGATTAATCTGTGTATGCATATGAAGCTGACGTGTCAATCAAATCGATCCTACGGCGTGGAAAAGGCCTCCCAGGTTGTTTGACGTGAAGTGATGGATGAGGATTCGACTGGAGGGGATTGAGAATAGTTGGACTCTGTGATAAAACGGTGCTTAATCTGGATGTTTGATTCTTTTGACATGAAGAAAACAAAACGTCTGAAAAAAAAAAGTTCAAATAATGTTTTTGCAAGTGTTGAAAATCAATTCAATGACTAGACTCTGATAAAAGGCTGTGGGAACAGTTTATTCCTCCTTGGATTAATGTTGAATTCCACTTGAGATGTCTCTTGTTTTATCTCGCCTTTTCCAGTTACTCCACATTTCACATAATGTTCTTAGTATCTCAAAAACCTCCTTTTCTGTAAGAAATATATAAAATATAAAATATTTATTTTTGCACTGATGTCATCGTATTTACGGGAGACCCATGAGGAACGTCAATGGAAATATAAATAGTAAAAAGAAATATATTTTGGTAAATAATTATTTATAATAATAAAAATAAATATTCTAATTTCAATAATAGATCATGAAAGATAATGACAATTAACAAAAAGTAGTTTTTTTTCAATTAAGTTTTATTGCTTCATTTTCTATAAGTAGACCTAATATATTAAATATAAATGAACAGTTGAAAAAGATGGATATAAATGAAGTGAAAAAAATTAAAATATAGTGTTTGAGGAAAACAATGAATAGGTTTAATCAGTCAATAAACACGGCAATAATAATAATAAGAATTATTATTATTAATATTAAGAATTATTATTATTAACAGAAACGAATGTGAAAAACTCTCTCGACTTAGTCCTTTGTTTCAGGGCAAGTTTTGAAGTTCTCCCCATCTGTAATCTCGGCGAACAATAATTATGAACACACACAAATCAATAAAAGTTGAACCATTAAAATCACAGCAGAAGCTGTCAGAAAAACCTACAAAATACATAACTATGCAATTTTCCTATGTAGTTTTAAGGATGAGGGCAGACAAATACATGGAGAATTCTGCATGAGGTTCTCCAACCGCACTTTGCCTTGATTTGTTCTAAAACCGGGGTAAGAAATACAAATTCGCATTTTATGCTGTGGACAAACAAAAGAAAGCAGATAATGAAATACAAATATATACTTGAAATAAACCTATACATACCAATAAATATGTATAAACCTTTCGCAAAAAAAAAGGGGGCACTAATAACCTTTTATACAATGTATTCTAAACATGATCTCAATATTTGGTCAAATTATTTTGAGGGGCAAGAAATTGATAAAAAGAATAAGGGAAAATCCTTAACAAATAAAGTTGTATTTAGAGCTAATACAATAATATATACAAAATAAAAGAGTGAGCTGTCATGCAAATGTTCTACTCTGACTTCATTAGGGCCACATAAATACAATCAAAGGGCCGCATCTGGCCCTCAAGCCACACATTTCCTGGGTCTGCTCTGAACCATACATCTTGTCAGTGACATCTACTGCTCTCTTATTCACCCCCTTCAATTAAACTAATGTCTAATACATAATAAAAAACCCTCAGTGAATGGACTGTAATAAATAACGGTCCGGTGTATTCTTTAGACTCCCTAATAGAGTCGCCCCAGAACGCCACACGCTCATAAAATACGCGTCCATCACGCGAACGAGAGCATCACGCCTTCTCATCCTCCCCCACCACTCTCTCTTTCTCTTTCTCCCTCCCTCTCTGCCCTCCATCTCTGTGACGTCACGGCATGTGTTGGCGTGCAGGCGGCGTCTGTCGGCGCGCGTCTCTGCGAAGCTGGAGCGCTACTGCGCATGTTACATGACAGGTACACGCCATCCTCCATCTTGGGCTTCCGAGCGCTCTTTTTTTTTATTATTATCATTATTATTTGGACACACATAGTAACAACACAAAGAAGAGCGTAGGTTCCAGAAAAGAATTTGGCACAGTGCTGAGATTTAACTTTTATCATTTTTTTTTCTTCCTGAAGCAGCGAGGATGAGGAGGATGGGAGACACAGACAGCAGCTGGTCTGGACGCTTCTGAATAATTCCACCGCTTTTAATCGTCTTTTTCTTTTTTTAAAAACCCAAGACAAACTGTAAGTAATATTTTATTATTTAATAAAAAAAAAACATTTGTTTGATGCAATTATTGTGTTATTTACGAGCATCTGTGATGAGACACAAATGGTGCCACACATCTGTTTCTCTCTCATCCCCCCCTCGTCATGGAGGTCGATGGGAGCTGATGTTGTTTTCTTGCCTTTCTCCGATACTTTCGCTTCTCCCTGCAAATGAAGCGGCGAAGATGCCTGCAGCCACAGGTTGTGGGGATCCAAGATCGAGCTCTTGTTTGGGTTTGGTGGGATACATATTATCCGTTTGGATATTTCCAGAGGCCATTTTTATAGACAATATATGTCAATTCTACTTATTTAGGATTAGAATTTCACAAAGTATACCATTTTAAAAAAAATCAATGTGATTGACAAATGACAAATCAATCGTTTGTTTAATGATTATCTTCTAAATGAATAAGGTCACACATCCCAGCTAGCGAGGGCATTGGCAAGAGTCTGGTGATACTGTGCATATCCTGATGCAGGGGCAATGGTACGATATAATGTAATGTAGCTACAATTATATATTTGTAGTATTTTGACTCTGGTGAATTTTAAAGACCGAATTAATCTTGACAAATCTGTGACTGCTCTTGTTTGTTTTGAAACTAAAATATGTCCAAACGTCAGCTTTAAAAGCTACTGGAGTTGACTGCATCCTCTCGTCCTCAGTCACCCGCGGGATCTTGAGGGATTTCATGGTAGCTTTTGCTTCGGAGGATGTAAGGACTGCTGCCATCGGCTAGTTTGGAGGTTTAATTGCAACAGAAAAATTAAGAAATGCAGTGAATATCTAAATGTTAATTATCAATACAAAAAAAGGATCAAATTATTTTATGTTAGACACACTTTATACATCACCCCTAAAATGAATAAATTAAAAAAATGAAATTCAATGTGAAAGCTCCCAAAAACCAATCATTTTGGTAGAGAAAATTACATTTCATGCAGTAATATTAAATATCAATACAGTTATGTGCATAAATATAGCAATATTAGAATCAGTACAGTATCCATATTTTTTCACACCCCTTCCAGCTACACAGGGCAGGAGTCACCCTGATGAGCATATAGTTTGAGCACAGTCAACCATTCTGTCCCACTCACACAAGGAGAATTTGGTTCCAAGTCAGTTAGTGTGGCCCACAAGTTGTTTGGTCAAACTGTAATAATCAATGAAACAGTGCTACATGGCCTACAAAGATCATTCTCTTTTCATTGTTATTTGAATTTTGTTTCAAATTTTGAGTATTACAATCTCGAGTTAACCTCGGTATGTAACCTGGAAACATGCAAACTCCGTACACAGTAACTACAAACTTTAACACTGAATAAAAACCACATTTCAAAGCTAATTTATGATCTTAACATGCCTTTATTATCCTCCTCCACCAACATTTTTTAATGTTTTGCTTAATCCCTGCTTTGACATGATATGAGCATTAGTGAGTCATGACAAGCTGTCATATATGCATATTCACAAAGGCCATTGGGTTTAACCAAAGTGTGCTACGTCACAGAATCGTTTTTTTTTTTATTTCAATGGATCATAAATAAGTAAGCGGTCATATAAATTATTATTAGAATATTAACAAGGTATACTCATTTTAATTAACTAAATTATACTTTATTTATAATACTTTTTCCAAAGCCCCCGAGCATCAACAACAACCATATTTCTGGTTCTTGTCATGTTCGTCTGACCATCTTATAAGCCGACTTGTCTGTTCTACCTTTTTTTCTTACAACAACCTAGACTATGCTAATTGATAAGGTACACAACAAATAGGTAAAGTGTTGGAACCATGATTTATACAGGCTGAATTCTGAATCAGACGGTGCAAGTTCTGGCATCTTTTAGACAATTGCTGGTTGTCAAAGGCATTTACAATTTCTAAGTGAGGCTCAAGGGCGGGATCATGGCTTCTTGCCCTACCCTTGGTATTTTGTATTCTCCTGTAATAACAGCTGATAAACTCAGGTGGGACTCATAATATCACCCTGCATACAGTACATCCGTCAAGTTTAGTGCGGTGGTATTGATGTCACTTTCTACAGAGATTTATAATGTAAAGATTAAATTTAACGTCCCTTTAAATGTAAATAGAGGGAGTCACGAACAGGCTTTAACTTGAGTGATGTGTCCATTTATGACTCTGTAAGTAGTCGTGTCCTGTAAATACTGGCAATGAATCCTTTACTGTCCTTGGAAGCTATTTGGGCAAAGCAGAAGTGCTGACAGAATATAGACCCACGGGGCCTAGCGTGTTATCCTGCTTGAGTCACTGTCAGCCGCTGCATGAAAAAGCTTCTGCAGCTTTCACATTGCCAACAGGAGAACAACGAGCAGGGAAAATTTCTTCACTGGTGGCAAAGAATTTGACTCGGGCAAGGTCAAATCTGCCCAGCCCTTGTGCCCACACCAGTGTGATCCCAGTGTTTTTGGGAACAAAATAATAACAAAATATTCATGTGATATAAAAAATAAAAAAAAAGGTTCTGAGATCTTTTGATTTGCAATAATACTCAGAGGTTGAAAAAAGATGGCAAGGTTGTCTGTTTTTTTTCAATCTGCGTTTTTGCAGATTAAGATCTGCATTAACATCTTACAAAGTTTTTAAGCGGTACATATAAAAAAAACTAGATGCCCAGGGACTTTTATAAGATACAAAACCGATTTTTTCGGGCCGATCACGAAAGATTCCGAAAAATGCTGCGCAAGATGCTAAATGCTAAAAGAAATCGCATACTTGCGTACTTCAACTTGGTATTTTCAGTGCTAAATTCTTAGTATGCGAAATTAAGTGCGCCATGTACACTAAATTGCTGTACTAAAACGCCCCACAAAACTGAGTATGGATCAATGGACACTTTCTACCCTAAACGTCCGCCATCTTAGTGACGTCAATTGTAAACGGTCACTACAACTCAAATGGGCCGAAAACCCAAAAGCTGAGACAGGAAACGTTTTAATGATTTTTTTTAAATAGGCTAACAAAGAGAACTGATAAAAAGGCACAAAAACATCGGCTAACTGTTCTGAAAAACCCCACTATAACCAGCAATACACCAGTACCAGTGACATTTGTCAAGACTGACAGACAAAGGAGGGTTTCTACTTCATTGGTGCGAAGCCCTCTAACGGCTTCGCTATTGGTTTACCCCGAGGCACCGCCTCGTCTCTGAGAAAGCTTAATGAACTCGCCACCCAGCAGGGGGCAGTCCACTTCCTATAAAGGCGGGAAATACCCGCCGCTCTTCCCTCAGGGCATCGGATTGCCCCCACTAGGCGTGGACGCTTAGCCCACTTGAGTTGGCCGGCCGGACTACTGTTTGCCTTCCCTCCTCCGCGGCTCCTCCTCCCCTTAGTTCGGAGGACGAGGCGGGAGGGGCTGAGGTTAACACTGGTAGCGCCAGACTCCCTGGTGCGCATGACGGTCAGGGACCCGTGGGCCATCTCTTAGGCCCCCGTTGCCCTGGGCCGGCCTCTCAAAGTGTGGTTCCTGCACGGGACGAGCTGAGCGGGACTTGGACAGCCTCAGTGGCTCTTCACTGGGTGTGGCAGCAGAGGTCATCTGCTCAGCTGCTTCTTGGGCGTCCACGTCAACCTTGCTAACACCTAATCTCCTCGACGTGACGCCGGGATCAATAGCTCATACGGTTTTGAGCGATGCCGTCAAAATGGGCTGGCAGGGCCCTAGCGATGCTGCTTCAGGAGCGGCGTCCAGCTGGGGGTACATTATCCCGTCAGGCTTCGCCTTGGGTCTAAACCAATAGCGAAGCCGTTAGAGGGCGGAGCACCAATGAAGTAGAACCCCCTGAGTTATCTATCATAACCTCAGGTTCTACGAATTGGTGCGAAGCCCTCTAACCTCGTCGCCCAGCGGCCGCCCTTCTCGCTGAGTTTTCAGTTGGAGGAAGTGCAGCGGGTGTTTCCCGCCTTTATAGGAAGTGGACTGCCCCTGCTGGGTGGCGAGTTCATTAAGCTTTCTAAGAGACGAGGCGGTGCCTCGGGGTAAACCAATAGCGAAGCCGTTAGAGGGCTTCGCGACAATTCGTAGAACCTGAGGTTATGATAGATAACTCAGGGGGTTTCAAGCACAAACAATCAAGAGGAACAGGGATCAGGTGAGACGAAGATGCAGGTGACATGAATCAGGGCAATCAGATCAGGAGCAAAAGAGGAACTAAACAAGAAAAACAAACAGGGATCAGGAATTAACAAAAGAAAACAGGAAGTGAGAAAAAGGGGCACATAAAAGTCAGGACATGACATCATTGGAATGAGACAAAGAAAATGAGCCTATTCACGCTATCCAGACAAAAAAAATCAGGCTTAGTCCAGTCACAGAGCAGTTCAATGCATTCATTTTGAGCTGAAGAAGATCTCTCTAGGACGCAAGCTGACTCATGTACCCTTTATAGATACAAAAAGAGCTTTATAATAACCTAGTTTATTGTACCATTATGATGTCAACCCGGGCAGTTGTTAGAGAGATTCCCGTCCGGGATTATAATTTAAAACAATAGTCAAAAATAGCAACTGTAAAAGTTTTACCACTTCTAAGTTGTGTTAAAGAAACACATATACATTTAAAAATATACATTTACTGTTTCAAACTCAATTTTCAAAGTTCAAGAGTATAGCAGTAGTTAGTAAAATTTTGCAAATTTAAACTGACTAAATTAAGCATTAAGTTAAGTGGCAACAAATACATTATATATATATTTGTAATTCAATAACTTGATCTAAAATCAGATTCAAAATGTAGTTATTTGCCTTACTATTTTTTTTATTTCCACTGACTGCTACTTCTTTCTGAGTTGATAAATGCTTTGTGGAAAATGTGCCCCAGATTGGTTGTGCCTCTTTTAAAAAGCCCAAAATGAAACAGTCGGCTTGTACGGTCTGAAATTAAATTGTGACATTTCTATTGTAGTGCTTCCTGCCAACCTCACCAGGCAACTACTCATGCTGAAGGAAATGTGATGATCAATGAAATGATGTTAACTTGGACGACACAAGGTGTTTTCTCGTGAAGACAAAAGATCCTGAAAGGAGCAGCGAAAACAAATTCCTCTTTTCTCGGGGATGATCAATGTGTGGGCAGAAAATAGACACCGAGCTACTGAGCCAAGAAGGATCTGGAGATGGAGAGTCTGTGTCTAGATAATAAACTATTTCACTTAATACATTCTCCTGCTGGCAGGGTGCCGTTATAGGTGTTGGTCTCGGGGTCTCTAAACAATGAAGGGCTCTGCTCTAGATACTAGGTAGGTCAAAGAGGTATAGTCTGCCGTCTGATTAATGGCCCCCCATCAGGGAAAACTCTGTCATACGGCAAGTCGAGGTTTATTTGTACCTCTATATACCACTCAAAACCTTGTAGATATAAGTCTATATGCATATATATTTTAAAACTGGTATTCATTGGTTCGTTCAGACCTTTATTGTACTCATCAGTATGTGTCTGTTTGTAGAAAACTCTCTTTTAATAAAGATATTTACGTTACAAAATGTGTGTAAGCCCCGCCCACTGAAAACACTTTGTTTTTATGGAGATCTCGTTTACCATAAATTCTCCCACTTTGCTGTGATTGGGGAAGCATCCAGGTTTGTCATCGTGTGTCATCAATCCTGGAAGTCTCCACCTTCATGAGACTCCTTGTATAAACAAAGCGGAAATGATAACAACTGGCTGGAGGAGGAGTGAACAAAATATTACGTCATAATGGACTCTCGTCATGTCGTTCACGGAGATTTGAGATGGGGAAGAACTTTATAAAGAAACCACTTCAAAACATCCTCATGATGAGGGATTTCTGCCTCTTGGAGAGAAAGACTTCAACATTTGAAACAGTCAGAGAAGTTGCTCTTCAAAAAGAAATAGAGAAAGAACAAACACATTTGTTTTACAGCAGTTAAGTTAAACATCGACACTCTGCCTTTAAATAGCAGTAATTATATTATAGATTCTGCTTAAACAATCTTGTCTTTCTTATTAGTTTAAAGTGATTCCATCCTTTTAATTCCAAATGAGGTGCAGCACTAGAAGAGTTCCTCATGCAGTCATCAATCTGTTGCATGGGTCATAAATGTGACCGAGGTTGACATAAGCGGCTTCAACCAGGGTTTGATTAACACTGTCATGCTATCGAGTGATACTTAAGCCTTCTATAACATGTGCGGGATGACGCTTAGGTCAGTCTTTACTGTCAGGACCCATTACATACTTGGTCATTACACGCCACCGTGAAGGTGTCAGACTTTTTTCAGGCGGTGCGCTCTAAGCAGAAGGTCGTTTCAGGTTAAATTCATTTCAGCGGGCTACTGGAGGTCACTTTCTCCTCCGTACGTCTGGAATGGCGATCTTTATTCAGGGGCATTGCCTCATTGATTGGATTGATGCTTGAAATTGCGCTACCGGATTCAACCCTGTCATAGTGATGTATTTACGTTTACATTTATAACATTTACCTTCCGTGAAGTGAATACAGAGTGAGGGGAATCCAAGGAAAACATACTCATTAATGTTAATCCTATCTGTTCTATATCTGAAAAATTCACAACACACAAAGAGAAAAATGAAGGGAAAAAATGTAGACACAACGATAATATTTTAAAAGACCTTGTTTTTTTTTTCTTCCTACAGGCTCAGCTGACATCACCATGGGCATTAAAAGAGTTGCTGTCTTCCTCCTGGTCGTCTGTCTTTGTCTTGAGGCAGTGATCGCCAAAGAAAAAGGCACAAAGAAGGGAAAAAAGAAAGGGAAGCAGGTGTATTGTCCATCGTAAGTACAGCCCCGAAGGCTCCCGTGAAGCTAAACAGTTTTGACAGTGTTGTAATTTTGGTACCTGTGAGATGTGATGAATATATTAGATGAAAAAAATTGTCCAAAATAAAGCAAACTGACAATAAATATTTGATCACTCTAAATTACAATTCTTAATCTTTTTTTTAATACATAAGGAATAGTTGCAACTTTAGAATAACGTCCTACTAATGTAAAAAAAATTAACTGATACTTAATAATTAATTTGTAAGTAATTTATATACTGTATAATGGACTGTTCATGATATATTACTAATGTATAAAGTAGTTTTAAATCATAAACATACAGTTATCAATTCATTTAAAACATATTAAATAAAAGTTAAATAATTATCTGCCAAGAATCTACAAGGTTAATACATTTGCATTATAAATCATGTCTAAACTGTTATTTATAGTTATTAATAAGTCATCAATTAACTGTTAACTAATGATCTATAAACTATTTATAACGGATATCTATTCCAAAGTGTTTCCAAGACCTTAAATTAAATCATTTGTCATTTTGTCCTACAGTTGATTTGGTTGAATATAAAATTCATCAATGTATGAGAATCTAGTTAGGCAAGATACATTACTAGTATCATCACATACATTGACATGTATCAACTGGCAAAAGTCCACATTGGAGCACAGATTTTGCTGACTCTATACAGTTGTTCAAAACAAAGATGTCTACCTCATTGCTTTCAATTAAAGTCTTAGGGAGCTGTTTTTAAAAAATGTCAGATACAATTTGTGGCAAAAAATACAAATTTCGTTTTCTGATCAAGGTCTCAATTCTATGATAAATGAATATTTGTAAAATGATGTACTGCATAAGAACTGGTGGTGACAACTAACTGACATGAAAAGGAGTTTGTTGATAGAAAGAACAGAAATCATTACAATCCTCCACTACCTTGCTAAAAAACATTTATATCAAGGAGGCAGCATTGGATTTCAACAAAAAGGAAATATATTCAGCAACAAGTAATGCTTGAGAGTCTTGTCAAACTCATCAGAGGTAACCAAGCAAAATATATCTTCATCGCCACAGTTGTCAACAAGAGCGATGGTGCTTGTCGGGAAATAGCAATTACATTTTCCTATGAAATCCTTTCTCATATCAATCTGTGTTATTTAAAGCTAAAAATACTCTTTATAACACAATTCAAGAACATAATTTCCCTCATTATAGATAGTTTGATTTGGAACACATTTATTCCAAATATTTTACAAAACTGGTAGATAAATTAAATCCCAAAACTTGTATCCACGGAACACTTATCCTGTCGAAGTTCAGCGATACACATTTTTCTCATATAGTCATATGGATTGACGTGTCCTTACATGTCTGTCGGAGATTTGTGAAGTGAAACTTGCAAAGCTCGGCTGACTTCCTCCTTAAATGGAAACAAATGTCCTGACAATGAAACGTCTTGGAATGAAAAGGAGAATGCGTTTGATGTGCTCTTGGTATTGGCATGTGTAAGCTGTATGACATATTTTCTCTTAAGCGCACCAGATGCCTTTGTGGATCAAGGGAACCACTCGGTTCCAGTTTAGCCGTTGCGAGCGAGGTTGTCAGAACACCGCTGACAGACAAGGAAAAAAAGGGAAAAAATACAGGTTTATGGATGGGAATTATGTTTTTGGCTTTGATCCGGGGGAACCACAGAATGTACACACTGCAAAACATTCCTGTGGTGCCTTGAACTCATCCTCTAATGCATGATAACGTTCACATAATGATATCTAGAGTGCTTAGAGGAGGGAAATTCTTTGAGAAGAGTTTTTTTCTTTTGCCACCCACAAAAGACTATTACTGTTTCATCTTTCTCCTCTGCCAGAATTCCTTTCCCATTACTTGACTTGATCCCATTGTTTTTGTCGTCATGAAACTTTTGGAAATGTAATCTTTGTGGCTCACAGGGATGTTTAGCAGATATAAAACAGCTTGTGTCGACCAAAATAGCAGACACCAACAAAAGCCAGGGCCTTTTTATCACAACGTCGGAAATAGTTTTTGGTCTGAAAATGTTATTTAAAATATGTGTGGATGATGGCAGATTCCCCTTATTTGGCTGTTTTTTTACAGGTATCGACAGCAAAGGCTTGTTAGTGTAAAGTGGCTTAAGGACATTTTGGTAAACTGAATTATAGTATGTAGGTCATCTAAGAAAATGTTTGACAATCTAAGAAACAATCCATTCATTACGAAAGATTGGACAAGCTGGTTGCACAATTTGAGTGTTGCAGTATTGAGGAATGATAGACAGTATTTGTAAAGTAAGACAACATAGTAAACAGAAAAAAAACATAAAGCTCATATTTTAGTGATAAAAAAAAAGATTTAATATGTTTCTTGTAAATCATGTAACATAAAATTAGCATACTTAATATTAAAAAAAAACAAAATAATAGTATTTCCACTGACTGAAACCATACAACAGCCAAAATGCAATGTGTTTTTTTTATTTCCAAACATTTTTCTTCAACAAGAAAAAATAGCAATACAGTACATATAAATTTGAGTTTATTTGCTTAACATCTACTGCATATTCCATTTTGTAGCAACCACTATAGCCATAAACCCTGTGTTTGTACCTTTATTGAACTCCCTTGGTTTAATATTCCAACATTTTATCCTCTAGCTACAACAGCAACTGTCCTTGCACAGCGTTCATCCCAAATTAAAAAAGATTAGTCTATAAAGTTCTAATAATTAAACCCGTATTCTTTGGTTGAGCAATCGTGCAGCCTGTTGCTATGGAAACAGCTCTCAAGGCTCACCGGTTACACCAGTCCAGTCAGCCAAACCAGAGACAACTGCTGTGCACAATGAACAAGGGAAATAACTGTAATGGATTATTGTTGTTTATTTATTATTCATGACGAGTACTGCTTCAAGGGTTGGGATGATTACTATCTCTATACTATATCAGGGGAACCCACAATGAAAATGTAAACCTTTTTATATTCAAATTTACATGGAATTTCATAAATAATAAAAATATATATATATTTACATACAAATCCTGAATAATGGCCTTAATCTGCTTGGGTCCCCTCTGGATTTGTTATCAGTTAATCTTCTAGAATAGTAAGTCACTGTATATCCTCATTAAATTCCACCTAAGTGAAGAGGAAGTGCTATATATGTGCCAGGATTATGACCGGCTCATGCTGAGGTGCCAACACTTTCCTTTCCTCTCTGTCTTTTTTATTTACAGACAGCTGTCATCTGAGGATCTGGCCCGAGTCCCTGCCAACTCGACCAGTAACATCTTGAACAGGTTACTGATCACCTACGATCCCAGGATAAGGCCAAACTTCAAAGGCAAGCTGTGTATTTTCGTGATTCTTTGTGAAAAAAGGAGGTATATTTGTATTGTGTGTTAAGGAAGAAAGGTTGTTGGAACAGACATCTCAATTGTCCCTGAATTTGATTTATAATTCAAACATTATTTCGTTTCGCTTGTCTCATAAATTAACTTGATACATGTGAGTCTTCAGAAACTGCTTTGTCATTCAGCTGTAAAATGATTCTTGGAGCAGACAGACATTTCTCTTTTGGTTTCCTCTCTTTTACCACTGTGCTTTGAGCATTTGGAAAGTTTCACTACAATCTCTAGGCTTTTAAAGGATTATATAATTCAACATGTACGACCAAGAAAAACCTGCAAATCCATACAACTTGAGCCACAATAAGAAGAGGAATTTCTGTTTTACTAAGACAATCACTTAAAATAAAATCTGTCAGAATAACAATCACTTCAAAATCTTTATCTAAAACCGTTAACATTTAAATCCTGATCGTTCCTGCACATGTTCACTGTAAGCGTTACACCTTCCTTATTCACCATAAAGCTGTCGTGACTGACACGCGTCATCTGCTTCCGATTCAGATTGACGCACCGCAGAGTCTTCAGGTGGATCCTCTGATAGTTTCCATCCTCCGCTCTTGGCAGCAGACGTTGTATCAGTGTTTGATGTGTCAGCCGCTGAAACATCTGCTCTTCATTGTCAGGGTGGGCTGAAAATTCCCCCAATCAAGTCATGATCTCCCAAATTACCTTCTGCAATGCATCCTCAGCCTTTCTCTAATTCACTTAGACATTACAGTTTGTTGCATTGCAGATAATATTATGAAAATTGTAATGAAATAAAAGGCACGATTTCATATTTATAAGGACTCAATGAAACCTCGTACATTTTCCGACTGAAAGTTCCATCATGTGGTCTTTCAAAATTAGGACACTGGCTGTGTCCCAAATCACACACTGGTTTATAGTACACATTCAGATAGTGCACGTACTTGCTCAGTGCTCTGTCTCAAATCAAACACTGACGCTACGCACTTACCGGAAATGACTCGACAGCTTCTTCTTCTACTACTTTTTAACGCTGATTGCAACCCGAAGTTGAAACCCTTATCGTCAACACTTGACAGCACTTTTCGCCAATTGAAACAAGTTATTAAGTTGTGTTTCATTGTGTTATTGTTGTTGTGTTGTTTTGTGGTAAAATTTGTGTTTTCTTGAGACAAGTCAGTCAGTGACGTAGCTTCCATTTGGCATCATCCACGTCACTAAGCTGGTGGCCGCTAAGGGTGGAAAGTGTCCATCGATCCACACTCCATATTCTGGCCATTTGAGTGCGCCAATTGAGTGCTCATTGCGCACTACATTTTCGCACACTGCTCATTGGGACGCACTCGAAATATTGTGAGTGCAAAAGTGTGCGATATGGGACAGTGATTTTGTGTCATGATGCAGCATCACTAGTGCTTACAATATTTTTTATTCTTAGGGCTAGAATAGTGAATATGCTTATTTCTAAAATTTTCGGGGAAGGTTTTATACTAAATAAAAGCTTTGTCGCTCAAATATTAAGCAAGTTGCAGCCTTTAAAGAGGCGTTTTTGGCCTTTTTAGCAGCTCCTGCTTCATCAAGCCGTACAATGACACTAGCACCCTTTTGAGTAAGCATGTTAAAGGGACCTTAATGTATTTAAAACTAAATAAGATTGCCTTCTCACTTTTCATTTTTGCAGTTTTGTATCTTTTTAAAAATCCCCAGGCAACAATAGGTACTTTAACTAGTACTCTATATACAGTATGAAGTGCGGAGATTGTTGTTCCCTGAAACATTTGAAGCTGATGACACAATTGTATTTATTATTATTTATCATGTGAATTCATTATGCTAGGTTGTTTAGTGTTGAGCTCTGCCATACATATGGAGTTTTACCCATAGTTCAATTGGAGTGCTTTTAGCTTGAGGTGGCGCAGAACTCATTCATTGAGTCCACAGTTATAAAATAACCTTGTGTTCACGTTTTGTCAGTTGTCACATTTTGTCAAACATTCAGACGGATAATAGTACTTTAAATCGTAAGTGTCGAACTCATGGCATAAGATAGAGACAATGAATACTGATGAACATCTTCATTTGAGAATCTGAATATGACAGATTATAGCAACAATGCTAATTTGTGTCTGTAAACAGTGACAAATACATTTGACAGAAGACACAAGCGAACAAAACAGAAATAATGTGAATAATCTACTGATGGAGACCGATATGTTTTTCTTTCACCCAGTTTTTCGGATGGAATTAAATATGATTGTGATTGTCTTATGTCGAGGTGTCAATTATCATCAATGTTTATTTATGTGGCCTGCCGGACCGAGATCAAAGTAGATTCATGTTCAAACAAAGATATTAAGAAAGATAAAGTATACAAGAATGAAAATACAAGTGAAACTCCAACAGATTTGATAACCATAATCTCTTCTCTTTATCCAGGCATTCCCGTGGAGGATCGAGTTAACATCTTCATCAACAGCTTCGGCTCCATCCAGGAAACTACAATGGTGAGCATTTACTTGTAGACCCATCAACCTCACGCCATTGGCAATCAATATCTCCACCAATCACGGGCGGTGGCTCGGAGCCAAAGAAGTGCTTTATCTATAGTTCTTGGGAAAAAAAAGAGGTGAGCGTGGGTTGTTTTTTTTCGACATCACCAAACCTCTTAGCAGGGAGAATCATTATAGACATGTGGTGGTTTTCATGCCTCATTTATCTGATGGTTTAATTGCTGATAAAGAAAATGCCATTTGAATGCTAATGAACAGATTAAAGTCAGGCACAGATTTGTGTCTGGTCCATATGAAGGAGGATGATAAATGATCCTGTAGGTTTGTTATGAGCTTCTTTTAATGGGATAATTAAATTGTTTTAGCTTATGGTTTCAGTTCTAAACAAGATGTCTTGACATTTGTTTGTAACAGAATTTAGAAAATAGAGATAGATAGAGATAGATTAATAATTAATATGAGACTTTAATGGTCCATAAAATGTCTATATGAAATGTTTTTGGACTCATGACTGGATTTCTAAGTCTTATTCTTATCTATTAATGAAAGTAAGTGAATATATATTAGGTCAGGAAATATTTATAGATTTTGCTGAGCAAACTTTTTAATAAATATATTATGGTAAATCTTTATTACAGAAATGACTGGTATAATCCAAAAATAGTAACATAAAACATCATCTTTGACTGAAATGAACAGTTCAATTGAACAATATTAATGAAAAAACAGTTTAAGATGTAAAGCATGTAATTCCTAGAATAATTATTTTAAATGTTCTTATTAAATAGCTTTAGTGTAAGTGAAACCCCAGAGGAGGTGAAAAGAAACATTTAATGTCCCATTGATGAGACAAATGTTTGATTCTGGCTCTGAGAAAGGAAGAAGTGAAGGCCAGGGAAAATAGAAAAAAAAGAAAGAAAGAATGAAGCATGAAAGTCCTTGGAGTGCAGAGCAGGCAAAGTGAGAGACAGATAAAATGAGATTAGACTCCCCCTGATGGCGACTTCTGTCTACTTAAGCTCCTTTGCACACAGAGAAAGTACCTAAATCCAAATAAGAAATCAGAGACAGCTGCTCACCTTTTCCCCCTCAATCTATCACCGCGCTGGATATCTGATCTCCAGACACCATCACATCATTTACACCTCTCTCAGCAGAACGCCACATCTCATCCCCCGTAGTTTACACTTGTGAGATTGCATTCATCATTCAGCAGGAATGATAATTTGATGTTGGCAGTTGAATTAAAATAATGCTTTTTTCTATTTAATGCTTTGCAGTTTAAGATTTTCTCTCTGATAGTATCGAACACCAGGTCTGGCAGTTTGATTTGGAGCCAAAAGGGAGACGATTTATAACCGTGTCTGGGTTTTAAAAAAGCTTTATCAGACACGGAAAACTATCGACTTGATGGGTTGGACGTTACAGTGTTAAATTAAGTTGTCCAGAAGTAAAATGTTCTTTCCAGAACAAGATAGAAACAATTTGACCATTGTTTAAATAACAAAGAAAGGCCTGGGAATCAAGCACTTCCTAGAAGTTGGCTTACAATAAAAAACGACTCAATTCCTCCGTGGATTAAAACGTTTAAACATTCCAATAGTTTAGACCCAAAATATGCGGAGTTTGCAGAATACAAAGAGCTTTCATGTGGTTTGGTCCGTCATTGCTTCCAAATATCTGATGCCTGATTTATTAACTCTTGAGTATAGTTTACTTCGTCACATTTGCTCTTGTATATTTGGTTAGGCTTGAATTCAACTCTAAAAATAAACGAAATAACCTTAAATAGTCGCCAAAAGTTTTTTAAACCACAATTAAACTGATAAAAAGCACATCTCAAGAAAATCTATTCATCTATCTATCTATCTGTAAGTAAGTAAGTAAGTAATTTTTTTTTGTATAGCGCTTTTCCAGACCAGGGTCACAAAGCGCTTAAACATTCAAAACAATATTCAATAAAGTATATACTACAAAGATCAAGATCAAACTAATAACATAACAAGAGTTCCAGAAAATCAAGGAAAAGACTGAACAAATAGAAACGTCTTAAGATGTTTCTTAAAGGAGTCAGTAGATCCATCAAGCGCAAAGAGAGAGGAAGATCGTTCCAAAGCTTAGGAGCAACAGCCTGAAAAGATTTCTCTCCTCTGGTCCTGAACCGTGTGCGAGGAACCATAAGTAGATTCTGATCCACAGACCTCAGAGCCCGAGATGGGGTGTAAGGCTGGATCAGATCAGTTATGTAAGGAGGAGCCTGACCATGAATAGCTCTGAAAGTAAGAACCAGAATTTAAAAGTTGATCCTGAAAGAAACCTGGAAGCCAGTGAAGAGTTTTAAGGATCGGAGAGATGTGAGTTCTTCTACTAGAGCGGGTCAGAATTCTCGCTGCAGAGTTCTGAATCAACTGCAGGCGAGACAGCTCCTTCTTGTCAAGACATGAAAACAAACTGTTACAATAGTCCAGACGAGAAGAAACAAACACATGGATTACAAGCTCCAGATTATGTTCCAACAACATTTTCCTAAGTTTAGAGATTTTTCTCAGTTGAAGGAAATAGTTTCTGGACAGTTTTCTGCAGTGTTGAACAAGAGACATGTCTTTATCAAATACCACACCCAGGTTTCTCAGGCTCAGTTTGACAGACTGACCTAAGTCACCTCAAGTACTGACTCAACCCTGGAACCTTATCATCATGAGCAATCACCAGAGTTTCTATCAACTACTATATTATAACAATTGTTATTACTATAACAACTTTCTAGTACTTTTGCTGAATACCTTTGTCAGTAGAGGGTGAGATAGAGAATACAACAGTCACCTGGTGCTTCCATATGATGAGCAGCAGATGGGCCAAAAATTTGCCAAACGATTACATCCAAAAAAAAAGGCAAATGAGATCAAAGGAAATAGCTAGAGGGCTGTAAATCTGAAATAAACAGATAAGGTTGAATATCCTCCAGCAGCTGGTAAATAATTGAGACAGCAGAAAACCAAAATAGAGGGTATTAAATCATAATGGTGGATAGAAGAAAAGAGGAAGAAATATCCTGCACATGTGAGACTGATGGAGAGAAGAGCAAAACTTAAATAGAAACTCAGGAAGTGGAATTGCAAGTAATACTGTGTTATGGCTTGATATACTAAAAATATTTCAGACGTAGAGTGTGCAAAAGTACATAGGTTATGGACCTAAAGGACTTAGGGTTGTCACAATACAAAAATGTTCAACTTGATACTGATACTGAGGAAAATATTCTAAACTAAATATAAGGATTAAAAATAACCAAACATTTTAAAGAAATATATTCATTATTTTTATCACTGGTGTCACTACCTGAAAATGAGTATTGTATCCAGATACAACATTTTAGTATCAATACTTCAAAAAAAAGTAAACCCTTATATAATGAACGGCTGTATCAGTTTGCAAGTACTGCAGGTAATGATGGAGTGTATGACTTTAATCAAAAGACAACGACACGACGTAAAAAAAAACTACAGGGAATGTAGTACTGTCAAACATTAAAAGGAAATCCCAGCTACCCAAAAATGAATAGCTCCTTTTGAAATAAAAAAGAAAAAGGCTGTCCTTCCATAATGTCTGTCACCATACATTTTTCTTATGAAGATATATCAGTGTTGGTTATGTTTTGTACTAAATGTTGTGAGCAAATGTCATGCCTTCAAAGAGTGAAGCCAAAATCGGCACATGCATACAACAACTGAAAAAAAAGGTTTTATTTTCAGTGAAGTACAACATTCTGTAAAAATCTTCACTATTTTTTTTTAAATAGTACCGACTGCTGTTACGGATGAAGTCATAAGAGCAAAACACTAAGTGACTCATCACAGGATGAAGGATTCATGATGATTTTAATGCTCCACAAGTATAATCTTGGCATTTTCCTGACCCAACATTACGTGCTGCACTGCTGTGATAAAAGAACTACATTAATAGAAGAACTTAATGGATGAATGATTTCTTCAGGAAACTGCTCTTGGCAAGCATGATAAACACACACGCACACAAGCACACACACACACGTTCAGGTGTTATTTTCTAGCTTTGTTTGACAACCCATCTCAACACACAACTGGAGCATTTCTTAGTAACACCTGGTCCCAGAACAACCAGGAAAACAACTTTCCTAGAACCCAGTTACAATACTAAAGTTACTTGAGTATCATGTGTATACATTCTATTGTTTGAGCAAGTATTCACACAGTACAATTTCTTTTATGGACTATTTTGACTTCATTATATCTGATAAGAAGCGAGAAAAACAACATCTGCATCACTTATTTAGTTTAAATCATGAATAACAGTGTAATTGATCAACCATTACTGTTTATTATTCGGTACATATACATTCATTTTCACAATAAAAGAAACAAATACATGTCAATTCACTTGGAACCATTTAGCACAAAAACACAGTGGAGTGTCTAACACCAGATAAATCAACACTTGTTTTGCTCTAAAATATTGTTTGTGTTGTCAGGATTACAGGGTAAACATTTTCCTGCGACAGCGCTGGAATGATCCGCGCCTGAAGCTGCCACAAGATTTCAAGTCGGACTCGCTGACGGTCGACCCGAAGATGTTTAAATGTCTGTGGAAACCTGACTTGTTCTTCGCAAACGAAAAGAGTGCAAACTTCCACGACGTCACACAGGAGAACATTCTGCTTTTCATCTTCCGCAATGGAGACGTCCTCATAAGTATGAGGTAAGTTTGTCAAATCTTTGAGTTTTAGGGCATACTTGGCTATGTAGGATAAGTGGTGTCGCAAGTGGGATGGCCTTCTGAAGAGTATATCGGATTTCTTTTTAACAAAGTTAAAAGTATTAACGCCCCAGTCTCATTGGTGTAGCTAATTAAATGGCCTCTTTTATTGAAGACATGAGAAATTGTTAAAAAATAAATTTAATTAATCTATAAAGGTCTTAGCATGACCCAGTCAGAGGTTAAATCTCCCAAAAGCTCCCCATGTATTTAAATCCTGAGATACTGTGAGCCACTGCTAAAAAACAAGCTTATATTAGACTTTTTTCTCTTTTTTTTTAACAATTTATCACGTCTCAATAAAAAATGATGTTACAGATAAGCAGTGTAGAGTTATTTTTATGTTTGTTGGTGTTACTTTTTGATGTTGACAAGTACAATTAAAGATGGAAGTTTAGGTTTCAGCAAACCATTTGCTATTCAATTAAATTCAAATAATATTCAAACGTAATATTATTTAAAGAGTCAGATCAGGTTAAGATACTTTACAGTTTAAGTAAGACTTTATCAGAGAGAAAAAAAGAGCCGAGTGAATCAAAGATTTGTAAATCATAGAGTGACAGTGATGGCAGAAACCACAAGCAGAACCAGACTTGTGTGTTAACGGCCTCCTGCTGTGACCTGCTGGGTGTTTGTGTGTGAGGGAGGGTGGTTTTACAGAGGGATGAAAAAGAAGGAGAGTATAGAGTATATGTTCGAATAAGAGTTTAAATAATAACAAATAAAACAAAATAAATGAGTTTGTGTTGGATGATTTTGAATCAATACTAATGGAGATGAGACTAAACTTCTGCCACTAGTCCCAAATATTAATCCTTTCATTCCTGTTTAATAAAATGTTTTCTGAAGAGGCAATACAATTTAAAGATAAACTGAGAATATAATCAGTTTTGCACAGTTGCTTGTCTCAGTGTCTTTGTTTAATGTGTTTACAGCTGCCTTATCTGTTACCTTTCTATTATGCAGTTACCACAACTGTCTTCATGGACTAATGTTAATGTTTTAGCTGATATCGTCACAGTCTGAGCTTCTAACTTAGAGTCAAGACAGAAACCATGTCTGCAGGTGGAACCAAATGTTTTTCTTGACAAAACACACATATAGTTTACAGATTCAATAAATATTGTGCACAAACAACTGTAGTTAAGTGAAACAAAGCAATCCTGTAATTTACGATTTTAAAATGTACTTTAAGCAGGAAACAAACTTGTGACAAAACGCTAATAACCTGTTGATTCTTTCTCTCTGTGCCAGGTTGTCCGTCACCTTGTCTTGCCCTCTGGACCTGACGCTGTTCCCTATGGACACTCAGAGGTGTAAAATGCAACTTGAAAGCTGTGAGTTGATTTTGCGTTGAGACAATATTTATTCCCCATTAGGATAAATAGTGGTTAAGGTTAATGGCATTCTTCTTATAGCGTCTCATATTAATGGCGAGCTATTGGTAATGTGTCATAAATCAGATGAAATGGGTTTTTGTGAAAGTCGGCGAACATGTCGACGATGCATGTAATTGAGCGTCACTGTGTTTATGGCGCCTTGTTTACATAGCACTTTATAGCCAACATTACTATTTAGTCTAAATGGACTAGAACCATTTACCTCCAGCTTGAATCACTGCCCTTCTCTACTCATATCCTTACGTTGTAAGTAAGTAAGTAAGTAATATTTATTTATATAGCGCTTTTCGAGACCAGGGTCACAAAGCGCTTAGACAATCAAAATAATACTCAAAAAAAGTACATACTTTAAAGATCAAGATAATACTGAGAACAACACATGAGTTCCAGAAAATCAAGGAAAAGCCTGAACAAATAGAAACGTCTTAAGATGTTTCTTAAAGGAGTCAGTAGACTCCATCAAGCGCAAAGAGAGAGGAAGATCGTTCCAAAGCTTAGGAGCAACAGCCTGAAAAGATTTCTCTCCTCTGGTCCTGAGCCGTGTGCGTGGAACCATAAGTAGATTCTGATCCACAGACCTCAGAGCCCGAGCTGGGGTGTAAGGCTGGATCAGATCAGTTATGTAAGGAGGAGCCTGACCATGAATAGCTCTGAAAGTAAGAACCAGAATTTTAAAGTTGATCCTGAAAGAAACTGGAAGCCAGTGAAGAGTTTTAAGGATCGGATAAATGTGAGTTCTTCTACTTGAGCGGGTCAGAATTCTCGCTGCAGAGTTCTGAATCAACTGCAGACGAGACAGCTCCTTCTTGTTAAGACATGAAAACAAACTGTTACAATAGTCCAGACGAGAAGAAACAAACGCATGGATTACAAGCTTCAGATCATGTTCCGACAACATTTTCCTAAGTTTAGAGATTTTTCTCAGTTGAGTTGTCCCTCATATGAATGTGTTACAGTTGGATACACGACAGACGACCTGCAGTTCATGTGGCAGACTGGTGACCCGGTGCAGATGGACGCCATCGCTCTTCCGCAGTTTGACATCCGACAAGAAGATATTGATTATGGGAACTGCACCAAATTCTACGCAGGAACAGGTGGAGCTGTTGTGGAAATATGTGATAATGAAATGTGTTTCCCTAGAAACTGAACTAACCGTAATTATAATTACATTTTTAAACCATGTTTTATGTAAACAAAAATCATAACATATGTAATACCATTACATATGTCATAAAACATTGTATTTCAAGTATTTCAGCAACATGGTGCAGATTATCTCTGTTAATGGAATTTAAAAATACATTTTAATAATCATTTCACCATTGAAATTAAACCAAGCAAACAGATGGAGGGGGTTCACACTCATAAAATGCTGAGAACATCGCGTCCTTGTCACCCTGGCCTGCTGTTAATGAGTCAGCTTCCCAACTGGTTCCCATGACAACCACCAAGGTCTGTGGAAAAAAAAGAAAAGTTTTCATCATGCTCTTTGATGCTAACAGACTCAGCGCTGAGCCTCTTAAATAGTTAAATATTACCTCGACTTTCCCACTGGATTAGCCAGACTGGTCATAAATAAATTGCCGGGGGGACAAATGTGAGGTGCATATTTCATACTCGTTTAATTCCTGCTTCTCACAATCGATGCGATTTAAAACTCCTGTTGTCGGTGGGAATGTTCAGCTTTTAAGACTGAAAAATGTAATAGGTTTTTTCAGTTGACCTTTTCTTTTTCCATTATTTCTTTCCCCAATTTCTACCGAGTGCCATTTTATAATAACATTTTGTGATCACTTCTTTTTTATCTTCCTTAAATAAAGGTTACTACACTTGTGTGGAGGTCATCTTCACTCTCAGGAGACAGGTGGGCTTCTACATGATGGGTGTTTACGCCCCGACACTGCTCATCGTGGTCCTCTCCTGGCTCTCCTTCTGGATCAACCCTGACGCCAGCGCCGCCAGAGTCCCATTGGGTATAGATTCATCTCCAATCTCTCCCAAATGCATTCTTAATATTGCAACGGCTAGTTTGGTTGGCTTGGCTTAGAATGATGATAAATGACATGGGAGAAATTGGGTGTGAAGAAGTGAAACCCTGAACATTCTCAGGGGAATTTGTTTCTTCGTAAGGACCACTGACATTATCGCCTCAATCATCGCAACCATGACACCATCGCTCAACGCGACAGCATGAAGGACTGTATCTATCAAGCATTAAGGCACGTGTCTAAATTGGTCCTCCGTGTCATACATCATGAAGTGGAAATGTAATCGACACCTGAGACCAACCACAGCATCGAATCTATCGATGTGTGACCTAATAATTCTTCATAAACCTAATGAAGGAATAAAGAATCCAACATATGTTTATGAAAAAGAGGATTTATAAAGATATTTTCAACCATTTCATCCAGTATTAAATTTGTATTTTTTTTCAAATCACATGATTAGAATGAAAATAAATTACATTTAAATGTCTGAATAAAATGTGTAGCACATACATTTAGATAATGTCCACATGTGTTGAGACAAAATAGTGTTTTTATGACTAACAGAAAATACCTGAGACACATGCCAAGCATCATTTCCAATATTCTGGCGTGAAGTAAATAATAGCTGCCAATAAAGAAACAATTCCAGGGAAATTCCTCCACCTGATGAAAATTATCCACATTAAAGTAATTAACATGAAGGCTGACAGCGCAGAGGAAATGTTGCTTCCCTCAAACTCCAAAAACACATGTAGCCGATCCTTTAAAGAGATCCAGATGTGTCACCTGACTGTCGGACGGTGAGACAATGTGAAAGTTATCACAGAGTTAAGATCACCATTTTTTTAAATTACACGCAGCATCAGTAACCATTCAATTGATCTGCAAGTATGTGTTTAAACTAAGAATTTGTTTGTTGTGTGCATGTGTTTGCTGTTGATTTGTCTACTTCACCACCTGCATTTTCTCCTGCCACCACCATGTGACTTTAACTGTTTGCAACGCATCCACAGTCAGCTCCTTGTGTGTGTGCAGGCCTGCATGGATAAGATAATCATTGTTGTCCTGCTCCTGTCGTCCACAACTTCTCTCCCTCCATCCTTCCTCCAGTTGTTTATCACCTCCTCCATCCCATCATCACTCCGAGTCTGTTTGGAAGCCTCCTCTGACTCCTCTCTAAATGGGATCAGTCCAGGTCAGTTAACACCCAGTCGCCGGCCAACTCTCATTTACTGTGTGTGGGCGTGTTTTGTGAGATTTCTCTGTGCTGTGCTGTGGTGTTTACCAACAATATTTTCCTTCACGAAAACTACTATATTCGAGTGATATTTTTAAATATTTTCGATATCTCTTCAATTCCTAAAAGAAAATTGGATTGTATGGATGCATAAAATCAAGTCAAATCATCCACTAGTTTGTCACTACATATACGGTATAATCAATTTTAATTATTGTTCTTTTAAACTTTAACCTTTTAATTTATCTAAAATAAAATGTTTACTGATGTAAATCTTGTACAGTTTTTCTTTATAAAAAAACGTTATTCAATTTTAGTTCACATTTATATTAACAATAAAACTAAGTAAATGTTTAGAGACAAGTTTACTGAATTTTTAGACCTTATTGCGAACTTCAAATCCTTTAATTTTCTACAAAATTGATTTACTATCAGATGCACCTTTTGTATTAAATCTGGATGTACTGAATTGATTTTACATAGTACACAGTGCAAAAAAATCTGTCAAGATGTTTTGGTAAGACTTGCTATGAAGCAGCTTGGCGAGGCTCCATAGTGTTCACATGGCTCTGTATTAGTACTCGGCGACGCTCTGTAGTATTACTCGGCAAGGCTGCATGGTATAATTCTGTGAAGCCGTGTTGTATTAATCTACGAGTCTTTGCAATATTGCTCTGCGAGGCTCTTTAGTATTACTCAACAAGGCTCTGTAGTATTACTCGGCAAGGCTTCATGGTATAACTTTGTGAGGCCCAGTAGTATTATTCTACGAGGCTCTGTTATATTACCCTCTGAGGCTCTGTATGATTAAACTGCAAGGCTGCATGGTATAACTCTTCAAGGCCCCGTATTATTATTCTAGGAGGCTCTGTTATATTACTCTGCAAGGCTCTGTAGTATTACTTGGTTAGCCTCTGTAGTATTACTCGGCAAGGCTGCATGGTATAACTCTGTGAGGCCCTGTACTATTTATCTACGAGGCTCTGTAATATTACTCTGCGAGGCTCTGGAGTATTACTTGGCGAGCCTCTGTAGTATTACTCGGCAAGGCTGCATGGTATAACTCTGTGAGGCCCTGTACTATTTATCTATGAGGCCCTACAATATTACTCTGCGAGGCTATGTAGTATTACTTTGGAAGGCTCCACGGTACAACTCAGTGAGGCTCTGTAATATTACCCACGGCTCTGTAATATTACGCTCGGCTCCATAGTATTACTCTAAGAGGCTTCAATGTATTACTCCCCCAGGATACGTAGTAATGGGTTGATGAGGTCTCATGGTCCAGCATCAAGGAACTTATGAAGTGTCTTAATTTTGATACTGTATCATGATGCCTCATCAACCCATCAGTTATCTGTAGTATTACTCTGCAAAGAAAGGTAGTAATACTCCTTTGAGTAGTGACGGTTTGATGAGGTTTCATGATACAGCATCAACTGTTTTATGCAGTATCATGATGCAGTGTCTTAATTCTGAAAGGCCAATAGATTGCAGTCATTATAATTATGCATCTGACTAACTTTAAATTGAGAGCGCCATCTAGGGGATTTTTTTTAAATGGGCAGCTAATGCTGTATCATGAGACCTCATCAACCTATCACTGCTCCGTAGTATTACTCTGCAAGGTTCTGTTTTACAGAGAAACTCAAGGCTATCAGTCAAAAAGTAGAACAAAATGATGATGAGTCTCCTGCTTGTTATCCAGTCCGAATTGTCGGCTCCATGTTGAAACATTCTAGTTTCAAACTTTCTCAACTGACGAGGTCACACTTCCGTTTCCTCGCAGGCATCCTCTCCGTGCTCTCTCTCTCCTCGGAGTGCACCTCGTTAGCATCCGAGCTTCCCAAAGTCTCCTACGTGAAGGCCATCGACATCTGGCTCATCGCCTGCCTGCTGTTCGGCTTCGCCTCCCTGGTGGAGTACGCCGTTGTCCAAGTGATGCTCAACAGCCCAAAGCGCATCGAGGCAGAGAAGGCCAAGATCGCGGCCAAGGAGAAGGCGGCGGGGAAGATCCCGGCTGCCAGGAACAACACCGTCAACGGGACCGGGGGGACGCCGATGCATGTCAGCACACTGCACGTCAGTATCTCATAACTTCTATAAAGTTTCGACTATAAGGTTAACATTTTGTCTCTAACATCTGCTGTAGTGCAAATTACTGTAAAACTTGTGTTAAACTAAAGGTCCATCCACAAAATCTGGCTTGTTTAGCTACTTGATGTGGCCCCTCAGACGACTGCCTCAAATCAAAGTAGATACTTGTAAGGTAAGGTAGAACTTTATTGATCCCTCAGGAGTTCTCCTTCGGGAAATTGTTTTTTTCCAATAGCCACAGCAAATACAGCATTTTTTCATGAAAAATAAATAAAAATAAAATAAGTACAAGAACAAAGAGAAATAAAGAGAAAGAACAAGATGATACAATCTAAGTCTAAAGATAAAGATAAAGAACATAGATCAAAGAAAAATAAAAAAGACAAAGGATACAAAGACTAACAGAACAGAACATCCAGATACTTTTACTCCACTCCTGCCCCCGAACTCAGAATTGTAAAATATAATAGCCCAAGGAATGAATGAGTCCTTGAGTCTATTTGTTTTGCACCTGGGGAGGAGCATTCGTGCACTCATTCTGTTTCTGCTGAATGATTCTGCTCATTGTGTTTGCTGATATCACCTAGAAATAGGAAAGGTAAAGAACAGAGATTATTGTCGTCAATAAATAAACAGTTTCCAATAAAAAGAAGGTTTGAAAAACATAAAATTCCCAACTTTTTTTCCGTTTGTTTGTAGTTTTGTTAAAAAGTTTGGTAAATATTAGTGAGGTTTGTGAGGCTTCATGAAACACTATCACGATACAGTGTCATTATTTCAAAAGGCCACTAGATGGCACTCTGTGCTTTATAATGCTTGGCTCTGATCTACTCAATCAATGAAAAAGTGGCATCATTTTAAATCTAGTGGCCTTTTAAAAAAGAAGACCCTGTGTCCTGATACAGGGTCTTCACGACAAAGTTTCATGACGCCCCATTAACCCATCACTAACTCGTAGATTTGAAACTTGTCTTGCCCATGACCATTCATTCATTAATTTCTTACCACTTTATCCCTTATGGGGGTCGCGGCGAGACTGGAGCTAAGAAGCAGGGGACACCCTGGACAGGACAACGATACACACACACCCTATGGACAATTTCCCCAAGTTCTCAATCAAACTCTGTTTGTTTTTGGACTGTGGGAGGAAACCGGAGTGCCCGGAGTAAACTCACGCAGAACAGGGAGAACATACAAACTCCACACAAAAATATCACAATTTGGCTCGACCTGGAAGCGAACTAGCAACCTTCTTGCTGTGACCAAAAGTGTAAAATTAATATCATCAGTTCTATTAAGAGTCAGTGACAGAACACTGTGTTTCATAAGAAAAGAAAATGATTTTTCTTTTTTTTTACTTTTAGTGACTAGTAAGATAATCTTTGGACTTTTAGTGAGGAAGTTAAACCCGGTTAGCATTCTGAGGGACTTTAGTCCACTGGCAAATTTACCTTGTACTCACTTTGACTCAAGATTTATTCTGACTTTATTTCCTGCGATCATTTTTCAATTAATTTTAGTCAGTTCACAATTACACTATTATTTTTGCTTATTAATTGAGATCACAAAAGAGAAAAAAAGGAACGTGCCCTTAGTTTTTTCAACATTTCCAACATGACTGAAGTCATTTGCATGGGCTGTTTATAAAATAGATATCAGCAGTAATATAAGATGCTTTCAAATCTATTTGATATGTTTGAATTTGAGGCACCTCGCTCCCAAAAATAGTTAAGCTTTTCTTAACTACATCTATTTAATTATGTTTAGCTCACGTATTTTGTTTATTTCTTTGTTGTCTATTTTTCTTTTACTCAAAATCAAAGTAAATCATCTGGTTAACATAGTTCAATGATCAGCTGTAACATCTAATGTAGTTTCTCCCAGAGTCGTGTCATTGAGTTTGAAAGCAGCAGTAATGCTGCGTGTACCGAATACGCTTCTAATCGGAGTCGACAAGCCACCACAAGAGATCATTTAATTAGGTAACGGTTTGAATCCCGGTTTTACTCATTTAGTCATCCTCTCTGCACGCTTGATTCATCTGCTAATAGAATGGATGTGTGTTGTGGAGAAAAGCCTCCATGTTACTCACTCTCCAGATGAGGGTGCTGCAGCTCTCAGTCCCCCCCAAATAAAGTCCCTGGACTCGGCTCTCATCTAAATGCTAAGCAGAATTCGGGTGAATCGCAGATGTGCCCACAGGTCTGTCGCAGGCGTGTCACTCATGCATGTTGCATGAACCCTGCATTTGTTGAGCCTAATTGAAATTAATTTGTCCCGGAGTCGGCGGTGGACGGCGGTTTTGAGAGGATTACCTGATTCCACTGAGGTTAAATTGGTTTTCATGTCGAATCCAAATCAAAATAACGACGCTTTAATGAGCTTAATGACTTCAGTGAGCATCTGTCGGCTGATAAGATCCTGTTCCTTCAGGGGAAATGATGAAAAAACCCTTTTTTTTTAACGATGGCAGCGGTGTTTTCGTTGGTGCGTTTTAATCACCGATGTGAAAACCGAGGGACATCATGGGACACCGGATTAGACGAGAATCTCCTGCTCAAAGTGAATGTAATTTTTAGAATTAGTCGTTGTCTAGTTGTTTTTCCTCTGGTAGTTTGGATTCATCAGAGTGATTTCCCGACAAGACTTCAGGATCAAACGGATCCTTTGAAAGTCCCCTCATTCAGCCGCCGTGTCCCACGGCCTCTTTTAAATTCAGCTCTCATTTCAGTTGAAGCCAATCTGCCACTTGGACCAGACTTAGAGACGTCTCGTACACACTATCTGGATGTCAAGCAGCACTTCGGAAAGGAGGCGGAAGACTCGAGCTGTCTCTTTCGATTAAGCAGAAGATCATTTGTTGCCGTTTCTGGATGTTTTAGACTCATTAAAAGTGGAACATGACAGTTGCAGTGTTTTAGGGAGCTGTTAAGATCAGCCCCGTTGTAATTGGATGTCAGGATTATTTTATGAGCCCCAAAAAAACGAAAAGTGTTTCCTGGAGGGAATGTCAGAACTTGTTTTTTTTAACAGTCTACCTATATTTAATTGTAACAGTTTGACCCTCATTTGTGAAAGAAAGAAGTATATTTGGTCACACTTTAGAAGCCGGGAACACATTAACTATTAACAAGTTTCTTTTCTTACATCCGTATTCACTGAAAATTAGCCACTTATTAACCATTCTAAAAGTACTAACTCGCCTCTTGTTCATTGTAACTATATTATACCCTAAATGGCATGATAATAAGGAGTTCAAGATGAATACCACATCAATTACTGATTATTAACAGAAAAAAAAGAAGTACTTAGAGATTAACTGGTAAAAACTAGCTTCTCTCCATTTATCCCTTTATTAGGTTTAAGTACAATGAGAAAAGTAATTCACTATTAATTATAATGTCTCTTTTAAAAGTAAAGAAAAGGAAAAATATACTAGTATTAATGGCATCCATAACATAATATCTCATAAAAAAAGTATTTGTATGGTTATTAGAATGTTGTTACTACTTGTAGATAACACTTAAGTGTAGAAATATATTGACATTAAAACCATTCTAATACTTAATATTAATTAAATATGTATATGATGCCACTTTAGAACTGGGGACATTTACAAATTCCATTTTTGAGTAATTAGTTAAGCATTAATACTTTCTTTTTTTTGCCGTATTATTGATAGATAAATTATTCTCTTATGGCACTTAATCCTAATAAGTAAATTTTCACGAAAACAAATCTTAAATTACTTCTTTATTTCTTGTTATTAGTCAGTGATTAAGGTGTTATAGGCACATTGAACAAGGTTTGAGTTAGTACTTTATAATGGTTAATAGTGGCTGTAACTGGAGTGTTATATCTATGTATTTTAAAGAACTACAACAAAAAGGTACTAAGTTTAAATATTTTCCATTATTTTACTGCTGTTTTTTTGACGCGGAAATATTTGCATTTTAACTGTTTGCAAAACGATGCAGTGCTGTCGAATATTGATACGCTATCGTGAATATGAATATCATGATCTAAGTGTTAACATTTTCTTACACCCCTATGTAATGTTTAAAAAATGGTGTGACTGAAAAACTGAGGATACAAATGGCATCCTGGAATAACATTTTTTATTCTCGAGCAGAGAATATGTGGAGGAGGATTTCGGTCATTTCGTCACCGCCATCCTCTCACTTTGTAAGCCTAATTAATTCAAATACATCCTGTTAAAAAAAGTTTTCAGCGCCGGATAAACACGTCATCTCTGTCCTGCTGCAGTCTGACAAATTTAAAACCACTTTGGTCCACTTTCACAGCCTCGAGGGCTGCCGGCAGCACTTTCTGACTAAATCTTACGAGCGTCACAGTGTGTCAGATAAATCTGTTTTTTCTTTTTTTTTTTTTTTCTTTTGGGATGAAGTGTTGCAGAGTGTAATCATGGATTGTGTTGCTCTCTCAGGTGGCCGAGACTCGCTGTAAGAAGGTGTGCACCTCTAAATCCGACCTCCGGACCAACGATTTCAGCATCGTGGGCTCACTACCGCGGGACTTTGAGCTCTCGAACTTTGACTGCTATGGGAAGCCCATCGATATCGCCGCAGCCGCCGGAAAATCCCAAGCGAAGAACCACAAGAGGCCGCCGCCTCCGAAACCAGTCATCCCCTCCGCTGCCAAGAGAGTCGACCTGTACTCCCGAGCCCTCTTCCCTTTCTCCTTCCTCTTCTTCAACGTCATCTACTGGTCCTGCTACTTGTGATCGGATCGATCGTGTGTTCACACTCTCTTCATTTCCACCAGTGCTTTATAGACCAAAAAATAAAGATTTAATTACAATCTTAACAAATAATTATATATATATATATATAAATATATATATACTATCATATGAATACTTGTGATTGATGATTCCTTAATTTCTGTTGTCAGTATTGAAAATTAGATCGATACAAGAGCATTTGTAAATATTTCTACAACCATGTGGGGATCTGCTGCTCAGTTTTATTTAATGATGCGACTTTGCAATAAGTCTTTTATCCCAAAGTTATATTCAACTCATTGTTTGTGAGCATAAAGAACACATGGAATATGTTAAGGATACTAATAATATTCTGGATTTGCAGTAGTTATACGTGAACTTAATTTAAAATTTCCATTTTTATTTTGTGACCACATTTTCATTATTTTACTTAAAAGTGAAATACAATTAATTCTCCTGGAATCAAATAAGAAACCGTATTTTTGTTGTATTAAATATTCCAGAATTATAATCATAATTTTAATTTATTGATTGGTTTTAAGGTTGTAAACCCATTATTCAGTGCTTTACACACAATAACAATATTAGATTCGTTAAATTGGAGACAAAACATTTTACAGGGTGAAATAATGTACTATATAAATACTTTGTATTGATTGAATACAAGAAAATATATTACTTTGAAAAGTAAAATAAGATGTTAAGATACAAATGGAAAAAAAACAAAATATTTTGCAGATAAATTGCATATATAATATAATATATATGTAATAAATACATAAACAATATATAGTTTAAACTGCCTGGTGACTCACAATTTTGGCATAAATTATATATATTTTTAAAATATGCCATACCTGTTGTAGCTTTTGAACCTCATAAATGTTTACTTATTACAAAGTCGCACAACAAAATCGAACATTGTATTACGTTGCATGTTCAACCAAAGGCATGAAGAAAAGAAAAAAATGTAAAAAAAAAAAAAACGTGTCAGACGTCGTCAGATTTTATCATGGTTTGCCTCTTGAAAGAATATAGTAGGACTTGTGAGACTCCCTCCTCCTGTCCAAATGTAACACTGCCACCCCTTCCCAATAACTGTGACGTTTTACACTCCTACCTGGGTCGCCGTTGAGCCGTGACCGTGTATTTGTGACATTTGCAAAGAAATATTAAATTATGACTTTTCACCGAATCCTGTCCGGGTTTCAATCTTCTGTGTTGCCTCGTGATGAGATTGAACGTCCATATTTTGAACATCTGTTCCTTTCCTGTGCCCAGGACCCTTCACAGATTGACCTCTTCACATCCACCAAAAGTGGACATCTATTATTCATGCAAATCTGCTTGAAAAGGTGACCCCTGACCATCATCGTGGCAAGATTCGTATGAAATCTGTCTCGGGTTTAATGAAGCGAGACAAACGGTGACCCTGTGTTACGACAATAGGGTCAATTTAATTACAGCACAACTGGAGCTGCTCTTTACCGACAGATGGAGGTGGGCCGGTGATGACCAGACAATCCTTCTCCTGCCAGCTTCAATCAACTGTGACTATAGATTCCTAAACAACAAAAGGAGGTTCCTCCATTACCTCCTATTTCTTCTCTGAGGCATCTGTCCCAACCAGTGGCATTTGCTGAGGTTCTTTAGTGTCCGTTTTAAAATTATTTAAATCCAAAAGCAAAGCTTACTCAATTTGCTACTGGTTATTTCATATCTCAACAGCATTCTTCACACACACATGTACACACACACACACACACACACGCATAGTCTTGGGTACAATTTTTGAAAGACGATTTTTAGGATTTTATTAGACTGATATAGCGTAAATCTGCCATCTTTGACAATATCACATTACTAAGATGGTTTTAAAAGATATGATTTAATTAATAATTTCTTATAATGAATTACATTTTGTGGGATGTCTACATCCATCCATAACAGTCATCGATTGTGGGATGAATATGGATTTATAGCTTCATAAACCTGTCATCTTTCACATTTACATAAGAGTCATAGTACGTTTTAATTATCAATTTATGTAAAGTTCTATATTCAAAATGTAACCTTCAACTATCTGAGACCTTTCAATTGGATGAAAATCTAAATTAGTTATAAGAATCAATAGACGTAGAAAAAATGTATTGTAAAGGATTACAAGGAAGATGCAGCTGATTCAATGCTCTTGCTTTGAAAGCCAACATTTTTTTCCTCTTACTGAAGGGAAGTTACAGTAAAGTTTAGCGAGAACTATCCAGATTTAAATTTGGCTCAGGAGTGAAGAATCCCAAGCGATAGATAGCTTGATAGCAGAATGATGTAAGCGCTGTATTTGTATTAAAATGTTAAGTTACGATGACTCAGTCACAGATTATTGTGTGTTTTGCTGTTAGGAAAGATAGACACGTCTTTCGTGCTTCTGATTGGTTAATATTGCCTGGTGACTTCTGTTATTGGCTTGATTTAGGCAGAAAGGACCAACGTCTATTGTCATGAAATAATAAATACTGAGTATTAAATGGGTCAATATAAGTAAGTAAGTAATATTTATATAGCGCTTTGAGAAAAATAAATCCTATTTTATTTAAGGCCAAAATGTACTTTTTAAATATTCTATTGTATTTTTCTTAGTCATATCTTTTTTTTTATACGATTGAGATTAAAACCATTTCTAGTCTTACCTTTATCTGTAAATAAAGTCCATGAGCTTTTCCTTCGCCGCACGAACGTCTGTTACTTTGTTGTAACACCTTATTCCCTTTAGTTTTAAAAGTCTCTCCGCCTCAATGGAAATAAGATTTGGTTTGTGGAGGCTCAGTCGTGTGTGCCTCGAGCTTTGCTTTTTCACTGCGGTTGTATTTCCGATTAGCAAAACGAAATAAGACCCTTACAAACATTAAGCCTTGATGGTTAAAGGCATCAGCCAGACTGTGGAAACTTAAGGCAAATAAACGTATCTGTGAGCGTTATATTGGCGTCTTTCAGTGATACGGCAACTGTCGCACATCAATTGCATGTATCAACGCAGTTTGTGATGGATTGCGTATTGAGAGGTGAGGCACCTCCTCACCTGCCTCCCCTGACCGCACGTCCCTTGTCCCAACCCTTTTCAAACTACAGTCAGAAGATCAATTGAAGCAAGGAGGGTTTGTGACGAAATAGATGTGAGCAAAATACCTCATGATGATTCCTTATTGGTGGAGTTCAGAATCACAATCCTGATCCACAAATCTTCTTAAGGTATACATTTAAAAAAAGCCTTTGTGTCTTCTTTGTGTATTGTGCAAGAAAGTTCAGTAATGATTGGCCTAAATGTTATCCCTGAGGTTACGAATACTAAAATGTAACTATTTGGTTAAAAATAAATATTGAGGCTTTTCTTGTTGTGTTTTTAACGTTGTTAAGGTCGCCTTCCTCTGGATGTGTTCTTGTCATTGTCCTGCTGGGAGGAGACGTCAACGCATGACAAGTTAAAGACAGAAGATCTCTGGAGGTTTGAAAAGCCTGTGACTATTGGTTCCTCTCTGAGCCCTACCTCAGATCGGAAGATAAATGAATGAATGGGTGTAAAACCAGGGATTATCGATTTAACATTTACAGAGGGCCAGATCTTTGGAAGGATGCCCAGCCTGAAGAAGAGATACACAATTTTATGAATCATTCAGAGCTCATGTATTGAAATAGCAACAAGTGAATCATCACGTCATCCTCGTGGACGCCGCAGATATCGTGACACAAAAGGCATATGGGAATTTCTTGGGCATTTTCTTTTATATATTTCAGTCCAGTTGTCATCATTTTTTTTTTTTTCCACATCTAGTTTATGTCGCATTGAGAAGGCCATGATTAATTCAATGAATCAATTAATTAATCTGAACTGCTTGGAGCTTTTTGGCTTACCTTTAAATGAGGCATTTGGAGAAAAGAGCCACAAAATGTCACAAAGTGCCGCAGGAATAACAGTATATCTGCTTTTTGATTACTCCTTATTGTTTATGGGTAAATGGGTTGCTGATCTTAAAGTGATAGTTCACCAAAAATTCTAATTTCATTAATTTTCTACTCACCCTCGTTTCGACTAAAGGTTGGGATTATTTTCATAGCAATGTGTTCCTATTTTAGTCTTATAGACACAAATGTACGTCAATTTTAACCTATCGTCAGGTCTTCATCAAAAAAGACAAACCTAAAAACATCCAAAACACCTTCATACTGTTCGTCTGTAACGTTCGTTTTGTATTGAAGCCTCCAGTCTACTTTCTACTAGAAGCCCTCGCAATATTACCCCAGAGTACTTCCTCACTGTGTAGTATGTTGTTGTTAGAACTTCTGCTACAAACAAACTACAAATATAGACTTGTTGAAGTTCACCCGGAACAATCCCTTTTTTTCGAGGCTTCAATACCAGTTTCAATACATGTTTTTAGGTGTCTTTGGATGACGATACGTTAAAAAGGACAGATTACTCTCAAATAATACCAACCCTTAGTCCGCAAGAGGGTGAGTAGAAAATGAGGTGAAGTTTGAATTTTGTGTAAACTATCATTTAAAGTGAAATAGACCTGGTCTAAACCCTCCATTAATCAGCCAAATTGTTGTCGTAAGAAACAATCTTCTGCTGGTGTCTTGAAGGACGTGGATTCAAAGAGAAGATTCTTGCTTTGCATGTGTGGCCCCCAGAGGTTGGGTAGGAAAGAGTAGAGTGGGGGTCGGGCGTTTCGCCAAATCCGTGAGCGACAGCCGCGTTTCTACAGACGCCTGGCACGATTCCCGTTTGCTGACCCTGCTAGATATACCCTTCCTCTGAGGAACTCGGTCAGCTTGATGAAGCCGCGACCTCTGGCAACATGGTCGCTGCAGTTCAGCAACTGAGTGGAGGTAATTTGGCGAAATTTATGGGACAGCTAATGCCAAAAAAGGTAACCAGTCAGGGAGAAATGCTTTGCAGTTAGTTAAGATGTTTTAAACTGCTCAAAGTTGAGGCATTTATGCCTTCAGACTCTGCCTTCTACTGCTTGACTTTTGTATTACGGTCTTTTGGGGGGATGGTTTAAACTGCAAAGAAGCTGGGTCAGGGACCGTCGCCATGGCAACCACACAGTATCTTTGATTATTTAGCAGACAAAAATCACCAGCTGAAATGCACTTAGCAAGTGAAGCGGTGACATCATTGTAATGGGTTCCGAGCCCCCCCGCCATTTTAATGCCCTGTAACCTTTATCACACCGTGGCTGTCTAATCCAGTGCGAGCTGTCAGCAGGAGAGACCACCAGGACGCCCGGTCGACGACGAGAGGTCGAAGCAGCAGGTCGTCGTGTCGCTGTGGTGAGGCCGGTAGCTGTGGTCTCAAAATAATATGCATTTCCCTCCAGCGTGTCTTTCACTCCTCCACAACTCCTCGCGCCGTTGTTGACGTGCGCAGGATCCAGAGTTGCGCCTCAGCACTCTGGGCGACCTCGGGGCCCCCTCCCCGATGGTTCGACTCCCCAGACCTGCTCTAATGACAGCAAACGCTTGCCTTTGCAACTTGGGCTGTCCGAGGGCTTCCATATGTATTCGCTCCACATCGCTGGTCCAGAACACACGCGTCAGCAGTCACGCAGAAAAGAAGTGTTTTGTTTGGGAAATAGCAGAATCAGAATATTAAAACATGTGGTTTCACAACGTTCCAAGGTAGTCGAAGCAAAACATAACAAAGCAAATATCTAAAATAGGAGAACAGAAATTGTTTTTTATTCATTTTTATAAAAAACTAAAAAAACGACATTCAAAAAAAGGAATTTAATGGTATTTAGGATACATTTGAATGCATATGCTCAGGGATATACTGTATGTGGATAAAAAAAATGTATATTCAAAACACTAAAGGAATTATAATGCAGATAATGAACGTTTACTTATAAATAAAGACATATTTTTATAAACATGACACAACAATGCATTAATTAAAAAACGTCATAAAGAGAAAACTTGTCGATATAAATCACACTTGGATCCTCGGCTTGTTCTCCACAGGACATGGGCTGTGGTATTTAACAGCTCGGAAAATTGCTGGAGGTGATAAAAGTAAAGGAAACATAAAGAGGAGCTCCATTAAACAGCAGCAGAGTTTCATAGAAATAACCTCGTATATCAAAACGTTCCATAAACGCCTCGTACATAAGCTGGTCACGTGATACAAGCTCTTCACTTTTTATACTCCTGTGTTACATTTTTATTACTGTGACGCTGATGCTGAAGACAGTACAGAGCAGAAAGATTACGACCATCTGCCATTCATCCTGATCTGTTTATTGTCCTCAGAGTTTCAAATGATAAAATGTATATTTATTATATATTTAAGTACATATATATGGCTCTTCTTGTTGAGCATTGAAACATGGTTGAGAAACAGGGCATTTGTTCACAAGACATTATCATTTGTGCAGCCTTTTCCCTGACTTTCTGGGACTCCTCTGTCCGTCTTGTCTGTCTTATGTGTCTTGATCTTTTAAGTATATATTTTAACTGTGTATTGTTTTTGATTGTTAAAGCGCTATGTGACCCTGGTCTAGAAAGTCGCTCTAGAAATAACCATTACTTACTCACTTACTTGCTTACATAACAAACAGTACAGATTGATTAGCAGAAAGATTATGACCATCTGCCTCTGATCTTGAATGGCTTCAATGTTATCCCTGAAGTTTCAAATACAAAAGCGTATATTAAATTATATAGTTAAACACATATATATGGCTTTCTTGTTGGGGCGATAAAACATGGTTGAGAAACCAGGCACTTGTATACTAGTACATAAACAGAGTACAGATCAATTAGCAGAAAGATTATGACCGTCTGCTTTTGATCTTGATTGGCCTCAATATTATCCCTGAAGTTTCAAATACTTAAGTGTACTTTAATTATAGAGTTCAATACCTATATATGTCTATTTTTGTTGGAGCGTTGAAACATGTTTGAGAAACCAGGCACTTGTATACACAAGTGCATATGTGCACAAAAAAACAGTACAGATCGATTAGCAAAAAGATTATGACCATCTGCCTATGATCTTTTTTTCTCTTTATATACTAGGCTATTTTATGGTCACTTTGTGGCGCTCTTTGTAAAAACAAAAGAGGTTTAAAAGAGCTATGATTATAGAGCGAAGCATGTTATCTAGTGGGCTCAGAAAACATTTCTTCATGGAGATTCGTCAGCTCATAACTCCCCTTATCAAGTCTGCATTAGCGCTAGCTTCCACTGCCAAAACATTGTGTAATTGTGCTGATATCAGCAGATTAGCATTATACGATTATATCATGCAATGGCTCTTTTGTATAATTACTGCTAGCAAACTGAAATGGTTTATTACAGCCGACTGTTGAGCTCATCATATCGCTTCAGATTTCCCTTCCACACACTGTTGAATTTTCCATCAGGGAGCGTGACATCGCCGCCACACTGGTCGAGGTTTAATTGTGTAAATTGACTTGAACGTAAACATTCTTACACACTCAGCGGGTTCATGATTTGATTATCATTTGCTCGCTGGAGAAACTCATTAGGACGCCCGGCGCCGACGTGACAGTCACATTATTGCAACTGCACATTGTGGAGTGTCGCTGCCAGATAATCAAAGTGAAATTACATTTTCAATCCGCCGGCGACAGAGTGAGTGGATGTGGAGCAGACGGTCCAGACGAAGGCGGAGGAGATGGTGCGGCGGCAAAAAACCACCAACAGGTCTCATCTGTTTTTAACATCAATTATTTTGATTTCATTCACTTAAGCCAAAACAATATATTATATGTGTTATATATTTTTTACGTTGTCGATACAAAAAACACTGAAATTACTTTAAAGATCATTTTTTGGTTTGTTTTTTCCTTAACTTACTATCCCTCAGCTCGAGAAACATCTTAAGACATTTTTATTTGTTCAGGCATTTCCTTGATTTTCTGGAACTCCTATTGTGTTATCAGTTTTATCTTGACCTTTAAAGTATATACTTTTTAATATTGTTTTGATTGTTTAAGCGCTTTGTGACCCTGGTCTGGAAAAGCGCTATATAAATACAAATTACTTACTTACTTATATGTTTAAGGGAGGAGCTGTCCGTGGTTCTGAAACTTGCCTTGCTCTGCTCCTTTATCTTTTGCTTGCAAACTGATTTCTCTCCAAATGCAGATTCATCTTCTGCAGAGGCTGACGTGAAGCTACCCTCTGTGGTCTCACTTCACATTAGCAAACTTTAAAGTATAAATGTGATGTATTTTTCTCCTCAGGTTGTTGTGAGGTGTGGTGAAGTCAGCAATACAAAAGTACTAATCTTAAAAGGACTATACATTTACAGCAGCTATTAACCACATTAAACTGGGTAACAATACAGAAGATACTCAAAGTTTAGGTTTCAATCACTTTTGTTTTGCCACTTAGCATTTTTCATGACCTATATTTTTAAGACCATTTTTTCACGTTTCATTTCTAAATTCTTCTTAACCTCCATGTGCTGAGTACCCGCGACAATAAAGGAAATCTGAAAATGTATGAATCAGGAGTGTCAAGCTCAGCTGACAGCCTTTGTTAAAATCTTATTTTATATATTGCTGTTTGTGTCTTATGGGTTTTTGAGTGGTTTCACTGAGAATCTGAGCCATTTTAGTTTAATTGTATCTGTTCCATATTAACTATACAATCCAAGCTTTATCAATAATAACCTTCGATGTGATGAACCATGTGAGGTTCAACAAGTCCCTTGCTCTGACTGCGCTCATACAAACTAGACCACAAATGGAGTGCCACGGAATATCATGTCACGGGCTGCAAATGGCCCGCAGGCCACAAGTTTTTCATTTTTCCAAACTAAAATGTTCATGTTTAGTATCTAATTGTACGGGGTTTATTATCATTAATGTGAAAGTTATGTGTACGTCAAGGTGTCGCGGAACGGTTGCCTTGGTGCTTGGTTCTGATATTGTGTATTTTATGAGTTATTTTACTTGTACTTGTCCTGTACTGTCACCAAAACAATGACTATGTTGTGTTTACAACACTGCCAATAAAAGTTTGTGATTCTGATATTTCTGGATCATCACTAGACATTTAAAAAAACTTTTCATCCGTTGATAAAGAAAAGAAATACTGTATATATAGTAAGTAACTATATTAAAAAAAAGACATAATTGATGCTATTCAAAGAGCATAACACGTGGGCACCGCTGTGACAGAACCAGGATCTTAATACGCGCCCCTGGACGCAGTTCCAGCTTTCCCCTGGACTCGGCTTTTCTCGTTTTTTTCCGCCTTCGTCGCTGGTGGGTGTGAAGCTGGAAGGGTCTCCAGCGCGCGGAGAGGAGCGAAAGCCATCAGCCGCCACCGGCAGAAGGAGGCGGAGGAGAAGGAGGAGCGGAAGAGGAGAGACAGTCCAACATCGCAGCTTCCATTCCTCCACTCCTCATCCCTGACAGACACCTGCTCCTTCTTCCACACAGCTTTTTTTCTTTTTGTCTTTCCACTCCCCGAGGCTCTCACGTCTCTAAGGATGAGTCGGATCTAACGGAGATACTATCGAAGTGGATGTGGACATTGAACCGTGGACATGGAGAAGATCGAGAATTTATCCGTGTCGCTGCTGATAGTTTTATGGGGATGTGCGCTCGGAGGGTCGCCCAGTGTGCAGATAGGTGGGTATCCAGGACTTCCACCCCAGGAGGGGATCCGTGTCTTCGGGGATAAAAAAAAAAAGTGATCATGTCCATGTGTCTTCTTCCAGGGGGGCTCTTTCCGAGGGGCGCGGATCAGGAGTACAGCGCGTTTCGGATAGGGATGGTTCAGTTTGGCACCGCGGAATTCAGGCTGACGCCTCACATTGACAACCTGGAAGTGGCCAACAGTTTCGCCGTCACCAATTGCTGTAAGTTCCATGCGCGTACATGATCAATATTCCGTCCGCGAGAACGCGTCACGACAGCTGGAAAGTTGGTTTCCACAGTAACCGTCGCATCCCATCATTACCCCCCTTTCGCGTTTCAGACATCAGTTGAGGTTGGGATTCATGGGGGATGCGCTAATTGATTGGGTTTTATTGCGTGCGAAACTGTTTCTGTGCGTAAAAAAAAAAAAGTCAGCGTGGGCGTCAAAGCTGCTCGACGCTGCTCTACATTGAAGTCAAACCTGATGAGAGATTTGGTTATTATATCATCATAATATAGCCACTTTTTTAACGATCTCATAAAAATTACGTTTATTTATACATTAATTAAAATCCACCTTTATCATAAACATCTGTTTATGTTTTCTTTATATGTAAACAGACAACATATAAGGAGATTCTGGGATTCTAAGAACAATTGTGTAGTTATTTATATTCCCATTGTTCAAATTAACTTGAAATTGTGTAAGAGTGATCTAAAAAAAATGCAAATGTTGTCATGTTCCTTATGTAATTTTACTTATTAAGCTTGTAATTTGATATTTATTAGAAATTCACATCATTGAATTCCTATTATGTCATATGTTGTGAAATGTTTCATTGAAAATAACACTTCATATTAGTGTTGATGGACATTCTCTTAACAAGAGATTTCATTAGATAACATGCAATTTGTTAAGGTTAATGTTCGCCTGTTTTATATCTGATGGTATTTATGGGAACTTGCTTGGGAAAATTGTTGTAGATTTTTTGGCTCAATATTTGTGGAAAAAAGTGTTTCTCGAAACGTTTTTAAATCGAATGCTTGTGATAAACAAACTACAACACTTATTTAAGGGCTTAAAAACAACCCTTTAAAAAAAAAAAAAAGGTTATTTTCTGTTTGAATAAAGAAAGCTTACTAGATAATATACAAAATACAATGACTTTACATGATTTTCTTTATATTATCTTTAATTTGTAGGTTTGAATTTATTTCAGAGTATTGTACAGTGTCATTATTGTGTTAATGACTACATTTAAAAAATCGATTTATAGCTATTTTTTTTAAAATACAAGTACAATTGCAGATTATGAGGTTCATGGCACCAGTGTGTTTTGCTTATAGAAAAAATATGAATAGTTTTATTCTTGTCCTTATGGTTAAGTTCTTCAATAAATAATGAACTTCTTAGTCATGGATTTATATTTGGATTAATGGCCCAACATTTATTAATATTGATTCCTTATGAATTTAAAATGAAGGTGAAAGTGTTTGTTGTTTGGTTGAAGAAATGAAAAGTGTTATATTTTATTTATTGGATCTTATCAAGGATTTATAAATGATTTCACACCAGTTGAAGTTGCTGTGTCGGAACATTTCTGAAGTTTCAGGTGTGATTAAAAATCTCGGTCCCCCCCTTTCTCACCCAAACATCCTATTCGAATCCATTTCCTGCCTAAACGTTGGTTTTTATGTGGCCGCTGTTTTAATAGGTGCAGGTTCGCACATTTCATTAGTGGTTGCCAGGCGACTGCTCCTCTCAACAGTCCCTGAAACATAAATCAAAGGCTTCTGATTGGTTCTCGCCAAGCCCAATCGATTTCATTACCATATAAAAGTCCCTGCGAGGGGGAGACTCACCGGTTCCGACAGATTACAGCCCCAATCTTGTGGCTGTTCGGAATACAGATGCTCCAGATGTTGTCCTTGCAGTTAAGACACCTCAGCCAGACTTGATGCTTCTTTGTGGAGATATCCTGCAAGTGGATTAACTTTTCAAATGAAACTCAAGGTTGAGCCTTTTAATCTGTGTGGGTGTTAGATTACTTTTTTTAATATGAGGTGAATACAAAAATACCTTTAATTCCCTAAACTGATAATTTCTAAGACTTATATCCCTTTATATATACTGTGAAATTAGGAAGAGTATGTTATAAACATGATATATATTATTTGTAGTAGATATGTTTAATTTTAGGAACATTATGGGAAACACTTAATTTGAAAAAAAAAAATAATAATTATACATGAATTTTAAATTACTTCTAATAGAAAATTTAAGAAACTAGTAATTTATGTAATTAAAAATAATTAATACAAATAAATTAAAAAAAAACCCCTTTACAAGTCGTTTATGTTTGGTTAAGGATGACAACTACTGGTAACTGGTAAATGGAGGAAAGAATACACACAAACACATCGAAATCATGTTTAAATAATAAATAAATGATTTAATTATGAATAAATAATCTGTGATCAAGTTTATTTTTTTCATTATAAAAACATAATTTATAACAAAACTGTGGTTTTTCTTAGCCACCATTTGTCTGAACATTTTTTGTTCCTCTGTGAACTTCATCAACAATCTTATATTTCCCTTTAGTGAAGGTTAAACCCTGTCAAGAAATTGAGAAACTTAGATCCTCTTTGTCAATTCCTGTGCAAGAATTTGTTACTTTTGAACGAATTGCTAATGCTCATGAAAAAAAGAAGAGAAAAAAACGGGAAACACATCACAGGGTTGATTACTTCAGTCGAGCTCTGATCACGGCAGTATGGAGAATCATTCCAGTTACATAATTCTGCCTCGGATTTACACGGAGAGATTTCTGCAGGCGGTATTTATGACTGAAGTGTTTGTTTGGAAAATCAGCAGTACAGGATGGATGAATTTGTACCATGATGACAGGAAAGCTAGATGTTTTTTCATATTTGCATAACTCACAAGAGTAAAAATAACGTATGATCAGAGAATAAAGTCAGTGTGAGGTTGGTGAAAACGGATAAAGGCTACAGAATATATTCATACAATTTCTAAGATTTGACGTAAACAAAACATGTTTTTCTTTGTTTTTCTGCATAGACAGTTCAGTTAATGGTCTGTATTTGAATGACAGGAAGTGGAATTAAATTTATTATAACCCAGATAAATTCCTTACAGCCAAGAAACAGGGAAATTGACCATGTTTTTTTTCTAATATGTTGTATGGTTCATCACACAATTTAGATTGTTGTTTTTCTGTGAATTTGCCAAAAAAGACCAATTAGAGGCTAAGGAAACCATTTTCCCAAAACAGAATTTTGCTTACTTGGATCTCGGAAAGTGATTTTTGTTGTCCATAGTTATAGGTTAAAACCTTAAATCAAATGTTTATTTTCTTTAAATAGATTAAAATTATTTTATATAGTATGTTCTCCATGTAAAAATATTGTGTTTGTTATGTCCTATTAATACTGTTTGTATTACACATGGGAAACAGTCACATAAGGAACATCATTAAATTTGGATTTGGATTTATTGTATAAAATAACCCTTTCTTTCCTTCTTTTTGCATCTAGATATTTAATTTTCTGTTGTAGATTAATGTGGAAGGCATTTTCAAGAATCGAGTATGAACTGAATCTTTTGTTCGAAATGCACGTTTTAGGCAATCCAGTTTCACAAACCAAAGAATATTAGAAGATAAAAGTCATTGTTATATGTGTCCTCTTGCCCGGAGTAGCTGGGACATGGTGACAATGTTCAGATTAATTTAACTGACATAAATGACTTTGATCTGTGAAATGAGCTTCAACAGAAAAGTTGATCCATCTAAAAGTTGTCCACTTGAGCAACAACTTTGTGCACTCAGACTCTCTTGTGTTGAGAAAAACTCTTGCTAGATATGTGTTTTGCATCATAATTTGATTTCCATGAGTGGGAGTTCACAGCAACGGGGAGTGGAGGAGGCGGTAAAAGTCACGTTGGTCCAGTAGATGGCAGTCTACCTCAGAGTCTGTCTCTAGCTTTAATTACATCACATTAACTTCCACTTTGTTTTCTCTAAAAATCTCCTGCTGCTCGCAGTCCAGGATCGAAAAACCTTCCTTAGAGCTACTGAATTTTCCCTTCTAAAGGTCCCTTCATCATCTGACAGCAGGATTGGAGCAGCATAACCTGATGGTTTTATGGTACAGTTCACCTTTTAACGTCCTCCAAAAGCAGGTTTCACTGACCTCTGGTCCTGTTTAAATGATGAAATATCGACTTGTGTGAAATATAACGCCGGTTGTTTCTGGCTCGAGCCCCGACATTCGTACTTCATCAATGCCACGTGTCAGAGACAGTGGGAGGCAGGATGATGCATCTCTCCATCAATAACAGTTCATCTGGACAGAGCCGCCTTCTGCTTCCATGGTCAGAGGGAGAGGCATTTCACGAGGGTCACGCTCTCTTTAAAAGGAAGTCTAGAAGGTAATACAGGGGGGGATTGGAAGATGGCATAGCAGAGTCGTGTCCAATCCTAACCTAATATTAAACCGTGGATCAATACACAAGTGCGTCCCCTGATGGGACCGACTATTATAAGAGATGAAGCCATCAATCACACAGTTTTACCAGATGATGTACTGATATTACCAACTAGATTGCCCCTAATGAGTAAAAAAACACATTTTGTAACAACACCTTCTGTATTTATAAACATCATTTATCTTGATCATCCTCTAGTTTCTCCAGTTTTACAACATCCAGAAAACCCTTGTTTTTTCCCCCACCCCTGTATTTAAAACAAAAAAAATATCTATCTTACCATCCTTAATCTTCTCTGACACCAAGGTCAACTTTCTCTTTTGATTGTCCTTCTTTACCTCCAATTACCTGACCTGTGTGACTCTCTTTACTCTCTAAGAGTAAGCTTTGCTAGCGCTTTAGCTTAAAGCAGCAAAACAAAAGATTTAAAATATAGATTCAGGTTTCTCCACCAGATGTCCTAACACTCTGTTGCTCCATACCACAAATAGCACTGGTTGTTTTGTCTTCCAGCTTTGTCTTCATGGTACCTTTAAAGAGACTATCTGTACTTCAAACGATAACAATCCCAGCGTGACAGTGGCGAGGATCCTTTTAGAAAGCAGAAACCTCGAGCAGAACCAGACTCAGTGTTGACGGCCTCCTGCTGCGACCGTCTGGGAGGGTGGATGGTGGGGGGTAGATAGATAGATGGAGAAAACAGTGAGGAAGGCATACAGTGAGAGAAAAGAGGAGAGTATGGAGTAGTTTTTACTCATTCATAAACAAAATCAGACACTGACTGGAGTAGGCTGCAACGCAGTTTGCAAGCTCACAATCAGGAGCAATCCAATAAAATAGTATCTGGAGCTGGGATTGAACCCACACCTCTTTAGGCCATAAACCACTTTAGCATCTGAGCTATGACACTGAATTATGACCAATCATAGCAGAGTGGGCGTGGTTAGGCTAAACAAGATTTTATTGTGAATAAAAATGTGTTTTATTCAGTGGGCAGGGCTTAAGCACATTTTCCAATGTAAATATTTCAATGAACGGTTTTGTATAAACAGACACATACTGATACTGATCCAAGATCTTTTTAAGATACACTTAAATCCACACCTTAGTTGACCTTTAAGTAGTAGAAGGTTGTTTAGTTAAGCTTTTCTATTGAAATCCAACCCAACATACGTGTCTTTTAGCCATCATTGTCGATAAAAGCAGGTCAAACGTACTTTGTCACAATTACTCAGTGCGGTTATAGGGTGACATCTCTGACCTTATCACCGAGCCACAGTTGCTGGTTCAATTCCTCAGTTTTGGCTGAGATGGGTGCTCCTGAAGTAATCGATTACCCATCACCTTCTTGAAGTCGAAGGCCTCCTCATGTGCGGCGCCACATTGAGGTCACCGTAAGAGTTTTGGCTTTGTCACGGTTGAATCTCTGATTTCATGCATCTTTTCGATCTCAAAGTAAGGAGCAGCGGAGAATGATCAAAAGCGGGCGCTATTGAACGTCGGTTGTTGCCAATTTATGGTTCATGCTTAATTTAGTGAATCCGTCTCATATCTGCGACTGCTGTGCATGAAGCTCTAAACAGGCGTGGGAGCTGGCCGGTCAGAAAACCAGGCCGGGAGAAGTCTCCATGGAGTTTTTTTCCCTGCCCTGAATACAGCCTCCCAGAGCAAGGCCTTTTGACTCTGTCCTCAAAAACACCATAGAAAGAGAGCATCAGTTGCAGCTCCATTCAGTCACTCAGCTGGAAGTTGCCTCTTGTATCCTAGTAACAGAGTGATCCATGACTTCTAGACAAGCAACATTATTGTATTTTCCGCTCCTCTAAATAGATAATTGTCCCTTGAGACTCTCTAGTGTTGAATATTAACCTCTGACAAATCAATATTTATTCGAAAATCGGGTGAGTAGAAGGCTGGCTAACATCCATTTGAAGTAAATACCATCGGCTTTACAAACAAACAAAAATGAAGGGATAGTTGTGCCACAGGGAGGAATGAAACTAACTAGATAAATGAAGTAACACTATATTCCATTAACAAGCAATATAAAACCATCTATTATTCAAATAAAACACATAAAATACAAAATAAAAGCCTCATGATACAGCATCAGCGGCTTGATTCAGTATTATAATACAGTGTCCTTATTTAAAAAAAACTCTCTGCATTATAATGTTTGTCTAATAAGATCCACTAATTCAAGGAAACCTGGCATCATTTTCGAACCTAAATTCCCATCAATTGATGTGTTTTCCACGTACCGAAGAGGTGCATTCTGGGTGATATACTGCTCTGAAGTGAACATCGATGTCCACTCGATCCCTCTGCCCTAAAGGCAGGGGTTTATCGAAGTTCACTTTATCATCTCTTAGTGCAAGTCAGCGAGGGCACATAAACCAAGCATTGAGAAGCGTCTTAAGAAATTTAGGACGTTGTACACAACCCTATCCAACCTTTCCGTAAATCAACCTCAAGTTAAAAAAAAAAAATGTCCAGAGTGAAGATTTCACTTATTTTCTGACACAAAGTACTTTTGTTTTCCCTTCATGAGGAGCTAAATTGATCGTTAGCGTTTATTCGTCCGTTAGCAATACAACTCACTCGGAGCCATTTTCCAAATTACTGTCCAGATCCAAGAGTCTATAAACGGATTTATCACTCTCTGTGGAGAAAGCTTAGGCTCTAAAACCTTCTCACTAACTGCTATCAATGAGATTTCATAAAATTGTTATTCTATACTCTATTATATTCATATTATTATGCTCTATCATCACTCCCACCTCTGACCTTAGGACTCAACATTTCACTTTCCCCCTGCTATTTGCACTACCACACTGATCAAGTGCCTTCATTTTGTTCATATTCTGTTTAATATAAGTCTTGTTGACTCTTTACGTTATGTCTTGTTGACCATTTTATTTAATGTCCTTTATACTTATGTTTACTCCACTTATTTTTGTTTACTGCCTGTTTTGCACCGTTGGTCTGAAAGGACTGCAATTTAATCTGTGCTGTATGTCGTGCATATAGTATATTTGACAAATAAAAAACTTGACCTATAGATAAGATATTTATTTAAAAAAAAAGGTTGGGTTCAATGATCTTGATAAGGGGTTAAATCTCTTTTACTGCTACTGGTTGTTAAATTTCACTTAACTAGTTTATAAACCACAAATTAAATTCCAAAAAAGACCATGTGATGTGAACGTTTAGTTCTGAATCCGCTGAGTTAAACTCTAAATTGCTGTCTGACTTCTTTAAACTGAAAGGTTATCGCTAAATAACGTATCAATATTTTTTAATTAAACCTGAAATATCCATTTCTGGAAACATTTCTGCAGATATATTGTAGTTTTGCTACATTCAAGGAAGTATAAAGTTCTTTAATAGCATTGAAATATCTATGAAACGGTTAATTCAAAGTGCATTTTCACGGTTCAAAGTATGGCACTGCTGTAATTCACGGTAGTGCAGAAGTGGGAAGAGAAACTGTTTGACCGAGTGGCTCTTGAATGGCGTGTAGGTTAATGCTTTAGACGCAGCTTCCAGTGTGAAGAGAAGGTAAAAGTGAGCGACCGATCGGAGAGTCACGGTTGAACGAGTCTCATCGATTCACGCGTGGAGACTGTGACAAACAATGATCAAATAGATGCACATTTTAATACGTATATCATCCATTTTCGAGTCTTAAGATGGTGCGCGTTTTCCAGCCGACAGCTGACTGCCATCAGTATTCATCACCTGCAGCTGCGATGATTAAAGTTGCCTCGTCTGTTCTTACAAGCTGCTTCTGTTTAACAGATTAAATGGAGTGTGTGAGAATGTGTGTGTTGAACTCATTCATACAAGCTTTACTCATGTACTTTTCTCTGTTCCAAAGTTTCTTAACTCTTTAGTTGTTTCATATATCTGGAGGGAAGGGGTAAATGTCATCACTGTAAGCACACACTGCCTCAGGTGGTGGTTTGTTTTAAAGGGCAAAATGATGGGAACTAAAGCAGAAAAAAAAACATTTTTTTGTGCACTTTTTGGTTAAGATACTAACAGATCGCAAAGAGAGATATTTGCTCCCAGATGTTTTTAGTTTTTTCGGTTCAAACTGTCTCTCATTTTTTCAACTTTAGGCTTAAACCTCTCGATTTATAAAAAATCTAATTTAAAGATACAGTATATATATAAATCAATTTTTTGGTAAATGTTTTTTCAAAACTATTTTTCTTTCCGTTTTTCAGAATTCTGTAATGTAACATTATATTGTGAATCTTTTTCACAAGTTATATAAAATGGTCTCGAATTTCTCATTGAAAATGTTTCTAAAAACAATTGTACAAAAAGGATGGTACAAAGTCTAACGAAGAGTGTAAATACAAGAAGGAAGAAATAAGAAAAGGTTTAAATCGCCAGAATTAAATCGTCAAACTTCAGTAAGTCTGTGCTTACATTTTCCGACACTCCTTCACGTCTGAGAGCTTTCCAACAACCCCCCGTTGGGATAAAACAGCAGGAGAAAGACGGAGCGAAAAACGAAGCTGCATAAATTATCAGACATTTCTGGTGAAGTCACCAGAGTGGGCCTGATAACACTTTGCTGTTCCAACTCTGTGGTTTTGGTTCATGCAAACAGGTCATAAATGGGAGTCCTACTATGAATAGTATGTGATAGAGATAGGATTTTACGGGGATCATGCTAGATTGTTTTGGATGAATCAAAGAAAAATTTGTTGGCTCAAAGAGTGAGGAAATTGGGATGATGAAGCATTGTGTCTCTTTGGCTTCTTTGTGTACTTTCAGAAACCTCCCAAAAAAGATTCTTAGTGAGTATAAAGTAGAGAAATGTTCTTAGAAAGGTGACCCAAGGGCCCTGATTTTGGGATGACCTAAATTGAAATGATTACTTGGATTACTCATCTCAAACGAGCTGAAATACCCTGGAGCATGGATATAAAAGATGAATTTGAAAACTAAACAACCACAGAAACTTGAAGGAGAGAAGATTGTAAATTCAAGGGGATAAGGAGCCTTAAAATTGCCAAAAGGAGCTGAAATTATTGAAATCATCCTCATGTATTAAATATGGTTAACATTGTAATTGTAGTGTGTCCCAGATCTGGCACTTTTGCACTTATCTATACACTTAATATTTTGAGTACACAAGTGCGTTCACACTGAGCAGTGCCACACTCAATTGGTGCACTCAAACGGCCAGAAAAATGAGTGTTGGCGGTTGGATACTTTCCACCCTAAACAGTCGCCATCTTAGTGACGTAAATGAGGCAATGTATAGAGCTACGTCGCTAAATGAAAGATCTGTCACTACTACTAGGAGATACCGATGCAAATATCTTGAGAAAACGCTCATTTTACCACAAAACAACAATTATAAAACACAACTTAATAACTTTTTTTGATTGGAAAAAAGCACTGACAAGTTTCGCGATAGGGTTTCAACCACCGCTTTCAATCAGCTTTTAAAATCAGTGGAAAAGAAGCTGTCGAGTCATTTTCGGTTAGTCTGTATTCTTTCATTGAGACAGTACTACACTGCGCAAGTGAGTGCGCTGTCTTGAAGTGTACAGTAAAGCAGTACACTTAGAGAAATGCATGATTCGAGAAACAACACTGGATTGCACATGTTTGAATCTATATTAATTGTCTAAGCGCTTTGTGACCCTGGTCTAGAAAAACGCCCTACAAATATTACTTACTTACTTACCTACAAAACCTTCAGTCAAGGGGTAGTTTTAGATGCTAATAATTGCGGGGACACACCTATAGGACCCCAAAATGCGGACTTCTGCACTTACACTTTATACACATATTTTGAGTGCATCCCGATGAGCAGTGTGCGAAAATGTAGGGCACAATGAGCACTCAAATGGTCAGAAAATTGAGTGTGGATTGATGGACACTTTCCACTCTTAACTGCTGCCATCTTAGTGACGTATATGATTCTAAACTTAAGAAACATTGTGTCTTCGGAGCAGATACCGGCATAAATGTCTCAAGAAAACACTAATTTTACAACAAAACAACAGTAATAACCCATTGAAACACAACTTTATAACGACAGCGAAAAGTGCTGTCAAGTGTGTGCAATAGTGTTCCAATCTCTGGTTGCGATCAGCATTAAAAAGTAGTAGAAGAAGCTGTCGAGTAATTTCCGGTAAGTGCGTAGCGATAGTGTTTGATCAGTCGAAAATCTGCGCACTGGCCAAGTAATTGCACCTTCTTAATGTTTACTATAAACCAGTGCACTCTGAGAAGTGCACGATTTGGGACACAGCCCAGGTTTGCCTCAACTCCTGCAACTCCACAATATGTGATGTCACTTTCGCATTTACAATCTCTTTTTGCTCTGGACAACTTCCTGTTTCTGGCTCTGGAAATTGACGTTAACTGTGACAATGTCAAGTGTTTGAAATGGAACAACAGACGGCAAGTGTTGCCTCTCATTCTCTCTCTCTGGGACACAAATGACAGCTTCTATTTGTCTTGTTCTTTTGGGTAATAAATCATACCTATAGAAACTTCAGTCAAATTAGCAACTCAATATTCACCAAATGTTAATGAAGTAATGGGAACAGAGTTACAGATTTTTTGAGTTACAGATTTTTATGATGCTGTGATTGGTCTTTACTTGAAAATAACTGCCATTGACCAATTACATTTGAAAAAGGGAAAATGGTCTGAACTAAAGCACAGTCAAAACATTTAGAAAAGATTAAAGGATTATCTTATTAAAAGGAACTTCATAGTGCTTCACTGGGATGATGAGTTTGAAAGCCCCAGAAATTAGCTTAATATGGGATCTCTAATATGTAGGATGATCATTTATAACATCATTAGCAAGATATACTGAGATATTATGATAAAGACACTTGTTTTCAGTCAGCTCTGTTGTTAGTGCTTTCTTGTAAGATTGTGCCTCGGTAGATTGCTGATAAAAATGATGATGTACACAGTAAAGAAGTAAGTAGTTTCTTAGAACAAAGTGAATTTTCTCGCCTCAGCATCTGAAGAACAGCTCTCTGTTTCAAAATGTTGTGAGGTTTCAATACAATGGATGTTCAAAGCACTATATAGGCGGCTGTGAAATAAAGATTCTGCTTCATAAAGCTTAATCTAAACATTAATGTTTATTATCTGCACTGTACGTGAGATTCTGGCTTGTTTTCGACCTACGCATTGTAAAATAAAGGGTTTGGAAATCATTTGTTTCAACAGTAAGGAAACGGTTCACAATGAGTAAGAGGCAAATCTTGTAGATCATGACATCAGGATAAGTTAAAGATCGTGTCCTCTGTTTTATTCATTGAAGTCTTTTTAAACATGCATTTTTATCTGACAACAGTAACCTTCCAATTTCCACTTCACCTCTCTGTCATCGTCAAACCTTGACCTCCAGAGACCATTACAGTCCAACACCTGAGTTCATAAACGACCAGCTGTAAACCTCGACCCCGAGATCGTCTTCATTGCACACTTGTGCTGCATTCGGATCAATCGAGGGGAAGATGGATGGTAATTATTTCCAGGTAGATTATCAGCTCCAAGCCCTGGGATATCTATGGCTATACCAGCATGATAGTTTAACAGGAAGAACTGGAATACAATTTCTCTAATAAAGTAAGTAAGCTTTATTTGTACAGTGCCTTTCATAGACGAAGGGATCTGTTAGCAATTATTTTGGAGGTGTTCCTGATAACTACTTGGATCCACTAATTTTCACCCAACATTTACCCTTGTTTAATGTGTGTGTTGTGTTTTGTTACTTGCTGTTGTAGTTATTAGTTATTCTAAGTAAGGAAAACAAGTACTTACATTAAGTTCACCACATGTTGAATTGGTCTCATTCATGAAACGTGAGTTAATTGATGCGCAGATTTGGACATTAAGATATGCACTAAAAACGTACTCATTGGTCACACTGAAAACTTGTATATCATTATGAATACCAATCGATGGTTTAAGTAAGAGCAGATCATGGTGATGGATAGCTAGGATAAATATCCAGAAATGAAATGGAAATGATCTTACAAAAGGAGGAATAGATGTCCTGTCTAACTGTGAGACATTAAAAACAGAGGGGCGAGGTTGGAAGTTCGACCAGCGTGATCACCTTAAGCATGTATCGGACAAAGACTCGGAGCAAATATGCAACATCAAGCTCACTTTACTGCAGTCCTTTAATCTTGCCTCTGTCGAACCTACTGTAGAACCATATCCCATAACCATCAATTTTACTAAACTTGTTTTATTTTTATTTTTTTGATAAGTTCATGAAGTTTGCTTATCAAAGGCATCTGCTTATTGTTTACATAGAATAACGTTATAATACATTACAATGTACAACATTATTTGGATCTTATAATCCATGCTTTTGTGTCTTCTCGTTTGGACTATTGCAACAGTTGAGAAGGAGCTGTCGCGCCTGCAGTTGATACAGAGCTCTGAAGCGAGAATTCTGACCTGCTCTAGTAGAAGAACTCACATTTCCCCTGATCCTTAAAACTCTGCATTGGCTGCCAGTTTCTTTCAGGATCCATTTTATAATCCTGGTTCTTATTTTCTATTCATGGTCAGGCTCCTCCTTACATCAGTGATCCAGCCTTACACACCAGGTCGGGGTCTGTGGATCAGAATCTGCTGATGGTTCCGTGCACACACTACCGGATGAAAGGAGATAAATCCTTCCAGGCTGTTTCTTCTAAGCTTTGGACCGATTCCATTTTCCGGTCTTGCGTTTGAGGGAGTCTAGTGACTCCTTCAATGAGCAACTTAAGACCTTTTAATTTGTGCAGACTTTCTCTTAAATATCTTGGGGCTACTTTTTTTGTCACTGTGTTGACTTGACAGTTTAAAGCTTTCAAATTTGTATGTATTTTTAACTCTGTGTAATTCTGTTGTATAGGCACTTTGTGACCATGGTCTGCGAAAAGCACTTATGAAATAGTACTTACTTACTTACTATTTTCAAACAGCGACAAGCTTGATTTACACATTTTACACTAACTCTACATGGTTCAGAGCAGGTGTAGATTTGGTTAGTTGACAAGAAAAGATCAGAAATATTTAATGAATGGCAAAATCCCATACATTCTCCAGTTATTACATTTGTTCTGTTCACCTTTCAATGAGACCCATTGTTTTTTATTTCGTTTTATCCAAAACTAAAATAGAAAATTCAAAGCCAGTAAATAAAAACAAGTATTCTTGCTTCAATTGACATAAATGTTAAAGTCCATTTTCTCTTTGTAAACCCAAATAGAAAACACTTAAGACCCTCCAGCTGAGCCAGAGTTCTTGGTTTCCATGGCAGCCGTGTTTCTTTGATTTCCAGCTGCAAAACAAATTCTAATGATGTAACTAATTCTGCAGCAGGAGCTCAAAGATCATTAGAACACCGAGGTGCGAAAGCCAACTCGGCTCTGGTATTTCAGTGAAAGGTCAGCACGCGAACATTGTGTTTTCTCACAGGAGGGAGATGAAATGTGAACAAAGTAGTTGGATGTGAATCACAGAATGGATTTTTTCAGATCAATATGGCTGGAATCTGCACGCCGCTGCCGAATGTGCGAGAGAGAAGTTGCAGAAAGATAGACTGTGAAACTGAGACGTTGACGAAGTTAATTAAACGCAGTTGTGGTGGTGTGGTTACTGGTCACAGTTGTGTTAATAACACTCATAGTTTCTCTACTCATGGACACTTTAGTGTATTTTTATTTCTTTTAACATGACCTGCCAAATGCATTCTCGACCTGACACACTCAGAAAAAAGGCTTGTTGTTCGGCCACTGTAACTGAACTGAAAAGCACATTGAAGCATCTTTGTATGTTGTCAACGGGGGGCATTAAAGTACTTAAAGCAGAATCAACTCACAATAACAATTAATTAAAGAATAAAACTTACTTGGGAAACCCAGTCACAACAAAGGAAAATGCTTGTAAAAAAAACTCTCCACCATGTTAAGAAGATTTTCTATGTTCTAAAAGATCACTTGCATAAGTCACTCCTAGACTCTGTAGAGAAACATGAAAATAAAAGTAGCAAAACAAATCAAATAATGTTGATTTGCTTGAGGTAGGTGCAACCATGTGACCTTTCTTCAGTCATATATTTCTTGGTCTTCATTCTGTTGAAACGCTGAAAAAACAGCATGCTTCTGGATTTTGTTTGCAAGGAAAAGTAACTTCCAAACACAAAAGGACAAACATGGCAGCGGGGCTTGTTAAGGTCATTGTGAGCACATTACTCTATGGTGACATTAACATTTCGCTCGAAGCCAAACCACACATTAGAGCAGAGTCACTTGTTTGCTGAACAGTCGCCATCTTTTTTTTATTTTTTAAAGCTTAAATATAAGTTGTGTTTTGAGGCTCAAAGTAGGAATAGATAACTATGTCCGCCAGAGCGCTGTTGTGAAGCCATGCTGAGCAATTTATTGAGGTGCTGATGACGCTTTAGGGTGCATCAGATGGTGGCGCTCTTTGTTTAAAAAAAAATTTCTAAATGAAATCATAGATCTTGTGGCCTCTTAAAAATAACCTCTTCAAAGCATTTTTTCTGGAATGCTGATAGCTTAAAAAGGAAGTGATGTGAACCTTTTTTGTCTTACTAAGTGGTAGACCGGTAGCACATCTCACCTTAAAAGCTATACCGTGCTAGAATTGATTAGTTTTTTCTAAAAGCCCCTCAGAAAGACTTTCACAAGCAAATTGGTCCTATTAAACTGTTCCTTGTAAAACGGCAACGCTATTCTCTTAATTAAATTCTGAGAAACTGCTCGAGCCTTTCTAGTTACTGGTCAGCAGTAAAGGACAAAGTTATTGGTGAGCAGTTTGTAAAACGATATAACAGCCGACTTTTAAGACCGATCGTCAGAACAACATCCTGAGGCACGAGAGCCTTGGGGCAACAGGTCAGGGTAACAAAGCCAGGGAAGGGTGACATTGACCCAAGCAGTTTCTATTTTGGGAGGATGCTTTATTTTGCTGTCAGAATAAATATCTACGGACAAATAAATTGAGTATTTATTAAGTAATTTGACTAATGGTTCATAAACCTCAGGAACATGTTAGACTTTATATTTTTATTCAAGGGAAATTTAAGAGAGTGTTCGTCCAAGTCAAACAGGGTAAGCACACTGGATTAGTTGTTAGCGGCTGAGGATTTTGACTTCAGGAAGTGGGCGGATAATAACGGGAAGCCTGAAAGAATGATTGTGAAGGGAGGTGAAGAGGTGTTTGCTTGGTGAGTCAGCGGGAGGAAAGAGAGCGACATTGTGCAAGAAGGGTGTCTTGATGAGGTGCGAAAATGAACCCAAAAGACATAACTTCCCTGAAGAAGGTGGAAGTGGAAGAGAAATGGAAAGAAAAGGTTGTAAAATGATTTGGTAATAGTGTGTTTGGACAATAAAAATCCTCATCCTAGTCATCATCAGAAATATGTTTTCCTCTATTGTTTCAAAGATACTGTTTTCACGAGATTCATATGATGAGATGAGTCATAAACTCAATAAGGATTTTGCACTAACCTGATTCCTGGAGTCTTAATGTTCCGGTTCACCGAGCAACCTTATAGACCGCAAAGTCGTAGCCTTGGAATTGAAAATAAGAGTTCTGCTGCGGGGTAAATGTGGGCCTCGTTTTAAAGTTGTCTTTGTAGAGCCAGGAGATGAACTGGACGGAGAACACGTCTGATTTTTTTTGTTCTCTTAATATTATTTTAGAATGCAAGAACAAGGTGGAATCTATCACTTCTGTAAAAGTGACTCCGTGGATTTGAATCATAACTATTCAAGGCTACCAAACGTCGCAAACTGCTGTCGGTGGAAACCATAAAAGGTGGTTTGAAATTATTTTCTTGGTGGCTGTATGCGCTGTCTCTGCTGTCCACCAGAGTGCAAAGAACAACCAACAACTCTCAACTGACACGAGAATGAAGATTTTTGAAGGTATGAATTGAGATTGCAACCGGAATTGCACAGGTTTCCCAAGGGTATGTTTTTCTGTTAGGATTGTTATTTCTCCTTGTTTTTCTTTATCAGGTTTTAATAGAAGCGCTTTCATTGTTGAGGGAATTCTAGTTGTGCATGTGAAATCTGTATCATTGGTATGCATAGATTTTTTAATAACGGCCAGAAGTTTCTATAGAATTGACTTGGAACCCATCTGGACCTGGAGATTTATTGATTGGCATCTTATTAAGAGCAATAAAAATGTCCTTTGGTGATATAGGTATTTTTTTTTGGTTGTGAAAATTCAATCTGCTTAAAATAGAACTCCAAACTTTTTTTTATAATATCAAAGTCTTTATCTATGATCTTTTTGAGTTGGTAACAAAGCACATACAGCATACTTTTAAAAAACACAACATTATAAATAAATATGTTCAGTTTTCCAAAAGATCCTTCCCAACTTCCACACCCAGAGAATCAGGCTGCTGCTGTCCATAACATTTATTTGAGATGTGTCCTGTGGCACACCAACTACAGTCTTTGGTGCTGCCCTTCGGATAATTATTTAGGGGGCATCTGCCTGTCCTGTGCTCACCAGTTGGGTCTTGAGATTTTGCGGCAAGAAAGATTTGACAGGTTTTGAACCATGGTCTATGATACGTTCCCCACTGGCAAATATGGTAATTGCAGGGAGATGGCCTGCCCACTGTTCAGGGACAGGGCTGCCCTTTCAAACTGGGGCCCCTCAAGTGACAATGTCTACAAAATGCATGGCGGACAAGATTGGAAGGACCTTAGGGCGTCCATTTTGGGTGTACGAGTGCTGGCCACCTCGCAGGTTCCAAGGTCCCATACTTTGAAGTTAAAAAACAAAACATTTAGGGTGTCCCAAAATCTTCCTCTCACACTTTCCAAATTGAAGGTTGAGAAAGTGTTAATCATGAGTATGACACAAAAAGGACACAGGAGAACACGCACCATTTTTCCAGAAATACTGTCTGAGAAGGAATCCACTCTTTCCCTCTTGTCTGATTCTAGTGGAGTATCAGATGAATCACATAAAGGGACCTGGGCAATGGTTGCATTCAACACATGTATTGCACTTTCTGCCATCGGGACATTCCTCAAAACGATGCTCAATTTTTCGGCCCTTCCGGTAAACCTCTTTCTAACATCTCTGACGGAACTAAGTAGGGGATATAGCCCCTGTTTTCATTCAGGACTGTGGAAGATGGGGGATGTTTCAAGCTCTGAAAACCCCTTGGGGATCCAGCCTTTGAGCAATTACAGATGCCATCAACATGTTTCACTTTGAACGGTGCAATATCTTCCCAGCCACATACAGATATCATCCCCACTCATGGTCTTGTTGAAGATTCTGACAATTACTGTTTTATTGAATTGTCAGATAGCTTGAAGATGAAGCTAACTGGGAGCTAGCGACATGTACGCATGAGTAAAATTACTTCAGCAATGCAGAAAACCTGAAACTAATATCAGAAACCTTCCCATAAGGCAGGGTAAAGATTCACTCCAGGTATTTAGGTGAATGTTTTCATTTTTTGTACTACTTTACTGAAGTGCAAGTTTGAACAGTACCCTCTTATGCCTCTGCATGCTGGGGGCCAACATGGTGGTGAAAACACAAGGGTTTTACAAGTTTGCGGAAAACTCCCCCAATTTGCTTAAAATGGAGTGAAAGAATGTCTTTCACTGTGACGATTCTCCTGTAATTTTGATAGAAAATCAAAACGAACTCCCTGATGGACAAAAAAGCCATATTAAACTACTGCAATGATCGTGGAGCCGACCGCAGTCTAAACCAAAAGGCCCAGAAGCGGCATATGTATGATTTTACATTTTCGAATTAGGTTGTATGGAGATTCAAAGACTAACCAGGTCACGGGCTGTGACTGTACATTCACAAATATGTTCTGGTTGTAGCTGTTGGGTGGCAGCTCCAACTGGTGACAGATCATTTTTAGATCTCAGCACAAAAGTCCCCAAGGCCTGGCTGGGTTTGTGGTGAGAGAAAAAGTGTGAGAGTGGGTGAGATATCGAGCTGTGCTCCCTGTGACTGGTCTGCTGACGGTCGCCATGTTTGAGCAACCGAAATCTTTCTTTTACTTCATGTGTCACTCATGTGATCTGACTCCGGGTGAACTTTTAAACCTCACAACTTCTAAAAGAAAAACCCCACAAATGTGACATCCATCAAACACATTATCTAATATCCTGTCGCTCCTTCACACCTTGTGAGACGGAAGTCAGATAATTCATGCAGATCTTTTATTATTAATACATCATGGAATCTTTTATTCAGATGATAAAAGCAGTGTTGCGAAGTTATCTTCACAACACTGTTCACAACACCTTCGCTTCAGTGGAAACCGGGTCATCTAATTGGGCCGGCTAAATATATTTAACAGGATTCACTTTGTCACTGGAAGGTGATCCTCGATGCCAAAGTCACATCGGGGACATTGAGACGTTAGACCTCCTCAGAGTTGTGAAACAAACAGGAAACACATTATTATTTAGGCCAGAAAAACACTTTGTCTCCGCGCAAACACGTTCCAATTAGCATGACCTCTTCAGCAGACGAGGGAAACATTCAACATTCATCAACACTGCTACACGTATTTGCATCAGCTGCTTCTCAGAAGTCTCCCGTTTCATTAAAAGTCAGTCAGATGTGACAGTGGCTAATGACTTTTCCTGGAGTGACTCTTAGTATCTCACGTTCCATTAATTGAACATTTTCAAACCATCTGTTTTGTCAGGAAAGTGAAATGTTGAAAGATTGATTTGTTGTGTAGATAAAGTTATGAAAGGGCAACTAATGTGAAACTTCAACTCTCCTGACTCACTCGCATGTTTCAAATGTTGAAGTCTTCCTCTCCAAGATGCAGTAAGTCTCTCATCATGACCATATTTCGAAGTTCTAACTTTATAAAGTTATCCCATATCTGAAATATCGACGAACAAAAGGTTACGAGAGTGGAGTCGGTAATTATGCCCCCTATGTTTATACAACGATTCCCTTAGAGGTGGAGACTTCCGGGATTGATAGTCTGCGTTACAACCCCTGATGCTCAACCAATCACAGAAGAGTGGTCGTGGTTATAGTAAACGAGACTTAATCTCCAGAAAAACTCAAGCGTTTTCAGTTAAACACATTTTTTAATGTAAATATTTCAATTGAATATATTGTTTATATAACTGTTGAAGTTGCTGCTAAAGCAATTGTTACCGGACCTTCTTGTTACCTCCAGCCAATGCTACACTAGTTGTGTGCTAAATGGTAGGTCATCTGGTGTCACACTTATTGTCAAAATCATGGACTACACAAATTATCTTCTGTGTTGGAAAGTTTATCGATCCTCTGTTGAGGTTTAGAATCTTTTTAGTGAGAAAAAAAACCTGACTAGGGATCCGGGGTCAAGATATCAACATTTTTGGAAGTGTCATTTTTACTTTGGGGGTCTTAGGTTTGACAATTTGAAGACAATTCGATTTTTTTTCATTATTTGATTCATTTTTTATTATTCAGGGTCTTTTTAAACGATCCTAATCATTCTCTTTTTCTTTTTTTCTTTTTTAAGGAATTAAATTGCTGTTCGAGAATCAGAAACACAAATTATTTTGGTTAAAATCTAAATGATTGTTCATACTATTTGTAAAATGTCTTCAATCTGTAGCTGGATTGCTGACGTGCCGAACCAGTTGTAAGCATGTCGCGTGTTTAGCGTCGACAGACAATCCAACTTTGAGCTTTCATCCTCTGAGCAAACACTCTTCCTCTAGCTCTGAGCTGCAGATTTTCTGGCAAATAAAATCCCTCAGATATTCACTGCCTGGAAGTTCACGGTCTCCTGGAGACGGATTTCCATATTTGTTAATAAAGTAACATGTTGTCAGAGGGCTGGCACCGGTTTAAGCTGCGGCACAGTCTCGCAGGGTGAGCTCTGAGAGTTTTAATCCAAACTCAGCGCAGCTGAAAAGCGTGAGAGTGTCAGCAGCGAAAGCTCCGGAAGCTCGACAATAGAACAGCGTCACAGGAGCAAGGACGACGGCTGTGTTTGCTCCGGGGGGCGAATGTAGAAGAAGAGCGACTGTTTGTTCTGTTCCTTGATCTTATTGTACTTTCTGTGCTTTGAACCACATTTTAAGAGGCCCAGAGATGGAACAGGAAAGGGAGTCGGATAACATTAGATATGGACAAAATGTATAAACCTGGGTGTTTATTTGACATTTATTGGAGGGTTTTTGTAGATTTATAGAGAATTTTAGTTGGTTATATTTGGCTTTTTAAAGTCAAAAGTAGCTCAGTGTCTTTGCTATTCAAGCTGAAATAGGAAGTTCATTCTAATATGGCAGATCTTCAAAATTCTCAAAAGAAAACACACTTTCTATTGCCTTTAGAACCTTTTACTGATTTCACACCAAGCTTTTTAGAAATCGCCTCAGTGTTCAAAGGCTCAGTTTTCGAAATAAGATTCTGTTTGTGTATCTTTATTTACGGTGGCCCTGAAGTACAAATAGTTTTAGATTTGTTTAGTGAAACCACAGGATAACAAATCAAAATTAATTGAAATTCAAGTTAAATAGTTAATGACAAACAATCAAAGGAAATAAATACATGTTGTAGTTGATACTGTGACTGATAACGATATCAGTGTTAAGGTGAGATAAATAACTGATTTTTAACAACGATTATACAAACACAGTAAAACTGATTTTTGAAGAAAACGGATTGAACGGGAAATATTTACTCAAATCAACTCAGCTTTATAAAGCACTTTAAAAAAAACAGCAGTTGGCACAAAGTGCTGTACAAGAACATCAAATATTGCATAAAAACAGATTTAAAAACACCAAGATAATCAAATAAAACAAGTGAAAGGCACTAAAAACTGCGAGTCTAATTTCGAGTAATAAGCCAGTGAATAAAAGTGGGTTTTAAGACGAGTTTTAAATAATTTAGGATGGATTGTGGCTTGAAGAATGACAATCAAGTCAAACTCATACTTCCTGTTGAATAAAGATGAGTTTAATATCCATTTTGTTCAGCCTGATTTCGTTTAACACCCCTGAATATAATAAACAACAATAACAAAAAAGATTTGCAAAAAAGATCTGTTAAACACACAACATAAATCTGTATATTTAAGTCCATCCAGGTAGTAATTTGGACATTCATTTATGAAATCATAATAGTGGCTGCAGGTTAAGCAGGAGTAACAAGAAGTGGTTTGTTGACATAAACACTAATGATATTTGAGAACGCTTCTGTCAGCAGAGCATCTGGGTGATATCATGAAAGAGGAATTCCTCATTAGATTAATTACACTGGAGGACACAGATGGCCTCGTCAATAAACCTGATTAACTTACATGCGATCAATACACATCTGCGGGCAACATGCCAATCTGCTGACCGCAGGCCGATGTTTGAGGAACGACCTGCAACCTAAGGATTACCCACGTCAACCCTCCAACGTTCACCTACGCCGATCACATCGTGTGCTCGTCTGGTCCGTGATGAACGAGCGGCGGAAGAGCGTCTTTACCTCGCCATCAATCATTCCACCCATTCCTGCACCCTCGGCGAGATGAAGGTGTCATAGAAGTGACGCATGGATCAGGAATGTTTTTGCAACAATCGGCAAACATGCAGTCACCTGTATAAAGCAAACAAGCTCATTTGACTTTGTGCTTTTTTTTTTTTTTTTGAAGAGTCAATTTTTCAAGGTTTTCTTAAGAATGATTAGTGACAACATTGAAATCCTTGGGTTGGATCCAGACTTTAAGAGGTTAAAATTGCTATTTATTTGTAGTTTGTCCATTTCAAACGTATTCCTGTTTTATAACTATATTTTAAGATTAAGTCATGAGAAAAATTGTATTTTTTCAGATTTTGTTTATTTTTACTTCTTAATGTTTTCTATTGAACACGTTTTCTAAGTTTTTAGTTTTTATATTTTTCATATTCATCTTTCATTTTTAACTGTAACTGTAGATATTGTTATATTTTACTTTAAATAAAATCAATATAATGTCCATTAAAAATACAGAAGAAGAATTAGGAGGTTAATTTTGAAATTAAATTTTCTGGCTTTTCCACTTAAAAGTTAATTTTCTAATAGATAATTTTAATTCAACCATTTAGTTGTATTTATTTATTTTATTTTGTTTGATTACGGTACTCTTTTTCAAAGATTGTTTTTTTTCCATCATGTGCTTTTTGACAAAATTGTTAATACAATGAATACCTTCAGGTGTGTTCTAGTAATAATGTTACATACATTTTTTTTTTTAATAAATTATAAATATTATTATAAATTATTTGGAAAAATATATATATATTCATACTTTATTATATATATAATTGTGTTTATTTCTGTTGCAAGCATGGCCTTTCATAATATATACATATATCATTGTCTGCGTAAGTGTGACGAGTAAAATGAATTAAAGATGCAAAAGTTAATATTTAACATTTCAGTTGCATTTGAGTAGCAAAAAAAAAGGTTATTGCTAAATACTTCTTGTTTCTCTAAATGAAAATCTTCTCACTGTTGAACCTTCTCTTCATCCCGGTTTTCTCTGAAGCTTCCTGGATGATGCACGAGAATCTCTCTCTTGCAAATAAGCCTCCAATTAGGAAACATAATAAAATCTCCCCAGAATAATTTAAGACTCTCCTGAGGTTTCCTCAAAATGTAAACATACTTTTAATTACTACCGACTCATGGGTTGTTTTTTTTCTCAGTGAACTATTTAGAGACGCTTTTCAATTAATACGGATCCTTGAAGTCCCCGAAGTATCATTAAGCAGTTTGTTGAATCCATTCAGAGCCAAGTCCACATTTTTCTAACACATGATTTGAGCTGGTGTTGAAACCTGCAGGATATAATTGAATGATAGATTAAAAAACTCAATGAAATGTTGTGCAATTTATGAAGTTAGGAAAGTGATATTTACATTCCCGAAACATTTCTCTCGGGGAACATTCAGTACATTATCCAGATGTTGGAGAACATCTCCGTCAGCTCTTGTGGATTTCAGCTCATAAAAGTTTCATGAAGTGACGACTGTTCAGTGGATGTTAACGTCCGCTACAATCACTCCCTCGGCAGAGATTATGGAGAGTCATCCATTAATCAGCGGCGAGTGAAAGCCAAGAGTCCCTCGCTGGTCCGACCAGAAAGAATGAATGTGAAGATAAAAAAAGGTGTCACGAAAACAACCGACAAGACTTTTTTTCATGCGACCTGACTCATTGATTTTTTCTTCTTCTCCAGTCTGTTCGCAGTTCTCCAGAGGAGTGTACGCTATTTTCGGATTCTATGACAAGAAGTCGGTGAACACAATCACGTCTTTCTGCGGGACGCTCCACGTCTCCTTCATAACGCCGAGCTTCCCCCTGGATGGGAACCAGCAGTTCATCATCCAGATGAGACCCGACATCAAGGGGCCGCTGCTGAGCCTCATCGAGTACTACAAGTGGGACAAGTTTGCGTATCTCTACGACAGCGACAGAGGTAGGAACCCCAGGAACCCTTTGTTTATCAATCTCTCTTCTCCGATTGGTTGATCACGTGTTTGAAATGGCAGCAATAGAGCAACAGATTACTTTCCTAGAGAGATTTGAAAAAAAAATACAATATTGCTCTCATCAATCTATAAACAATTCAAAATATAAATATTTGATACATTAAATGCAACTTCTTCTATTCTTTAGAGAGTAAATATTTAAATAAGTGATTTCAATCAATATTGTTCATTAAATCTGGATTCACGAATGACAAAAACAAGTGAGAAATGAAAGAAAAGAAACATTGTTAATAAGGAAAAACCTTCAAAAGTTTTTATTTATATATATATATATATATATATATATATATATATATATATATATATAGTTAGACATATTTATAATTCCTAAAAATACATTTAAAGAGATGAAGATTACAAGAAAATATTATTGATTAATTGTATATCACTTAAAATATATATACATTATATTATATAGTACAAATAATTATAAGATGCATATTTTATAATAAAGAAGAAATTCATGAAATGTTGAAAAGTAACTTATGTAATAAAAATATCAAAATATATTAAAATAACAAAGGCAACAGCCTTTGATTTTGTAATCTTTTTTGTAATTTTTTATTTGTTTTTTTGTCTTATTATTATAATAATTAAAATATTTATATCATCGACTAACATTATTGTTGATATGTTCAGTGTATTTTCAATCGTGTTACCTCCTGAGACAACACATGTTCCCCTACATGTTTATCTTATCTTATCTCTTATATGAACTACTTATATATAAGATTATATATAATATATTATATGTAATGAAAGGAAAATGGTTAATGGAAGTTCAATAAGTTTAAACATTTGACACAAATATAATTGTTCAAAGTTATACATTAATTTATTTATTAATTTGTCTTTTGGCTGATTTTCTTTCTTTTGCAATCCTCGACTTCTCAACAGTTCAGTGAAGCAACAGGTTCCAGCTCTTTGTTTGCTCATCATTTTTGTAAGCTGATTTGACCGTGAGCTCAGAGGCAACTGTTTAGAAAAGCAGCCGCAAGATCGTCGCTGGAACTGTCACTTAGGTTGGCGAGAACCGGATCGTTCATATCGTTGTATTTGGCTCACTCGAGGTTTCGCAGCACAAGCTTGTCGCGCGTTTTGAAGTCTAATTTATGTAAAGAAAGAGAAGGAAGGGAGGTAGGGAGGTGGTCCTGCAGCTTCTCACCTCCTCGCTTGTCTTTAATATGTTTCACACACACACGTGTGTGTCATCATCTGTGTTCAAACAGTCTTCATGTGGAGGCTGAGCCTGAGCGACAGTCTCACAGCCGGCAGTGGTTACCATAGCAACCGATTCCTCTGATCATGTCTTTTCATTATTTAAACACAGAGAAAAAAACGCCACATGTCAAATGAAGGCGCCAGAGGAAGACTTTCTGGTTTCAATTCAGGCGACGATTGTCAGACTTTTCATTTGTTGTCATTGATGACTGGAAGACTTTTGAGGTTTTTGTATTGTCGCTGTAGAACTCAACCCTTCATCTACAAAGACTGTCATAGAGGATGAAAATCATGCGAGGATGGTGACGATGATGTTTGAAGACAGAGACAACAGTGAGGTGTAGTGAAAGAGGGATTAAAGGTGAAAGTAAAAAAGACATCAGCATCCTGCCTGAAGTGATGGACAGACAGACAGACAAGGACAAGAGAGACGTCTGTGTGGACCATGAGGTTTACCGATGATATAGTGATTTGATACTGAAATAGAAAGAAGAGTCAAGTCCAGTGTTTGGTTCATTCATAAAAAAGATGATGGGAGTGAAGAAGAGAGTGCAGACAGGGTACAGTTTGACAGTTATATTTTATAGATAGATAAATGACAAATCTAAGTATAAAGGACATAGATCAAAGAAAAATAACACAAAGAAAAGGATACAAAGATTAACATGGAATAGAATCAGCTTTTTACTCCACTCCTGCCCCCAAACTCAGAATTATATAAACTAATAGCACAATGAATGAATGAGTCCCTGAGTCTATTAATGTTGTATCTGGGGTGGAGCATTTGCTCCATTTGCTCCTCTGCTCACTAAAGACAGTGTTGAGAGGATGACTGTATAAGACAGTAGGCTGTCACTAATGAATGAAAAAACAAGCCTGGATATGGAAGTAAATGTGTGGCCATCAGACTTTGAATATGAATTTCTTTTACAGCATCAAAATCAGATTATCTGTCTGGAACATAATTACTTACATTATTTTAGTTTTACTCTTGACTTCATCAGGGCCACATGAATTCACCCAAGAGGCCATACTTGGCCACTTCCCTGCGCTTTTGGAGAGTCGAAGATACTGAGGTGGTATCAGAGGAACACGATGGTGGACAACCAAACATTTTGGAGATGATTAACAAGTCCACTGGATGAGGCAGGAAGAAGATACATTTTAAACACTGGCTCCTAGAGGAGTCCCATTTTCTTCTCCTATGAGGAACATTCTGATCGTTTCCCAGCTCCTTATTGAAAACACCATTGATCCTGAATGTGTGTCTTTTTGTGGATGCATAAAAAGAAAGATTGCAGACTTATTTCTGGCTCAGCTTTATTGCTCTGTGGCTGCGTCAATACTCGGCCTTTTGTGACGGGTTGGAAATAGAACAGAATCTCTGTAGCGGAGGTTTCCTGCCCGATGACAACACAAAAGGCGAGATTGTTTTCTGAGGGTCGCAGTCACAGACTCACAATTAGCCCCTATTGTGTCACAGCCCCGTCAGTTAACACTGCTGAAGCAAGTGTGAGTTTTTCACCTCTTTGATTCTTTTCATCATTCTCCTCCTGGAAAGCATGGATATACCCAGTTTCTCCCTTAAAATAGAATTATGATTGTTAATATAAATGTCATTTTAATTACTAACCTAACTAGTTGTTTTACTTTTATTACAGGTAAAAATAAAGTTTTTATGAATTATAATATTTAATAGATAAAAGCATCCTAAAATACTTTTTTTTTTTTAATGTAGAAAATCAAAAAGTCTTTTACTTAAAGTAAAAACAATGATTTAAATGATTGCATTAAAATAAGAAAATATGTCAAATAAACATACTATATATACTAATAACGTGGATCCAATAATTTTTTAAACAAATGTATTCATTTAAAATATTGAATTTAAAAAAATGTATTTTTTAAAAGAATTGCAAAAACCTAGAAACAAAATTATAATTATTGGAAAATAAAATGCACGTAAAATAGATAAATTGTCTTCTTCTTTTTATTAAAGAACAGAAATAGAACAATTGTTTTTCTTTGGAAATTTTGATATGAATATGAATGAAAAAAAAAGTGTAAATAAACAGCAAAATAAGACACAACATTACATACAATTGTCACAACTTGTTAGGTGAAAGCATTTTAGTAAAAATAAATATTTGTTTTTATTCATCACTTGTGGAGGAAAAAGTCATATTCTTCTCTGACTCCGACGCCTCCTCAGTTCGTCTCTTCTTCTCGACCAAAACAAGCATCTTTCAACGACTCCACCTTCACTTGTGACCCCAAGTCCCAACAGTACGTTGCTGACAGTCCCGTCATGCATATTTCACCGTAGCACGCTTTTTAATTAGGTCAGTGTGATCCTCTCATTCCCATGGCAACCAAACGTGTGGAGAGATATGGGGGGGGGGGGGGGTTGTTGGTTGGCAACTGATGCAAAGATGAGTGGGCGGCTGACCGGAGACAGATTTGCTGGTGGTTATGATGTGTTTCAACTTGTGAGTAATGAATAAACACCATCGATGCTGCCCTGAGGTGAGCGTTTACGTGGGAGGGAGACACTTCCTGACGTCTGGTCTGTGTTGGAGGAAAGTATTACCTCTGTAAGCCTCCACACAGGTTTGCATAGCAGTGGATTATCAAGATCCACTCCGTGAAAAGAGAAACCATCCAGCTGCTGCAGCGTATCAAACACAGGATCGAGGGACGGTTAACACCTGGAGAGTAGGGATGGACTTCATTCTCTTCATCCTCCTTTGTTTAATTCATCCCTCTCAGTCTTTTACGGAGTAAATTCAATCTCAGCATTTAAATATTTTAAGCACAAAGTTTAAACCCCCAATGATTCAAATGAAGTAAATACCGAATGTGAACTGGCTAAACTAATGAAGGAGCATCACAGCCTTTAGGTGGTTTCCCTAATCCAGTGTCTGCGATTCTCCATTTGTAGGTATTGAATTACTCCCAGCGTTATTCATGAGACACTTTCTTGACTCATTTGAATAATTTAGCATTAGATTACACATAATTCATTTGAAGTCATTAGATTCATAAGTTGCAGGTTAGATCAAGTTAGATCTTCCTCGGTCTGTGACTTTGTCTGAGCAGCTGTGAGTAAAACCAAATGGACTTCTCGTTCACAAAACTTTCACGGCTTCCCGGGCTCTAATCTGTTTCTTGTACCTTTGCGTGTTCGACATGATGTACAAGCTCAGGATTCAGGCTGAGATATCTCTGCAGTGGCGGTGAGTTACCGCCGGCTGCAGGGCAGAGATGTTACCCGAGCCCTTATTTGGCTTTAAATCGTCCTGGATTTAAAGGTCAGCAGCGAATGAGCCGACACGGGACAGATTTATGTTTCTCATAGCTTTAATTTAAGATTGATGTGAATTGAATGTAAAACTTGTGCTTCCTATGAGTTCTTTTTATTTTGCAATGTATCTCTTATACAAAGAAGTACTTGCTGTTTTGTCTCCTTATTTAAATTATGTACAATCATACGTATCCATTGGTTCCAAAGCAAGGCAACTCGACTGGGAAGAGTTTTTGGAAAACATTTTACCTACTGCCCAAGAGGCAAAAGAGAAGATCCAGTTACAGCAACTTTGGAACTGGATCTTCTCTTTTGTTTGCCACAAGTGTCTACATTGGAGTTAGTCTAAGGGTTCCTCGCTGTACCATTGTTATTCAGTCTTATGAGGGTTTGGGGGTGGTCATTTGGAGTTTGAATGCCAGGGAGGTGTTGGTTGTGAGGTGTGCTGCCTTGGTTGTCTTCTGTATGGCGGGGTTGGTTGAAGCTCTTTTGAAGTATTTCAGGGCTCTTGGTTGGTCTGGATTGTCTCGATGCAGGTTTTTGTGTAGATGTAGTAGATGCGTCTGTGGGCCATTTCAAGTGTTTTGTATTGACTGTAGTAGTTTGAGTTTGTCCAAAGTCGCAGCAAGTATATATCTTGCAAGCTGCAGGTCAGAGAACAAGGGGATGAGTTGGGATTAATGTGTGAGTCGTAGTACCCCTTCAGGGTTCTAGGCCTGGTGAGAGACATTATCACATAGACATGGTCGTTGTCTCTTACTTTCCACTGAGGTGTGGTCACCACATGATTCCAGATGAAGATATTTGGGGAATGTCCTAGAAAGAGAGCTCAGCACTGCATTGTGAGTGAATGAGGTTATGGCCTGAAAACCACCTCTGTTTATGGAAGGGTTCTAAAGCCTGGTTAAGATGGGTTCTTTAATTGCAATTACAAATTTTGTTGTCCTTTAGGTGGAGCTGGATGGATGAGTCCTGACCCAAGGTGGCCCCCCTGATGTACTAGTAAATAAATGTCTCACTGGTCAGCATACATCACATTGCCATTTCTTCCTGGGTGTTTTTTGTTCTTAGACACGCCCTTTGGTCTTATTGTGAATCATATGTGCTGTTACTTGGGTTAGAGGCAGTCCAGAAGCTTATCTTGTTCTTCTGTTTAATCTGTCTTGGTTAGTTAAACCTGGTCAGCAATCTGAGTGACTCATGTCTAGACCTAACACACGACTGGGACTCACTGAAACATGTGACATTACAATGATTATATTATTGGAATGGAAGGAAAAACACAATGGAGCAGATAGGGATGTCATTTTCATACAATGTGATTTCGTTTTGCAGAATGTCTTGATATCCTTGCTCAGATAACACACATCCAACCATGTATTTTGGTCAACATATGTAGGTATCGTGAATAGAAAAGTCAACTACTACTTCCATAAAAATAGTCTGGCTTGTCAGACTATTGGTTTGATTAAGGCTGGGTAGCAAACTTCTGTTTTTTTGTGGAACCCACTGAAATGGTTCAGTAGTAAGTATTGAAAAAAGCTCTGTCTTTTGGTGCCAAGATTTGATACCCATGCAAGTTTTCTAAAGAAAAACTGAGAGGTGAAAAAGGCACTCGATTATTGTGTTATTTATTAGCATGTGTTCAAGTATTGGTAGTTGAAATATACTGAAGCAGAATTTAAAAATGTATATATATATATTTGTAATATGTGCAATTTCATTTTATTTTAGTTACAGATGATCATATGAAATCAAAAAACAGAAAGTATAATTTATGAAACGGTATTTAAGTAGGGTATCAGCATCAGTACTGGTACAGGAGCATTTCTATTTTTCTAGTTTTGAGGATAATTCCACGGTTGACTCCATTTGAAAAACACCTGGAGACGTTTCACCACCTTCAGCTAGCTAGAACGTGACCATAACCATGGCAATGAAGTGTAGTGTGGCAAGGTAAACAGAAAACGATAAACCTGAATGACAAAAAGAAAAATCCAATCACGTGACCCTGGCGTAAAACATGTATCCTTTAATTGTATCCACTTGTGTGTCCAATCATTTGCTTCTTTACCTTTTTCATTGTGTGTTTAACTATCAACGGAAATGAAAAACACATAGTTGTTTCCGAAATGGAGTCTGCGATAGATTTCTAAGATGTCCTTAACCAGAATAAGATGGAGAAATAAACAAACTTTTAGTTTATGAGTCCTTTGCAACAGAAGACAGAAGGACTCTCTACAGTCGCACAAAATCGGTTTCATAAAGAGAGTGTTTGAAGTTGCCTCTTTCAACCTTTTCAATCAGTTGCTTGGAAATGAAGTCAGCCAAATAAAACAAAAGCCCCTCTTAAAACTCGACGAGAGAAAGCTGTGCGATGACTCAAAGCAAACCAGCGAGCGAGAGTTGAAAGAAGAAATATTTTATTCCCTTTCTCTTGACTTCACAAATAACTGGATTTTAATCATCTCATTTACAAATTGATTAAGCAGTTCCAATCAGTCAGACCGTAACGACCCCGGCGTGATTATGACGCACGGTCCGTTCAGACAAAACTGCAAGCCTCCGTTTTCTGCCCGCACCGTCATAAAGCTCGGCGCATGAAATTGATTGCATCGGTAATTCACCAAGCTGTAGCCATGCAGAATGAAACAGTCGACCCTTTCATCAAAACCGCTATGCGGCCGCAGACTTCCGATCGATACCGGCAGAGATTCAGCTGTGAAATTAAAGAGGCTGATCGCAAGACCGCTTCAACTAGACAAAGTGGTCCATCCATGTATTTTACTCGCTGAACTCCGCGTTGATCAGTCGCTGCTAAATGAAATGGATCCACTGGGGCGCAGTCGACGTCTGTTGCTCATTGAATCATCTTCGAGGGTCGCACATAAATCCAAACCACAGAGAACCTAACAAGAATATTAATGGAAAAAGCAAACAATTACTGACACCGGCTGGGAGCAAGAGGTTCGGAGATCAAGGAGAGTGGGGATATATTTGCAGACCAGACCATGAAGGGTCTTATTTATTCATCATTCTTCAGCTTGTCGGGGGCAAAAGGCTGTTAATGGAAGCTTTTATTGGACAGGAGTTAGTTTGATGTGTGAGATCCAACTGCCTGAATACCAACCAGGTGATCACAAACCTTTAAACTTGTGTAGCAACATGCCCCTCACATTAAGGAAGATTTATCTTTCTTGTATTTTTATGGGGCAATTTTTAAAATGTAGGGTACTCTTTTTACTATTTTTTTTAATACCACCTTCAGATCCAAATGGTAGCATCAAGAGGCAACATTCGGTTTTAAAATAGCGAAGCTACTGTGGAATTGCAAACAACTACAGTTCATCCCGTTCAGTTCCCAATAAATTGCGTTACATGGAGGTGGTTGACTTGACTGGCAAGTGAGCAGATATTAGCAGCCGTAGCATCAACTAAATGGGCGGGGTGTCATGGAAGTATCATAATTTAGTATGTCCATACTTCGCCTCTTGACCGATGGTGTCCTTCTTAACCAGGATTTCCAAGATGACTGCGATCGCAAAATTGACATCTTAAGACATAACAGTAGTTCAGTAAGATACAGGTGATTTCACAGATACAACGTTAATATCTTATAGAGCGGGGTTACGCAACAAACCTTTTCTGAGGGCCAGATTTTCGGAAGGATGTTCAGCCTGTGGGCCATTCAATTCCTGAGATGAAAAATAGATACACAACATTTTCAAACGTTTAGCATTTATGTGTTGAAATAGCAACAGCTAAGTGTCTCCTATTGTTATACTGACAGGTCTCGAGGCAGGAAAGCGGAATGATGAATAAACTAGTTTATTAACAAAAAGAGCAGGCAAAAGGCACACAACATTGGCATGAACTAAATAACTCGACTAGAGCAAAGGCACATATCACAGAAGTTTGACGTCACGACAGAGACTGACAAAAGAGGGGTTTGAAAGGTGAGACGAAGACACAGGTGACACCAATCAGGTCAATCCACTCAGGAGCACAAGAGGAAGTGAAACAAGACAGGGATCAGGACTTCACAATAAGACCAGGAAGTGAGACCAAAGGTTACATAAATGACAGAACTTGACATATGCCTTGTTGATGGGACAGACATCTTAACACAAAAGGCAAAGGACAAATCCTCACCAACTCAAATTTCCCATTTATATCTCCAATAAACCAATTGTAAATGTATTTACAGTATATATTGCAGTTGAAACTTTTCCTGGACTAAATAAGTCCTCTTAACTTGCAGAAAAATAAAAACGATAACCCACGCAGGTTTAAAATGCAACAATACCAATCTCGATGCGCTGATTCAATATCTTTCACAGCCAAATGCACGTCCCTCCCACGTCTCTCGACAATATACCGTCTTGAATCACAATATTACAAGTGTGGCTGAGTTGCCGAAGTTGTGTTGCTTTCAATGAGCTGTAAATTAACAAAAAGAATAAGAAGAAAGAGTCTGCAGCGTTGAATGGATTTCGCTTCATTTTCTTTGATAACAAAACATGCTGACATGGCTTTTTATTAGTCGTCAGATTTATTCTAGTGTGGTGTTGAAGCCAAAAGCATTGTTGAAATAAATAAATAAAGATTAAAAAGTGTGTTTTGTTTAATCTTTTTTTTTTCAAACAGGACTGACTACACTGCAGGTCGTACTGGACACCGCGGCAGAGAGGAAGTGGCAGGTGACGGCCATCAACGTGGGGAACCTGAAGGATGAGCGGAAGGACGAGGCGTACCGCTCACTGTTCCAGGATCTGGAGAACAAGAAGGAGAGGAGGGTGATCCTCGACTGTGAGCAGGATAAAGTCAAAGACATCATGGACCAGGTGGAGTGCAGCAAATGTTTTTCCTACAAAGAGTTACCATTGCAGTTCAGACTCCTGTGGAGAAACTAGTTTGGATAATTGTATCTATTGGCACAGCTTTTATTTCCACCACAACAGGTGATGCAGAACTTGGCAGCTTGGAAAAAATGTGTTTCTGCCTCATTAGATCAGGGTAAAATTACAAGACTGATTTACAAACATTTGCCAAAACTTTCAACAATTCTTCCCTAACTATATTACAATAAACCTTGGCTTCATACTCAGCAAAGTACACATGCTACATAAACACAGGCTGTGCACTACATGAAGTCACTGTGACTTTTTATTTTTATTTGTTGCACCCAGGCAGGAAATGTTGACATGTCAAATAGGAAATATATTGTCGTTTTTATTTTCCATATTGGCTCAAGACTGCAGAGTCCAAGACAAGACCCTTGTCTACAATACAGTGGCGGAGACAAAGTCTATTCTTGTATTTTGGCAGGCTATAAAAATACATTTGAAAACCAAATGTGCCGGAAAAACATCTTAAAGGGTTAGTTTATTGGGATGATTGATGATTGATGATGTCCGTTGGCCGGATCGGTTTGTTAGAAAATTATTGTTGTTATTCCCCACCACTGATCTACAAAGTGGTCTTCAAGAAGACGGTCCATTTAATTATGAGACCAACTATATATCTTGAATAAAAGTTAAATGAACATGAATATTAATTATCTTTATAAGCTCATCCATATTTAAACTTTATTTTTTGTTGATCAGCCCATGAAGACTTCAGTAACCTCTTCCTCATTTGGTGTGCATTAAAAATACATAAAGCTACCCTCTAATAGCTCTTTCAATTTAAACACGATTAACAGTGAAATTAAGCAGGAGGTGCGCGCTCTCTCGCTGGAACATCAACTTTATAAATCACTTTAAAAGATGCATGGAGTAGGCCGGCCAGCAGTGGTTAAACAGAACCATAACAATTACACTAATGGCTCTCCCTGGCTGTAAACAAAACTCCAATTAAAGAGAAAGTGGACAGAGGGAAACAGGTTATTTGAACAGAAGCTGATTCCCAGAGTGGGAAGAGCGTATCGATTAGCATTCAAAGAAGCCGACGACTGTTCAACAGAAGGCTGAATCAAATCAACTACTCCGGCCTCAAGGACCGTTTATCGAGGGAGAACAGTTGGAACTTTCCGGCTTCGTGTCAGGGACGTTTAAGTCGGAGAAGCACCACATTATTATTTAAATCTGCGTGGAGTGGTTGCCCTGACAAATGGAGGTGTCAGTCAGAGCATTGGGATTAGTTTCAGGTGTGCTGTGAAACGGTACACAGCCCAGATATGTGTCCCTGTTGCCAGGCTGATAAGGGACGTGGCTTTGGAACGTGATATCTCCTTCCAGCAATGTTTTGGTGGCGTGGACAATTTTGTTTTCTCGCTCGGGTGATAATAGCCACAAGTTTCCGCCATTTCATGGTGGGTTACGAGCAGAATATCAAGATATCTGTGGCTGTTTGTTTCCTCGCCGTGGCTCTATTAAATAATCCGTCAGAACATTATTTCTGTTTTTCATATTTCGTCTAGAAAATTTGTAGAGGGTGGGTAATATTTTGATGTCAGTGATTAAAAAAAAAAGGTTTTAGGGATAACTAGGACTCTGGAAAGTTCCATTCCTTTACCTAAACTTCCTCTAAACTTTATCTCAATGGCATGAAAACTCAGCTGTCTCTGACAACGCGTCAACAGAAAGAACATGAGGGGCATTCAGGTGCCAACATAATATAGGACATTTCTAACTTAACTGGGAAACTCAGTTAGGTAGAGCGCCCTATTGGGGTATGAAAAAACTAATAATCAAAATAAAGTTTGCTGTATAATGTAAACATTATAACAGAGTTATTGTATTGTGCATGTAGCTTATGTAAGATTTGTTCTTTCATCTAGATTCCTAAATTATATCTGAATGTGTCCCAAATTTGATAAGACTGTTCATTGCATTAGTGCATGCTGAAATTGGAGAAATCTTAATCATGACAGTTTGAGCACAGCAAACTGAAAAGTGGAAATCTGTGCAACCTTAAAATATTTCCAGTATTTATTTGATAATCTTCCCCATTATCCCATTATCCTTCAGGTGATCACGATCGGCCGCCACGTCAAAGGCTACCACTACATCATAGCCAACCTGGTGAGTCGTTTTTTTATGCTCCGACAATCATGCGATGGTTTAATCTGCAGTCATCAGTAAACAAATCATGTACTCCCAGGGTTTCGCTGACGGAGACTTGTCAAAGATCCAGTATGGTGGCGCCAACGTCTCCGGCTTCCAGATTGTGGATTTCGATGACCCGGTGGTGTCCAAGTTTGACCAGAGATGGGAGGCCCTTGAGGAGAAGGAATATCCTGGTGCCGATAATAAGATAAGGGTAAGATTTTTTTTTTATCTACAGGTTTACAAAGAATGCATTAATTTATTGAATCACCTTAATTTGTTGACGAACTTAACCTTTAATAATTAGCCATTGTTATTTTTTACAACAAAACCAATTAAGGCAAAGAAAAAAACAGTTGTTTTTTTTGTTAGTCAGATGGGTTCAAAACTTCTATGTTTATTAAGACAACATCGATCGTTTTATTCTGAATATTTGAATCCGCTATTTAATGCAATTCAGAAAAAATTTAAATGAATTATGATTTTTTTTTAAAAATAATATAACGAACAAAATGTTCAGTGTCTGATCGCTTCAAGTCTTTCTCTACGAGAGTCACAGACGTTCTTCTGGAACAACATCACAACCGATTGATCAAAGTGAAGCTGCAGAATGAAAGCAGCTAAAGTTTTCCTCATGTGATGACGTGATCGGAGCCATCTCCTTGAAAAACACACTTAAATAAATACACCCTCACATGATTTGTTAATTTTGTCATTTGTAAACAAAACGCTTTTATTTTATAAATGTAAAAAGAATTTGCGCGTGTGTTGCAGCTGTGCCACACGTTCATATGAAGCTCAGACAATAAGAAGGTCACATCTGCTCAATGCTTTAAGTTACTCATTTACTGTACAGTTGTATTCCTGTTGAACTCCACTTTCAGATGTTTCAAATAAACCTGATGATCGTCTCCGTAAATAAAGTTTTTGCATTAATAACCCTCAATGTAAAATATTAACTTTTACACCAGAGCTCGTCTGCACTCATTTAAATTGTAGTATGTGATCCATTTAGAAATGTTTAAAGGAACGAATATAAACTGTTAATCCAGTTTAGATTCATGTTTTCATCAGATTTTTCTGATAGTGGATTGCGATTAATTCTACGTTGATTCTCAAGATGAGGCCCCTGGTGTGTGAGCAGTCCTTTAAATATACCAAAATTGATTTATTGTTACAAGTGCTAAGTCCTTTTATCTGCTTTTATTTAGGACAAAACCATCAAAGAGAAACAGATTTTTAATGTATGGGTAAAATCCTGTCAGCACAGATCGTCAATAAAGGGTGAAGCATCTATAAGAAATAAACCATTGAGCCCAACAATCCACTGTCTTTACACTCATCACAGCATAACACAACCAAACCATTATTCACTTGTTGATTTACAAAATGTTTCTTTATTAAATTACAAGCAACTGGAAAAAACAGATGTTTTATTTATCGACTTTTTGGGAGGAGATAAAACACCAATTTAGGCGATTTATCTGGATAATGAAATTCCTAGTACGCAGCGCTTTGATCTACCAAAAAGGCAAGAGGCTCATCTCCATGGAAACTGAGCTTGTCTCACCATCTACATCCCAACAGAAGAAGTTGTTTTTATTAGCACTCAGCCTGCTGTCTGGATGACGAATCACTTTTACGTCCACGACTAAAAGAAAAGTTATAATGAGGAAAATGTCGGCAAAACAGAGGCATAATGGGAGTTTGTGTGTTTGGGAGAATGTCTGAAAGCTTTCTGTGCTGTGTTTACTAGGTGAAAGTGAGAATTTATATAAAGTTGCTTTTGCATTGATCATTTGTCACTGCCGCACGGTTTCTGGGGAACTGAAAGTAAAGTTTGATGTATACTTTGAGATACAATCAGTGTGTGGATATTTAAAAATAATCTAGACCGTTCAGTTCAACGTGATGCTACATTTTCTGAAGGATAAAAGACATTTAACACATTTAATAAATTCCGAGTAAAAACAATACATGCCGACAAATTCTAAACAAAGAAATCCAGAGTCCAATATCTCTAAATTTCCAAATGTCAAACAAACAAATCAGGGGAGGAACAGGGTACCTGGAAAGAACATGGAACCTGGTAGCAGAAAACACAGAGGTCAAAACACTCGCTAATGAAGAACAAACTAAAGCACTTAAGCAAATAAGCCAAAATAGAAGAAGTCCAAAGAGAATAATAAAGGGGACAAGAAAAAGGACTACGAACCAGCGCGGGAAAATCTTTGATTGAAAGGAACAGGAATTGACAGTACCAAATAAAAGTGAAAACAGACAATGAAACATGATATAATTTTATAATATATATACATTTATTATTATATATATAGTATATATTATTTGATATACAGTTATATACCTTTATATGTTTTGTGGAATAAAGTGAACATGTCAAATAAAATAAAATAAAATAAATAGCTCTTGTTTTTTTTAAATAAATATCTGTAACAAAGAGTTTCCATTTTGAAATTATAAACAGTTTGGAACTATCATATTTTTATATACTTAGTTAACCTATATTGTTCTCATGAATACAGGCAACAGGCCGCACATTGACTAGGTCTGATTTTTAGCCATTACCTCTGAAACAAAGTTTACCTAACACTTCTCTATGAAAATAGCAAGGTACGACCAAACTCTGGTTTGGGAACGATAAAATGAAAAAGGAAAAAGAAACCCAATGGAATATTGTTTTAAATATGTACTAGTTTGTCTTCTTTTTTATTTATTTCGCAGTACACTTCAGCGTTGACCTACGATGCCGTCCAGGTGATGACAGAAGCCTTCCGCTACCTTCACAAACAGAGGATCGACTTCACCAGAAGGGCCAATACGGGCGACTGTCTGGCCAACCCTGCAGTTCCCTGGGCTCAGGGAGTGGAGATTGAGCGGGCGTTGAAACAGGTGAAGCACACACTCCTAATGAAGACCTGTTGCCGTGGTTACAACTGATCTCTTGATGAAACGCCGAAGGCGTATTTCAAAGAGACTGATGAAAGATTCCTCCGCCATTCGCGCAAAAACTCAAGGTTACACAGACAAACACTCTTCAGACGAGAATCAGCTCTGACTTCAAATTGTCCTCAGAGCTTTTGATTCCAGATTCGCCTCACTCCTGCTGAGAAATGTGGCTTGACAGCAAAAGTTCATGTTTCTTTGAAGTATTTCCACATCATAATGACTTGAAAAACGAAATATCATCCGAGATTAGACAGCTGTTGGAACGGCGCTCTGATTTTGTTTATTAATGCTCATAAAACCTTTAGATTACCTAAAATAAAAAAGGAAGTCAAATGTGTCTTCCCTTTGATAGATCTTTAAGTTGACAGTCCTTTGATTTTACTTTACACACCAAAAGCCGCCTGCAATCTCTTGATTGTGTGATTACAGATTTTTCTTTTTTAATAATGATGATGTCATAGCACTAGTATTTAACCCTGAAAAACAATGTTAACCCAAAAACATTTGGATATAATTTTGTTAAAGGTTCGTGTTGAGGGATTGACGGGAAATATTCAATTCGACCAACATGGCAAACGAGTCAACTACTCCGTCAACATCATGGAGTTGAAGACAAATGGTCCAGTAAAGGTGAGAAAAATCCATTAAACTTACTTATCGTTGCAGTGATGAGTTCACTGAGAGGGAATGAGATGAACTGATAAAGTGTTTGAAAAAACTTATCACTGGTGTTTTCATAGTTATAAAGTGATTTTATTTAATTTTTTAAGCTTGTTGTGCACTGTTTTTTTTTTTTTCAAATGTTGAGTATCACACGATAACATTACAAACCAATATTATATTATGTTAAGCAAAACATACCAAAGCAACTAAAAATACTATGACACAGACTGTCACCTAGTTGTTTATAGAAGAAAAAGAGTGAAAGTGTGTTATTGTAAATATGTCATATAGTTTATTGTCATTTTAAATGTTACAGTATTCCCATGTTATAAAGTAATATACACAATTAAGTTGTGTTTTTAGTCTGAGTCAAAGCCAGACATTGAACATATGATAGAGTTTGAATAATAATGTATAAAGGTACTGACTAATGGCACATTATTTAACTATTTTAAACCTTAAAAAAAAACTATACAAATCCATATTCTCAGATCGGCTACTGGAACGAGGTGGATAAAATGGCTGTAACGAAATCAGACGTCTTTCCAAATGAGACAACGGGGATGGAGAACAAGACGGTGATCGTCACCACCATCTTGGTAAGTCTAAATATTTTCAACAGTTTTAAACCTCATCCATTTAGACTAATGTTTTACCTCGGTTCAGAGCCCGGCTCATTGCTTTTGATGTCAATTGGGTATGAAACGCCAACGTAATTGTAATTCAATCCGTTCGTGCTGAAGAGGAGTCTGATTCTGTGTCTCCAGGAAGCACCGTACGTTATGCTGAAGAAGAATGCTGACATTTATGTCGACAACGATCGCTACGAGGGCTACTGCGTGGACCTGGCTGCTGAGATTGCTAAACACTGCGGCTTCAAATATCAGCTGAAAATAGTTGGCGATGGGAAATATGGAGCAAGAGACGCAGAGACTAAGATCTGGAACGGAATGGTGGGAGAGTTGGTGTACGGGGTGAGTTATCGAAACACAAGTCATGTCCGGCTGACCTTTGCTACTCGCTATTACTGATTCAGTCTCACTATATTGGAGAAGTTTCGCCCTGACTCACGGGAACAACTTTCCTTGACAGAAAGCCGACATAGCCGTGGCGCCCCTGACCATCACTCTAGTGCGAGAAGAGGTCATCGATTTCTCCAAACCGTTCATGTCTCTCGGAATCTCCATTATGATCAAGAAGCCTCAGAAGTCCAAACCCGGCGTCTTCTCCTTCTTGGACCCGCTGGCCTACGAGATTTGGATGTGCATCGTCTTCGCCTACATTGGCGTCAGTGTGGTGCTATTCCTTGTCAGCCGCTTCAGCCCGTATGAGTGGCACACTGAGGAGTATGAGGACGGGCAGATTCAGACCAATGAGTCAACCAACGAGTTTGGCATATTCAACAGTCTCTGGTTCTCGCTCGGTGCCTTCATGAGACAAGGATGTGACATCTCACCGAGGTAAGTAAGACGGACAGGCGCTTGTGTTGTCCTACAGTAAATGAGTCTATGTCAAAGATCTCACTTTACAAATGAATATGGATTTATTTTCAAAGGCAAAAAAGATACTGGAAGACCTAAAATTGTAATTAAGTTATCGGACTTTTCATTAATAAAACAATTTGTGTTCTGTTTCTGTTCTCAAGGTCTCTGTCTGGTCGTATTGTCGGCGGCGTTTGGTGGTTTTTCACTTTAATCATCATCTCCTCCTACACGGCAAACCTCGCTGCCTTCCTTACTGTGGAGAGAATGGTTTCCCCAATCGAGAGCGCAGAGGATCTCGCTAAACAGAGCGAAATTGC